>NC_133326.1:423159564-423759564 GCF_042186555.1 Aquarana catesbeiana
ATGCCAATATCACTGATTAAGTGCTTTCTTTCTCGGATCTCTAAAAGACTATCTAGGCTGCCTAGCTTTGTGGGTGTTGATTTCATCTGGAAGAAATTTTTTGGTGTAGGTTTCATGGGCCCAATTAACACCCAAGGACCAATTTTTCCATACCTGTTTGACAGGTGCATATCATTGCAATTTTTGACAGTGAGGCAAATTCTTGCTTTCATCAAGAGTATCTCAATAGGGTTACAGTGTGAAGGCACCACCGATACCCAAAGACAAAATGTATCCACATGTCAGCGGGAGAGGCAATTGAATCCAGCCATGGAGATCGGTGCTGGGGGAGGGGGGGGGTAAGAAATGTGCCGGGGGGGTAGTTAGTGGTAGAGGAGGGGGGGGCATTTTAGCAGCCATGGCACAGGTTGGGGAGGGACAGAGAGCAGTAGGAGACAGGCAGGCAGCAGCGGTGGTAGGGGGGGTGTCTATATTGTAATCCGCTGATCAGAGCTATTGTTTTGTTCAGCAATATCTGCTGAACAATTTTGCTATAAGTTCCTGGTCACCGGAGTGAGGAGCAGAGGAGGAATGTAGGCCAGCTGGAAGCAGTGCTGTAGGTCTTTATACCATATGGACATGGCAGTGAAAGGGTTAAAGGGATAAGCGCTATATGACCCAAAATTGAGTAGGTCAATATCTTCAGGTGAGAGGCTGCAGGTGGCAGTTATATCACATGTGGTGGTGAATGTGCATGAGTGTGCTCACTGGTAGAATTGATGTGGCTTACTAGTAAAAATTTACAAAGAAGCCTTTGAGGATACTTTGCTTATACTTTTATGTGTCCACCTACAGATTATTGCACTTAAAAGAAGTGCATGGAAACGGGGTTATTGTGCTACAGTTAATGTTAAAGGTACCTCATGCATAAAGACTATCATATCCCTGCTTAAAATAGGGTTTATCAATCAGATTTCCACATTCTCCTTATAATCTATACTTGAAAGAAATTAAAACTGAAAGGGTTATAACTTACTAGAACAAGATGGTAGTTTACAAATTCGCGTGGTTTCTGTTTTTTCACTACTACAGTTCATTGTTGTATTGTTGCTTGAACCACAAAGAACTTGCCTTTCTTGGGTTCCATTGCCACAGGTCACAGAACACTAGAAATAAAGATAATAGGATTACAATACTAAATACTTCTGCACGTAGTTAATATGAAAGTGTTTCTTTGTAGAACTACTATGGAATTCAGTTCTATGCTTTCTCGTTGTTAGCAAGTATGCAGTTCTTCTTTCCATTGACCAATGTGTAAGGAACATGCTTTCTTCTATTGATTACAATTGTAGGGGGCATCCTACTTCTGAATGACCACCAATCTAAGAGTGATGAGTGGGACCATCCTTCCACTGACCACCAATGTAAGGGTCATGCTTTCTCTCACTGACCACCAATGTAAGATGCTTTCCTTCTCCCATTTGACCACCACTATAAGAAAGCCCTTTTCCCACTGGCCACCAATGTAAGAGAGCAATACACTGACCATATAACAATGAAAATTTAACTGGCAGTCTGATATTGTTTAGATTGGAGTGCCACCCATTATTTGGGCAGGGTGTATTCACAATGCATATTATTCAGAAAATAAAAAATGAAAAGAAAAGAAAAATGTGAACACCCACAGGCCGTCTCCAATAAAGTGCAGTGTCCCTCAATGTTGCTGTGCCCTTCTCGATTGCAGGACTTATCCACCTCTAAAACAATACCCCCCCAAAAATAAGGGCCCACCTTCACTAATACCTAACGCCCAGTGATCCTACCTAAAAACCTCCCCTAGGAGCTGGGACAGCACGGCTGAGACCACTAACGTGGAACAGACTCCCCAGATGTTGCCCCTTTGTGTGATGGACCTGCACTAAACCACTTAGGCCAGCTAGATTATGGGACCAGAAGCATGTATACCTATGAACCAATCCCTGAGAGCTCTATACTCTGAACCTCAATGGGCGGCTATAGTGAGCACCTCCGTACTAAGTCTTCAAGGGGAGAGGCAGTCCACAATGTGCATGATTGTTCCCATAAGAGCAATGTAGACCTTCCCAAAATATGAATATCAATGAAAGTCCAGGGCATAAATGATGCCATTATGGAGGCATCAAATATGTACGCACTGCTATTTGGATAACTCGGTCCACACATTGAATATCAGTGTTGATTTAGCCAATCAGGGCAAAGTACTTCAAGTCACACAGTCATTGAAAAGCTGAAAACTCACAGTGGAGTAAAATACTTGTATATTAAAGATGTTTAAAAATACAATACACTGACCAACAATATAATGTAGTACTTTATTAGTGACCATTAATATGAGGGGGTGGGTTTCCATGTAATTTTAGAGGAAGGAGGTGTGGACAATTCCGATGCACAAAGTGCCACGCATGCTCAGAATAAATTCCGAGACGGAACTGCTAGGTCTGGTAAAATTAGCGTTCGGAATGGATATAGCACTTTCGTCACAGTGCAATGTCTGAAATTGTTTAATGCAGCGCACTCTGTTCTTCTTTATAATGCGAGAAGAATGAAGTTGTTTTGCTGCTCATATTCACACAGACTTCTCACAAACTTCTTTCTTTATTATTTATCGTGATTTCATCAATATATTTTGATTTGATTTTTTTTTCACTAAAAAATCATCATTTTATTTATTTTTTTTGTTTGTATTTTTTTCAAGCCTGATTTTTTTTTTTACTCCAGAATATTTTTGGGTGTGTTTTGTGTGTCAAGTTACCACAACACCATTATTATCTTGTATTATTTAATCTCAAGGAGGTTGCTTGGTGTTGGTGTCTCTTGTTAATTTCACATTGTATTTTTAAAATATACCTGTCTCCTCACAAACTGTCCTTTTTGAAGGAAAACACACATAGGCGAGTATAATTGAAACAAAAATACCTTTATTAAAAGGGGTCATAACCAAACAAAGAGGGAGACAATGCTGAATAAACAGCAGAAACTGGCAAAGCCTTTGGCCCCCAGGGCACACATCAATTATTTTACTGCAAAATTGGTGGCCTGAGGAGTCTATATCTAAGGGAGTTCAATCTGGTCCAGAAGTCCAAGAGAATCATGAAAGCAGCAGATGACATGTATGACCATAGCCTGGGGACATACAAGAGCCTGCATCTTTTGCCAGACCAGACTGAACCCAGGTCATCACTCTCTGGTCTTCTTTACACGCTTCCTTCCCAGCTGTGGCTCTGGTGTTGGAGGTGTGGCAGGAGGAGGAGTAGGACCTGGAGGAGGAGGAGGAGGACCTGGAGGAGGAGGAGGACCATGGGTGAGCTGACAAATGTGGCTATCACATGTGAGTTGTCCCCTCAACCCCTTATTTAGAGCTTCTAAAATGACAAACTCACATAAGAGTCGTTGGCCCTCCTCCATTTGCAGCATTTTGCATGCTGTTATGGCAGCAAAATCCTCTTTCACACTGTGGGGTGTTCTGAGGGCCTCAGTAGCCTTCCAAAATAGGCCTATTGCAGCCTCCTCCAGGTTACTCCTCTTCCTGACACTTTCTGGTTGAAGGCGGAGGGGAGGGACCTGGGTATCGGGCAGCCTGCTTGGCCCGGCCACCTCCTGGCTGAGACTTCCCTGTGTATGAAAAAGGGACCTGGTTTTAGTTTTTGGTTCCTCAATCACAATCAGAAATTAGTACTCCAAACTAACATAGATTTAACATTAATTGGACAACCAGAAATATTTAGAAGAAGAATGCTATACCTGGCTCAAGCTGGGTTCCTCCACATGTTGCTGCCTGGAAGGCCCAGGTTGGGCATCAGAAGCCTCAGATTGGGGGGGGGGGGGAGCGTGGAAGGAAGACTGGAGAGTGATGGCCTGGGTTCAGTCTGACCTGTCAGAAAATGCAGTCTGTCATAGTACCACAGCCTGGGGACATAAATGTCATCTGCTGCTCCTGATCTCAGGGAATCCTGGACCTTCTTGCGCTCCCTTAGATAAGTGCTCCTCATGCCACCAATTAGGGCCTTCAAATAGGGGATGTCTGGCTTCACAAATTGCAGCAAATTATCCAGCGCTGCCTTCCTCTTTGTTTGGTTCTTATAATCAGGGTGGTTTACCTGCCACAGACAGGGCAGCTCCCTGAACATATCTATGAATATGCAGATAAACTCCTGATTCTTCAAGATATCCATTTTCTCTGCAAGACACAACACAAGACAAACCCTAATGTCAGGCTAAAGTCTCCTAATCTTGTCACAATACAGGCCTCAATCTAAAAGCAGTATAGGCCCAATTTTAAATCTTACCTTCGTTATCACGATCGGCGCCTCCGATACTCCTTCCTCCCCTCACAGATCGTACGTACTACGGACGTGTGTTACGCTTTATATACACTGCGTATGCGTGAAACTCCGCCCGCCTGACATTCTTTCTAGTCTATTCCCCTTCTCGTTCAGCGCAGTGGGGGAAGAGCACATGGCGGAGACACAGCAGGTGCGTGCTAATTACAGCAACGTGGAGGAGGAGGAAAGCCCGGAGCCAGACACGTCCCTATCCCGGAAGAGACAATTAAGGGCAACAAATATGTCCTTTGGGGAGATGTTGGAGATGGTCGACATCCTGAAGAGGCCCGACTATGATGGGAAGTATGGACCTTACCCCCAACCCAAATGTCAGAAAGGCCAAGATCATGGCGAAAGTTGTCAAGAGTCTGCAGAATTTTGGGGTACGGCGATCCAAGGATCAACTCAGGAAGTGGTGGTCGGACCTCAAATTAAGGGAGCACGATCAGTATAGAAGGATCAGGAGAGTGCTGCAAAAAAGTAAGTAGTTGTGATGTGTTCCTATTCTTTATTTTTCTAACCTTCGTGCTGCTCCATGTGCTTTTCTTAACTGTTGTACAGATTAAAATGGCAACTTTCATGTTCATGGGCACATTGTTCGTTCGGTATAGAAAACACCATGTTTTGGACATATGCATTTGAATACATTTTTGCTAGCCTACTTCTGTTAAAATAATTTTGGTGTCTAGATGTGTTGGTAACTAGAATCTGTGTAAGGAGAAGACACTCAGCAGCTGTTTACACATCTGGACGCTGGAGCACTAGTGTGGGACACCAGAACACACTTTTTATTAGGGGGCCAACACAGGTGCTCCAGTGTATACTATAGGAGCGTCTCCATCTGTGACGCTAGTACAAAACAGGTAAGTATTCAAGCTTGACAAAGGACAAAAACATTTCTTCATCTTGGAACTCTGCCAAAGCAGACAATTGTACCCCACTTTCAAGCAATGTTTCATATTCCTATTTCTGCCCTCAAATATCTGTGTGCTAAGTATACCTAATTTTTTTACATAGGGGCTAAAAGACACGGAGCACACCACTCATCCGAGGAGACCACAGACCCCCCACCTCAGGAAGAAGTGGAAATCCCCCAAAGCCGACAGGAGGAGGGAGACGTAATCGAAATAGTCACCACAACAGGTGAGTGTCTGCGACCACAGGCTAAGGTAAGAGATGGATGCCGGCATATTTATAATACATGGTGTGTTTTTTTTTTTTAATATATTTTTAGGTGATCGTGATGTTGTGGATCCAGGTCATTTCACCAGTGAAAGTGCCCAGATTCTGATCGGGGAGATCATGGGGTGTAATAGGGACTTGGAAAACATCCAGAAAACCATCAATGATGTTAAAAACAAAATGAAGAACAACATTGATGTTCTAGGGAGAGTTTAAAACCCCTCGAAATCCCGAATGTAGTTTTCATTTTTTCCCAAAAAATGTATTGCACTTTTTTTTACCTATTGTTGAAAAGCCAAATTTTGAAGATGCACACAGTGTGTCAACATGTGCTGCCATCATGGGAGATCAATGTAGGCATTTTGTGGGTGCAACCCCTTCCTCAATAATAAAGTAGCTGAGAGGAAGGGGTTGCACCCCGAAAACACGTCCCTTGATCCCCCGTGATGGCAGCTAGCACATGTTGACATTCAGCAATTTGTGTGCACATCCAAAATTTGGCTTTTCCAGGGGTGACATCACCCCATCTGAACGCAATATCAAACACAGTTTATAAATACTCATGTCCGATATTGCCTTCAATTTCTACCAAAGTTGAACTGTTTTACCTTAAATGGACATTTCTACTTTTATTAATGTGACCCAAAAAATTGTTATACAACAAACATGTTGGTTTGTTTTAAAAACCTTTGATAAATGCACATGTGATTATATTAAAAAGATTGATCATCAAGAATATGTGGATTCTAAATTTTTTGTTGGTAAAATTGTTTCTGTGACAATGGGGGTTATTTCCTAAGGGCAAATCCACTTTACACTACAAGCAAAGTTTCAGTGCAGTCTCAAGTGCACTTATAGTGCAAAGTGTCTTTGCCTTTAGTAAACACCCAACAGTGCTTTCTAATGTTACACAATCACGCCATTTTCAGGACTCCCCAAATTTATGTCAGAGTCAGCTAAAAGAAAGACAAGCAGTAAAAGTCAGCAAATATGTTAGTAGTTAAAATTAGTTTTTTTATTTAAAAAATGTCTCAGACATTGTCTGGCATATTGATGGCCCCCCTACCCACAAAGTATTCCATGTATCTTAGACGGACCTCACGGGCACTTGGGGGGGGGCAAGCCAGGACAGCCAACTTCAAGCGCCGTCAGGGTTGGTTCATTTACATGAATTCCGGATTCAGGCCCAACTGAGCCAGCATAATTCACAGAATTTCTCCTTAAAAAGTTGTGGAGAACACAGCAAGCCAGGATGATATGATTGAGTTTATACTCTGCCATATGTATGGGTGTAAGAAATAGGCGGAACCAGATGGCCATTATTCCAAACGTGTTCACCACTCTTCTGGCTCTGGCCAGCCAGTAATTAAAAACTCTCTGGTCAGGGGTGAGGGTCCTCATTAGGAATGGCCGCATAAGATGGTCCCCCAGCGCAAATGCTTCTTCTGCAACGAAGACGAATAGGAGTCCTTCCGCATTGTCTTCTGGAGGTGGCAAGTCCAAGCTGCCATTCTGGAGACGCCTGTAGAAATCCGTCTGGGCGATGACTCCACCATCTGACATCTGGCCATTCTTCCCCACGTCCACATACAGGAACTCGTAAGTAGCCGACACCACCGCCAACATCACAATACTATTGAACCCCTTGTAGTTGTAATAGTATGACCCAGAGTTGGGTGGTGGGACAATGTGGACATGTTTCCCATCAATTGCCCCTCCGCAGTTAGGAAAGTCCCACCGCTGGGCAAAGTGGGAGGCCACAGTCTGCCATTCCTGTGGGTTGGAAGGAAACTGTGGAGTCAAACAAGAAAATAAAATTAATCATTTTGCACATGAACATGGAAAGCAGATTAGACACAAACATTCTTGGCCAACATCAGTATAACATTTACTTTAGGGACTATTTAAAGACAAAGGTATAAGGTACACCTATCGGCTCCCCCCCCCCCCCAATGGGCCATTTTGTGAGTTTTCCGGGGGCGGGGGGGGGGGGTTGAAGTTTTGGACAGGTCACCCTCTACACTTCATTGAGAGATGAATGGCCAAATAATGTGGATTACTTTGGCCAGTCCCTCCTTACTTTACAATATTGGCAGCCCACTGGACAAGTAAGAAGTGTCATAATACAAAGATAAATACACACTGTACACATTTTAGCACATTTTTACATTCTGCTATTACCTATCAAGATAATAAGATACAAAAAAACTTTAAACAGTACCATTTGAAAGTATTTAGGCAGGACCTTGCACTACATGCTTTGGGGTATTCATCCATAAATCTGACCACAAAAGAGGTAGGTATAGTGTGTATGGGTTTGGCAAAGTCAGCAGATAGAGGATTGCTATCAGCTGAGTTACAGTTGGGGGGAGGGAGGGTTCAAAAACATTTTGTGAACCCAAAAAAAAAGCCTCTGGCACTCAGCTAGAATTTCAAGCACACATCACAATTTGACATTTTAGGGGGTGTTTAGGGTAAAGCACTACTATGGAGCTGCCAGAATACATTGTTAAGTGAATACACAAGGTGAATATAGGCCCAGGAGAGCATGCTGGGGAGGTAAGTGAAGGCAAATATGTATGAAGGACAAAAATAAAAATTACATAAAAATCCAGCATGCATGAGGACAAAGGGGACATTCTCAGCATGTTACAATCATGGTAATTAGGGAATGAGGAAAGAAATACGATATATTATCAAACATTAAATACAATAAATAGTGATGTGAAAGGCTAAAATTCCTACCTTAATATACTCCTTCTGCAGGACCTGGATGATGGCAGAACAGGTCTCTGGGATTATGATCCCCAGAGCCTGGGGGGAGATGCCTGTCGAGAACTTAAGGTCCTGCAGGCTTCTCCCCGTTGCCAAGTACCGCAGGATGGCGATTAGCCTCTGCTCCGGAGTGATGGCTTGCCTCATGCAGGTATCCTGCCTGCTGATATAGGGGGTCAGCAAAGCCAACAAACGGTGAAATACGGGGTCCATCATCCGGAGAAAGTTCCTGAAATCGTCAGGATTATTCTCATGGATCTCACGGAGCAAAGGCATGTGACAGAACTGGTCACGCTGGAACCACCAATTCTTGGTCCACGAACTCCTCCCCACCCTGTTCATGGACTGGACTTGTGTCAAGGTAAGGACCCCAACACCAAGCGCCTGCACAGCACGAACTCTATCAGGAGTACGTATACGCAACATGGCTAGAAAACGGTCGGCTGCTCAGAACGAAGTAACAGAACGCACTGAAAAACAGCAAGGCCTGTGAAGAGCAACCTGAAAAACAGTAACGAACAAGAACACAATGACAGAGTCAAGGGGAACTCGCTGCACGCACTGAAGACCAGATACAAACCCACAAGCACAAACTGAACAGCAGAAAACGATCTGAAAACCACGAGTCTGAAAAATCGTCTCTCAAACTTTTACTAACACGAGATTAGCAAAAGGAGCCCAAAGGGTGCCACGCTTGGTTCTGAACTGCCCTTTTATAGTCTCGTTGTACGTGACCGCGTTCTTGCCGATCGGAAATTCTGATAACTTTGTGCGACCGTGTGTAGACAAAACAAGTTTGAGCCAACATCCATCAGAAAAAATCCATGTATTTTGTTGTCGGAATGTCCGATCGTGTGTACGGGGCATTAGTGTCAAATATGCACACAGCCATTGGATGTGCATGGCATTCAGGCAACTAACATTTTTAGTAGAGAACAACAATCTTTTGTACTATATCGCACACCATACAGAAATAATCCTGTTTGTAGGTGCAGTTTGAAGGTTTGGTATTTGTCAGAAAACTACATACTGTAGAGATATGTTGTCCACACCACCAAGTTTAAAAAAAAAAAGTCACACAGATGTAACTTGAATGTTTCATGCACATGGATGACTCCATCAAGACTTGTAGCAAGAAGAGTGCAATGGTGCTAAAATGTAAATAGATATCCACCCATAGGCACCCAGTAACCCCATAACATGAATTTCACCAAAAAACAAAAAAAACAAAAAACAGAACATGATATAGATGGGCCAAATATTGAATGTAATGAGTGGTATGAGGCTTCATGGTTGCCATAGCCATTACATGTGTGCACTAGAAGGCCACCACACATAGGCTTAGTGAACACATATGCACTTGCAGTGTCACCTAGCACATGTGCACAAATGCCATTTTAAGTAAAAAATAGCAAGATCCACTTGCTGCATAGCCGCTCACCCCATTTACTTACCTGTAAGTACAGTTTCTATCTCCTAAACATGCCCCGTTTAGGAGGTATTTACATGTGTAGCAGCCGGTGACGTTACAGGCACATGTGCACTGCACTCTGAATAGATGGCACACTCGAGTGTGCCATCAATTGAGAGTGCTGTGCCGTGACTCCGGCGTGCATGCGCAGGAGTGACATAATTGCAGCTCGGCCGAAGTCCATGAACCCGGAGGGAAGATTAGGTGAGATGGAATCCCCTGTCAGCAGTGACAGCGTGCTGCAGGAGAGATCCATTTTGTAGGCAAGTCTGCCATAATGTGCTGGTAGCAAATTATGACATTAACTTGCAGGGTGACCAGGTTGTTGTTTTTTTTTCCGTTTTTACTGCCTAAAAATGGTAATAGTGCATGTCAAATAACCTGAAGCTAAATAAAACAAGAGACAAGCAACAAGGGTGAAAAGGGACTAGATATACTGTATGATGTTTACGTTAGCTAATTTACATGTGATTTTCAGTTGACAGTAAAGAAAGGTTACAGTGCATGGGGATCATAAGTGACCAGGGCCACAAATAAAACAGTTATATGGTAAAAGAAAAAAAATAGCTCAAATAATGCCAACAATGGAAAATGTGCTGGCGGAGAAATGCATAGGACACAGCAATATACAGTAGGTGTCACCATTCATTTGTAACCACTTATGGACCAAGTCTCTTTTTGAGATTTGTTGTTTACAAGTTAAAAACATTTTTTTCGCTAGAAAATTACTTAGAACCCCCAAACATTCCTTTTTTTTTTCTAACACCCTAGAGAATAAAATGGCAGTCGTTGCAATACTTTGTCACACCGTATTTGCGCAGCGGTCTTACAAGAGCACCTCTCCCGCCGCCGATAAGTGATCTCGCGGCTAATCCGCCGCAGAGACCACTTTTATCTGAAAGCAGACCACCAGCCGAATAAGGATAGCGGGGTTATGGCAGCTAGCTGCTGCCATAACAAGATATTCCTCTTCAAACTTAGGACGTATATCGGCGTGTGGCGATCCGTAAGTGGTTAAAGCAAGTCAGGGAAAGATTAATGTTCAGCTCTCCCAGTCCCAGTGTTTAACCACTTGTCGTCCGGGGCAATTCAGCATTTTTTTGCTAGAAAATTACTTAGAACCCCCAAACATTATATATCTTCTGAAAAAAAAGACACTGGAGAATAAAATGGTAGCTGTTGCATTTTTTTTAATGTCACACAATATTTGCACAGCCATTTATCAAATGCAAATGATCAGGAAAATATAAATACACTTAACTCCACTTTCGTAGGGAAAAAAAAAAAGAGCAAATTAAAAAAATATGGCGTATTCAATTGCAACATAAGTCATATTGTAATTGAATGTTATTAAAAATGACCTTTCCTTTTCAATCTGCAGCACTAATTTTCTGTAAATGCAATGCATAATGGCTACTTGGAGGTGTTCTGTACACAGAATGTACAGGACGCCCCCCAGAAGCATAATTTCCTGCTTGTGTGATTGCCTTACTAATTTTCCCAGAAGTCTGCACTAAGATACAACTCAGATTTTTGGCATCCCCTGCAACAAAAATGTCATTTTTGGTGGGATACTCCCAGCAGGAAATTATGTCCAAAGGGATGCAGACCCTGCAGTTTCCTCATTAGATTCTGATTCACTTACCACATGGATACAGACAGACAAACAGAGGGATTTCTTCAGAATAACAAAAGGTAGGAATCTGCAACAAAGTTTGTTAAAACCTCGCAATGCATATATCACCCAGAGGGGAATGTTGTTTTCTCAACAAAAGTGGAGTTACCCTTTAAAGGATAAATTCAGCTTTGGAATAACCGGTTCTACCTGTTTTTTCCACCCATGTTCCAGCATCTGTACCTTCACCACCCCCCCATGGATCCTCCCCCTCTTTGTGACAACAGAATCTTTTCCCCATCCCCATTGTCACAGTTTGAAAACAGATCTGCCCATAAGGCCATGTCATTCAGTTTCCTGTGAAGGAATAGACTACAAGTACTGCCTGGCAGCTTGTAGTTCTCAATGAACTATGAGGGTAATGGTGAGCGCTCTCTAGGGTTACCATCTGTCAGTAAGTTCACAGAGTTTGTAAAATCCATGATTTTTACATATGTCTATGAATTTCCATTACAATCTGCATGCCCATAATAGACAGTTATGGACAGATGAAAAAAAAAGCGGCTGTCTGGCTCTCCCTCCACCCCCTCCCGCCAGCTGCAGCCGCTGCTAGTGCTGAAGCTCGCTGGATAGATGGACGGAGAGTGGGGGGGGGGTGGTAAACATGTGTTTACCAGCAACCTTCCTTTCCTGAAAGAATACAGACAGTGTCAGGGGATGTCATACACAGACATCCAATACAGGTAATCAGATCATTGGGATGCACCAAGGAATCAGGAACGAAAGTGTAAGTGAAAAAATGAAGTTTATTTAAGATAAAGACACACGTGCAAACCAAACAACAAATCATAAACCAGTAATAAGTGCAAGACACAGCAAAAACCCCCAAAACACCTACCTATCTAACTGATAATTACATATTCATAAGCACAGGAAACAGATGTACCCAGGCAGGGACAAAAGCAAAAGGGGAACAGAAGCCAGGTAAAAGGAAACAGACCTTAATGGGAGCAGGTACAGGGAACAGGTCTCAAGGACAGGGTACACCGAATGGAGTCCAGGACAAAAGCAGGAAAAAAAGCAGGTTCAGGCATGGACAAGGCTAGCAGATGGAATTCTGAAGAATTTGAGCCTTGGTTAAGGGCAGGCTTATATAGTCCAGCAAACCCCAACAGGTGTGCTTGATAGCTGGTTGATAGTCTTGGCAGGGAGACACCCACTGGTGGCCACCAGAACTACACCTTTTGGTGCTGAGCTTAACAGTGCCACCAGCAGGAGAAACCAGTAATGACACTGTTCCTGACAGTTCCCCCACCTTAAGTGGCCTCCAGATGCTCTATTCAGACATTGGTTCGACAGTCCGAGTGAGTGCGGAAACACCCTAAAAAGTTTCCCTACTGAGTCTGTGGACTTCTTCGCACTTCCAAGGCTAGAGTCCTTTAGTTCACTGGGGGACATGCCACCAGAGTCTGAAAATAGGAAACGCACTCCACCACCAGGGTCAGAAAGTTTAGATCCGGAACTGAAAAGTAGCAGGGCAACGGGCAAAAACCCATCGGAGGCAGACCACTCAGGGGCATTATATTCAGGCTGGGTGACAAGCAGGATTGAAGCAGCGGCAAAATGGGCATCCATCAGGAAAACATCAGTGGCAAGCTGGGCATCAGGAACAGGTTTAGCAGTGACCATGTTATCTGGCTGGGCGGCAGGCTCCGGGTCATCAACATCAGTGGCAAGCTGGGCATCAGGAACAGGTTTAGCAGGGACCAGGTCATCAGACTGGGTGAAGGGCACTGGGTCATCTGGCTGGGCAGCAGGCTTCGCGTCATCAACATCAGCGGCAAGCTGGGCATCAGGAACAGGTTTAGCAGCGGCACTTCAAGCTTGGGCAGCGGCACTTCAAGCTTGGGCAGCGGCACCTCAAGCTTGGGCAGCGGGCACCGAAACTTCAGGCTGGACTGTGGGCACCGGAACGGCAGACTGGAGCAGAGGCAGGATTTGGTAATGGTAGGATGGTATGGATTGGGAAAATCTTCCGCTTCTATTTGGTTTTAGCCACTGAAGATTTGTATGTGGATACAGGGCTGTAGGTAGTGGATGTAGCTGGTAGAAGCGAAGAGCGGAAAGGATGGTAAGACAGAGGGAGCAGTTTTTGAAGGGAGATTTAGTGGAGCTGATGGAGGCAGCCGAGAAGAAGCAGAGGGGTTAAAGGCAGGGTAGGTGCAGCAGGAGGAAACAGGGTACTGGTACTTCAAAAATACAAAATATCCTCCAGATCCATCTTTCAGTAATTAGCAAGTGCTCAGACCCAATTCCCAGGTGCAACCGTTCTGATTCTGTCAGAATTCTGTCAGAGGATGTTATACACAGACATCCAACACAGGTTATCAGAAAAAAAGTAAGTTTAAGATAAAGACACATGTGCAAACCAAACAGTAAACCAAAAACTAGTAATAAGTGCAAGACACAGCAAAAAACCCCAAAACACCTAACTATCGAACTAATAATTACATATTCATAAGCACAGGAAACAAACAAATAACCCAGACAGGGACAAAAGCAAAAGGGGAACAAAAGCCAGGTAAGAGGAAACAGACCATAATGGGAGCAGGTACAGGGAACAGGTCTCAAGGACAGGGTTCACGGATCGGAGTCCAGGACAGAAGCAGGAACAAAAGCAGGTTCAGGCAGGGACAAGGCTAGCAGACAGAATTCTGAAGAATTTGAGCCTTGGTTAAGGGCGGACTTATATAGTCCAGCAAACCCCAACAGGTGTGCTTGATAGCTGGTTGATAGTCTTGACAGGGAGACACCCGCTGGTGGCCACCAGAACTACACCTTTTGGTGCTGAGCATAACAGTGCCACCAGCAGGTGAAGCCAGTAATGACACTGTTCCTGACAGACAGCGATCAGAACTGACCACTTCTGTATTCATTAATCACTGACACATAATAAACGGTGTTTAATAATTTGTGAATTAAATATAGTAAACACTGTTTACTATATTTCATTTTATGAATGAAAAACAGTCTCTATTCAGACTCCTATCTCATTCATCTCATTCATTCTCAGTCTCTCCAAAGCCTTCCCCCGCCCCCCCCAAAATAAAATATTAAATAAATAATACAAATGTAAAAAATGTAACTGTATCTGTAAAAAAAAATAAAGTTGTAAGAAAATGTGAAAAAAATAAATAAAAAAGATAGCAAGAGCCCTTTTACATTGGCAGGCTCCGTAAAGTGGATCCCCCAGCTCAGCGGGGGATCTGTCCGCTGTTCCCCTGCTGAGCAGGCGGATTACCGGTCTGTGCCTGCTCCACTATGTAGAGAGAAGCCAGCTCAAGAAACAGTCTAGGGGTTTTGTTTTTTAGTGTTTTTTTGGGAACGTAGAACTTAGATGGGGTTTGGGGGTACATGGGATGCCCAGAACTGAAGAAATTACAAACTCAAAACAAACGGAACCTGATAAAGTCTCTGGCTGCTGAACTGTGCTGCACCCCAGTGGGGGCAATGGTGCAGCTGAAACAAGGGATAAAAGTCCCAAAAAGTAATGTTGAAGACACAATGCCAGGCTGCTTTGCACGGCACCTGCCAGGAACAAAAGCAGGTTCAGGCAGGGACAAGGCTAGCAGACAGAATTCTGAAGAATTTGAGCCTTGGTTAAGGGCTGTGCCTGCTCCGCTATGCAGAGAGAAGCAGGCTCAAGAAACAGTCTAGGGGTTTTGGTTTTTAGTGTTTTTGTTGGGAACGTAGAACTTAGATGGGGTTTGGGGGTACGTGGGATGCCCAGAACTGAAGAAATGACAAACTCAAAACAAACGGTTGAGAACCTGATAAAGTCTCTGGCTGCTGAACTGTGCTACACCCCAGTGGGGGGCAAAGGTGCAGCTGAAACAAGGGATAAAAGTCCCAAAAAGTAATGTCGAAGACACGGTGCCAGGCTGTATTGCATGGCACCTGGATGCTCCAGTTGGAAGTGTTAAGGGTGCTCCTGGCTGTCTTGCACTGCACTTAAAGAGGAACTGCAGTCTGCTCACATAATTTGTAATAAAAACATGTTTGCCATTCTGAAGCTTCCCTCCAACCACTTTGCATATTATTTTATACATACTGTGACTCTGTACTTGCCAAATATGCTGCAGAAATCTCCCTCCACTGCAACAATTTTAACTGTTCAATTCCTGGATTTACACAGATACACAGAGGCACACCTCCAGCTCTGCAGCTCTCATTGCCCCTCTTATGACTCATCCCCCTCCCTTCCTGGCAAACTCCCACGACAGTGAAATGAGAGCTGTGCTTGATATCATAAGCCTAGGCTTTTTACCAGACAAAAAACAGGAAGTGGGCTGTATAAGGTATTTACTGGCAGAAAAAAAAATGTTTTACTATCCAAAGTTAAAACAAGGGCAGAAGACTTAATAGATGGAAAGTTGAAAAAATTACTGAAGGTCCGCTTTAAGCTACCCCTGGTCCCAGACACGTGAGGTACTGCACTTCACTGTCCTCTCCTTCATTTGGGTGTAATGGCTGGTTTGTATTCACTCAGTCCCTTTACGTAGATCCTAAAATCCAGAAGGCTGCTGAGCTGGCTTTTTGCTGAACAGGCTGCTTCTGGATTGGCTTGAATGTTGCTGCTAAGCCTAGCTGAAACTGAGTGATGTCCTGAAGCTTCCTTCCTCTCTCTCCTCTGCTCTTTTTCTTCTGCCCAAGGGGACAGATCCCTCAGCACAGCGGTTTCTTCCAGATAGATGGACCATGGACTCTGCTCCCAGACTTCCAGGCTTCAGAATATTTATGGGCTGCCTCCCCACCTTCTAGGTACGCCTTCCCAGGGATTGGTGGAAAATTCATGAATATTCAGGCTGCAGCCTCTGTCTCTTCGCCCACTATGTTCTGGAAACATCCAGTGAGTTCCAGAAGACAGAGGGAGGTAACCATTTTCAATGGTTTTTTATTAAAGCTTTTCACACACAAAGAAAAAAAAATACAGAAGGATAAGAAAACGTAAACATTTCCTGTTATACATTAGGACATACAGTATAACGTAATTGAGTGGTTACATTGACAAAACATAAGTCAGATTTATCCTGGGTTCACACTAGTGCAAATTGTTAAGAGAAGGGGGGGGGGGATTTTGGACTTTGAATGAGATGTGTGTTTGGACAAAAAACATTATAAATAAATAAATTGCACAATAAAGAGGAAGTTTATTCATGTAAATGCACATGGGACATGGTACATAGCAGATATGATGAGCTGATGGGCATATAATAGACAAAAAATATATAATTTCCATTACTGCACATGATACATAAAGTAAAAAAAACAGAGTATGATGTAAACGCATGATTGAGTAAAAACAAACTGCATTTAAAAGCTTGACGCATTTCGTGGATGAAGTTCTATTTTAGAAGCAAGTGCAGAGTGCGTATCTATAAAAAATGTTCCAAATTACTCAAATAAAATTAAGTAGGGATGTAGGGGAGGAGAAATCCAAAACCCTCCAGAGTTACTTACATATCAGCTCTGAAATTGGTCATAGAATGCTAAAATGCCCTAGCGCATGACGTCACCTCACAGTAGCGTTGTCTCATCTTCAGCGTGTGTCGGGCATCTCCCCAGATGCTGGGTGCATCACGCCAGCTGTTCTGGTGGCAATGCCTTCTTTCAAACATGCTCAGCATGACAATGGGGGCGTCAAACGTAACAGCCGGGGCGGCTATATATTTCAGTCTTGTGGGAGGCATGGTTCCTCATTTCACGCTGGACACCTCTTGGATCACACATGGAGGCCATGTCACTAGCACTGGGATCACCGGATACATTCACTTCCTTCTCTTCCCCTTTAGGGTTGCTTTTTCGTCACCCCAGTGAGTTCCCAAATTTCTGGACAGGTTTGGTCTGTCATTATCTCAGGATGTTGCACCCCATCACTTTTTGTTTGTCCCGGTGTGAGGGTTTCTGGTGGTCTTCACTAAACTTTTTTCTGCCTCTTCACTCTCACATTGACCCCACCACTACAGGTTCTATGCCACTTGCAAATTTTGGAACTGTTTGCAGGCATTTTTATGCAGCTCACCATGGACATCTCCCATCTCTCCCCTCGATTGTAGTGTTTTCCGCCTTGGCTGCCAGCAGTTATACACCTCCACAGCTCCCGGCAGGGATATTTTCTAGCTTTCCTCAACCATCAGGTTTTAGCATTCTATGACCAATTTCAGAGCTGATATGTAAGTAACTCTGGGGGGTTTTGGTTTTCTCCTTCCCTACATCCCTATTTAATTTTATTTGCGTAATTTGGAAAAATTCTTATAGATACACACCCTGTACTTCTGAAGTGGAACTTCATCCACGAAATGCGCCAAGCTTTTAAATGCAGTTTTTTCATTCAATCATGCGTTTATATCATACTCTGTTTTTTTTTATATGCCCATCAGCTTATCATATCTGCTATGTACCATGTCCCATGTGCATTTACATGAATAAACTTCCTCTTTATTGTGCGATTTATTTATTTCTAATGTATTTTGTCCAAACATACATCTCACTCAAAGTCCCAAATCTCCCCCTTATCTTAACAATGAATAGGGATGGAGGTGTATGCTCATTTGACCATATACCTCATTCAAAGTCCATCACCACAACAAAAGAAAAAAGCAGCAACAGCTCCGCCTCCATGGGAGGCTCCCGCTGAGTGACGCTTGTTCTCGGTGACAGCTGTTATATAGCTGAGGGCGGGGCCACCAGGTGATGTAAACGGGTGACCCGCCCCCCTCTGGCGCCACGTGACTTCAGAGGAAGGTGGGGTCGCCCGTTTACGTCACCGAGTGGCCCCACCCTCAGCTATATAACAGCTGTCAACGAGAACAAGCGTCACCCGGAGGGAGCCTCCCATGGAGGCGGAGCTGTTGCGGCTTTTTTTTTTCTTTTTTCAGCTCATCGGCGGTGTGAGATGGATTTACATCGCTGGACATTTTTATTTTTTTATCTTTTAATAAAGGACTTGTCTCCTGTCTTTTTTACTATTTTTGACACTTTTTTTGTGAAATGGTAGGGGTACAATGTACCCGTTACCAATTCACATAGAGGGGAGGCCGGAATCTGGGGGTCCCCTTGTTTAATTTTAATTAGGTAGGCTGGTGCTTCACATAATTTATTTAATTTTTCTTAATAAGTTATTATTTTTTAGTTCATTACTTTTCAACCCAGCGCTCCCTATCAAATTTGTTTCAACTTGCACTAATGATATTATAATTCAGTTAGGGGTTAGCAGCTTATTATTATTTTATTTTTCAACTAATTTTTGTTTAGTGCTATTCACTACAATATTTGGTATAATAGGCGCGAGATACACCTAACTTTTTCATCTTTCACATTATGCAAATAAAAGGGGCTAACTTTACTGTCGTGGTTTTTTTAATGCAAAAATTAAAAAAAGTTTAAAAAATTACTGCGCAAATACTGTGCGAGATAAAAAGTTGCAACAACCACCATTTTATTCCCTAGGGTCTCTGCTAAAAAAAACATATATAATGTTTGGGGGTTCTGAGTAATTTTATAGCAAAAAAAATATGATTTTTACATGTAGGAGCGAAGTGTCAGAATTGGCCTGGGTAAGGTTAACCACTTCAATACCGGGCACTTTCGCCCCTTCTCACCGAGGACAATTTTCAGCTTTCAGCTCTGTCGCACTTTGAATGACAATTGCGCAATCATACAACACTACCCAAACAAAATTTTTATCATTTTGTTCCCACAAATAGAGCTTTCTTTTGGTGGTATTTGATCACCTCTGCGGTTTTTATTTTTTGCTAAACAAACTAGAAAAGAACAACATTTTTGAAAGAAAAAAGTTTTTCTTTGTTTCGGTAATAAAATTTAGTTTTCTCCTTCACTGACGGGCACTGATGAGGCGGCACTGATGAGTTGGCACTGATAAGGTGGCACTGATGGGCACTGATGAGGATTCACTGACATGTAGAATCGATGGGCACTGATAGGCGGCACTGATATGCAGCACTGATGGGCACCAATAGGCGACACTGATATGCAACACTGATAGGCACTGATAGGTGGCACTGATGGGCACTGACTGGCGACACTGATGGGCACTGACAGGTGGCTGTGATGGGCACTGACAGGTGGCTGTGATGGGCACTGACAGGCGGCTGTGATGGGTACTGACAGGGGGCACTGATTGGCAGATAGGCAGTACTGATTGGCACTGACAGGTGGCACTGATGGTCAGCACTGATGTTGAGGTATTGATGATGATAAACTTTACTGCTGGGCACTGAGATGGGCACTGACTGGCACTGTGGTGGGCACTGATTAGCACTGATATGGGCACTGATTGGCACTTTGATGGGCACTGTGAGCTGTGTTTTTATGGGGCACTGACTGACAGCTTATGGGCACATTTTAAAAGGTGTTGTGGCACATCTGAGGGGGCTGTGCTGATAATCAATGTGCTGATTATCAGCACAGATCCCCCTCTGAAAGGGAGAGCCGCCAATCGGCTCTCCCTGTCAGCGCAAACCGAGAAATGCCGTTTACCGGCACTTCCTGGTTCACGCGATGATCAGCTATGATTGGTCACAGCTGATCACATGGTAAGAAGCCTCTGACAGGCTTCATATGACGCCCAGTCAGGATATCAGAACCACTTCCTGGATGTCATTCACATGGTAAGAAGCCTCTGGGCATCATATGACACCCAGTCAGGATATCAGAACCACTTCCTGGACGTCATTCTGCATACGGCGGGTGGTAAGTGGTTAAACCGCTTCTCCTCCAATCTCAGTGTGTCCCCATGTCTTCTTACCCTCTCGAGACTGAATAGTTTTTTCCTATGTTGGGATCGCCATTGAGGTATTTGTAAATCGCTATCATATCTACTCTCAAATGTCTTTTCTCCAGCGGGAATAAATTTAGTGTTTGCAGTCTTTCCTCATAATTGAGGTCCTCCAGTCCCCTTGTTAGTTTTGTTGCCCTTCTTTGGACTCTCTCCAGTTCCAGCACATCCCTTCTAAGGACTGGTGACCATAACTGGACAGAGTACTCCAGATGTGGTCTAATCAATTTTTTATAAAGTGGTAGGATTATTGATCTATCTCTGGAGTATATCCCTTTTTTTTTTTATGCATGCTAATATTCTGCTGGCTTTGGTAGCTGCAGCTTGACATTGCATGCTATTGCTCAATCTGTCATCTACAAGGACCCCCAGATCTTTTTCCATCCTTGATTCCCCCATCGGTTCTCCTCCTAGTGAGTAGTTTACATTTATGTTCTTTGCCCCCAAGTGCATTACCTTACATGTTTCCACATTAAACCTCATTTGCCATGTAGTTGCCCACTCCATTATTTTGTTCAGGTCTTGTAAAATTTCTATATCTTGATGTTAAGTTATTACCCTGCTTAATTTGGTGTCATCCGCAAAAACTGAAATTGAGCTATTTATCCCATCCTCTATATCATTTATGAATAAATTGAATAGAATTGGTCCCAAGACAGCACCCTGGGGCACCCCACTTACCACTCTGGACCAGTCTGAGTACACATTATTTATCACTACCCTTTGGACATACCCCTGTAACCAGTTTTTAACCCAAGAACAAATCCTATGGTCTACGACTGCAGACCTCGGTTTGTAGATTAAGCGCTTATGGGGGACTGTATCGAATGCCTTTGCAAAATCCAGGTAGACTAAATCTATGGGCCTTCCCCTTCCCCTCACCTTCCCTCCCTATCTCTCTTTTTTCTCTCTCCCTCCATCCCTCTCTCCCCCTTTCTTTCTTCTCTCTCCCTCTTTCTTTATCACTCTCTCTGTCTTTCTTCCTCTTACTCTCTCTTTCATTCTCTCTCCCTCTTTCCCCTTCTTTTTTCTCTTCCTCGTTCTCTCTTTCTTTATCTATCCCTCGTCCTCACTTTCTTTCTCTCGCCCTTTTTACCTGTTTCTCCTTCTTTCTCTCTCCCTCTATCCCTCTCTTCCTTCTCCCTCCACCCCTCTTTAATCTCAGACTCTAGTTAACCACACCCCCTTTAAGTCACTCCCCATATTTAGGATTGTTTAAACCATGCCCATTTTTGCAATGTGACGCCCCACATTTTTCCACTCCGACTAGACCAGACCTACAAATGAATGCCCCACCCCTAATTAAAATAATACTACGTCTGCAGACAAAAACGTGTCCCTAAAATTTTTTGAGAATGTTGGCAACTGTGTAACTCATTCCCATTTTTCCATAAAGAACAGCTTCATGGATGCAGAGGTTAGTTTGAAATAAATCTTAGATATGTGACCTGTGTGTCAAAAAGATTATTTCATTGTTTTTTATTAATCCAAGCAAACTAACACATCTATGTCTCCATGCTTTATTTTGCTGAGAAACACCTTGGAAAACACCCCTAGCATTTGAGATTATTCATGTAGCATTTACTTCCTGGAATCCATCTTCCCTTAACTCAGGCATACAGACAGAAAGGTGTGCTTAGCTGAGGAAACCCCTCCTCCTTTCCTGTAGACTCCTGAGATGTATGACATCATTTGCCTAGGCCGGAAAACCAGGAAGTAACTAAAGAAATGTAAAAAAAAATGAAAACAATTAAATAGTATGATATGACACTTTAATATACATTATATTTAGTAATGCTAACAGCATAAGGAAAAAATATATTCAGTGTTGATTGAGAGAGTGAAAATCTGCTTTAAGGTATTTGATCCGCATTCTATTTGTGTTCCTTGCTGCACACCCGACCTTTCCACACCACTCCAGCTTCACTGCATACTGCTGCTGGCACAGCATCCTCTAGTCTTGACTCCTCTGCAAACTATTAGCGGCCTTCTACAATTTTTTCTCCCATGGATATCTGCAATGGCATATTTTCCTGGCTCTCAACTTTCTCCAGAACATCCTTACTGCTCCTGTGTTAGAATATTTAAGCATGTAAAAGCACCCCTTGCAACCAGAGGCCTACATAACTCACTCTAGGCTTCACAACAGCATGCAGCAATACCCCGTGAGGCTGTTCCCTAATGGTTGTCCTGACCTTGTGAGTCTCCTGACACATCTGACACCCTGGGTTCAGACATTTCTGCAGTGAGCTAATGTGCAGACACCAAAACTGAGACGCAATAAAACAGATACGCTTCACTGTTGCCTGCAGACACTCATTATTGTACCACTCTCCAGCCCTTCCACAAAAACTGCCTCCTGCTACAGCCAAATATTTCAAACTTTGACTCATCAGTCCAGAGCACCTGTTGCCATTTTTCTGCACCCCAGTTCCTATGTTTTCTTGCATAGTTGAGTTGCTTAGCCTTGCTTCCATGTTGGAGGTATGGCTTTTTGGTTGCAATCCTTCCATGAAGACCACTTCTTGCCAGACTACTCCAGACAGTAGATGGGTGTATCTGGGTCCCACTGATTTCCGCTAATTCTGTGCTAATGGCACTGCTGGATATCTTCCAATGTTACAGGGAGGTAAGCATGATATGTCTTTCATCTGCTGCATTAAGTTTCCTTAGCTGGCTAGAGTGTCTAAGGTCCTCAATGTTGCCCATTTCTTTCTGGTTCTTCAAAAAAGCTTGAATAGCACATCTTGAAACTCCAAACTGCTTTGATATCTTTGCTTTGAAGATACCTTGCTGATGCAGTACTACCTGGTGTCTTGATGCTGTGCTCATTCTTGCCATGGTGTATGACCTGAGACATGAAACGGTCTTCCACAACCTCTCCTTAGTAGCAGAGTTTGACTGTTCCTCACCCAGTTTTTTGCCTCCTACATAGCTGTTTCTGTTTCAGTTAATGACTGTGTTTCAACCTACATATGAAATTGATGATCATTAAACACCTGCTTGATATAATACATTAATCATACACCTGACTCTAATCCTACAAAATCACTGACTACGTGCTAGTGTACAAAGTATGCAAGTATGCAAGCATAAGATTTGATGCTGGTTTGAAGCCAAAGGGTAGTCACAAGAAATATTGATTTGATTTAGATTTTTTTCTGTTTGCTCACTTTGCATTTCATAAATTTATAAAAATAAAAAATTAAAATAAATATTTTTGAAAGCATTACTACTTTACAGCATTTCTTCACACCTGCCTAAAACTTTTGCACAGTACTGTATGTATATAGTGTCAGCCAGTGTTTTAGGTGAGACCTCATCCAGGCCAGATGCTAGTAAGCACAATAACAATTGTTCATACCAGAGATACCAGGGCACTGCTGGCAGTCTTGGATGCTTCAAAAATTTCTCTAGGGTCTGAACAGAGAGTTCAAGAGTCCTTGTTGCCAGTGTTGCATCTCAGCGGTGCAGAAAGACACTTACTAGGTCACCATCTTCATTAATCACGCCAACCTTCTGCTCCAACTCCTCCTCCTACTATCTCTTAAAGTGGAAATGTCATAACATTTTCTTAACCGTTCCTGTCTGGCCTATGGCAAGATGATGCTGGCGAGAACCTTTCGTCCTTCTGGGTAGACGTCATATGACATCCTCCCAGTCATGTACTCGTGCACGTCCCCAGGGGTGCGCAGCACGGCGATCAGGGTTCAGGCGTGTCCCTTGAACACAGCTCATCCCAGACCAGGGTAAAGAGCCAATGAAATTGGCTCTTTACCACATAACCAGCTGAGTCCAATCACAGCCGATCACAAATGTTACCAAACCGTGGTAACTGGCTATGACTAGGTTCGCCTCCTCCAACACTGATCTAGCGTGAGGAGGTGATTGCGGGAACAGTAAGTTAACAGTTAACCCTTTTCAGTACTGTGCCCTGATTGCCCCAGTAATAAAGAGTACCTGTCTGTAGCCCATTGGAGTACCTGTCTGCAGCCCATCAGAGCATTAGAGTACCTGTCTGCAGCCCAGAGCATCAGAGTATCAGTCTGCAGCCCATCAGAGTACCTCTTGTTGAGCCCATCAGAGTACCTGTTGTGCAGCCCATCGGAGTACCTGTCGTGTAGCCCATCAGAGTACCTGTCGTGCACCCCATTAGTACCTGTCATGTAGCCCATCAGTACCCGTCATGCAGCCCAGTCGTAACTGTTGTGCAGCCCATTAGTACCTGTCGTGCAGCCCATCAGTACCTGTCAGTTGCGCAGCCCATCAGTACCTGTCAGTTGTGCAGCCAATCAGTGCCTGTTGTGCAGCCTATTAGTACCTGTCATGCAGCCCATTAGTACCTTTTTGCAGCCCATTAGTACCTGTCATGCAGCCCATCAGTATCAAAAAAGTGATAGGTAGTTAGGAATATGAAGTGTAATTTATGCTCCTAGAACACCTGAAGGTGCTACTTGGATGTTGGGCCTCTGTATTTGGACAGACTGTGTAAAAGTCTCACATATGTGGTATTGTCATACTCAGGAGAAGTATCAGAATGTATTTTGGGGTGTAATTATTGGTATATACATGCTATGTGTTAAAGATATCTTATAAGGCGGAGCAGACATGCATTGTTAGAGCTCCACACCGCTGAGGAGAGAAGAGAAGGACAAAGCGGAGCCTGCAGGCTCAAAAGGTATCTATTTGAACCTTTTTGCCCCAGGGAACAAACTGTGAAAGTTTGGGCAGGAAATATGGTACTGGGAGGAAACCGTGGCAGAAATAAAAATCACCTCACAAAGAGCTCACAGGCACTCACTGCAGCTGAAGCAGCTCCAGTCACCTCACAAGATACAGCATCAGGGCTCTCTCACAGACAGAAAATGTCACAGCAAGACTCTCGATTTGAGTCAGATAGAGAACAAATCCTCTCACAAACTTCTCCACAAGCCTCCTCAGTATCCCAGGTAATATTATTACAATTTGAAAAGATGCTTCATAAGGCTTTAAAACAAACCTCAGACCAAATAACAAACAGCCTAACCAAAGAAATAAGAGAGCTGGGAAACCGCACCGCAGCCTTAGAAATAAAAATGGATGAAATTGAAATTACAACCCAAGAAAATCTAACAGAATTGGAACAATTAAAAAAAGAGAATTTAATACTTCAAACTAAGCTCGAAGATTACGAAAATAGAGCCAGACGTTCAAACTTGCGCATAAGGGGAATACCTGAAACTGTGACAGACCTGCAATCTACTATTACTGCTCTATTACAAGAACTAAAGCCAGATATCCCTATTGAACGTTTAGAACTGGACAGAGTACACAGAGCCCTCACAGCCAAAAAGAAAGATGGACCCCCACGTGATATAATCACAAAATTTCATTATTACAGAACGAAAGAACAAATACTAATTGCTGCAAGAGAAAAAAAGGAACTTAATTTTCAAGGACACAATTATCAAATTTTTGCTGACCTATCCCAACTTACTATTACTAAAAGATGATCCATGAAACCCCAACTAATGGAACTGCAACGCCACAACATTATGTATCAATGGGGCTTCCCCTTTTCAGTCAGATTTAACTACCAAGGTACAATTTACAGAAGCAGATCAGCAGATGAACTACAACAAACCCTTTTAAAATTAAATCTGACAGAACCCAGAAGCAGCAACACTCCCACACGCAGAAGAATGGCATCATCTTCACCTTCAGGCAGCACCCAGAAAATTCCAGAACAAAATGGGAATCATCATTCTCACAAAAGAGGCCGTTATGCCACATCATCCATGGACCAAGAAGATTCAATGGACTGACATCCTAATTCCTGATATCTCTTCATTTATTATACGAAGAGATGGTTCTCTATAAAAAACCTATATTTATAACTGAATGTAACTGCATTCTGATAGTCACACACTGTGTGGGATCATGTTACATTCCAGTTATATTTCTTATTACTTCTGATTCATATAGCCTTAGAATATATAAGTGAAATAAGGAAATTCTTGTTCAGTTATATATTATCAGGTAATAACAATAGATTTATTACTTTTTAGGACAAATATGTTCAATAATCCAGAAGTAATGGAAGCTTTTTTTTTTTTTTTTTTTTTTCTTTCTTTTCTTAAAACAAATATATTATTACCTAACTAGTTCCTAGAATTATGTTTTTGTTTATTCTAATCTGAAGCAATACAACCTCAATTTTATGAGTTAACATATCTAAACAGTTACATATGAATAAAATATGTAATTGTTTACTCTAAAAGGGTTAAAATCCCAAAATAATTCAAACTATCTTCATCAATACCAAAGTTATTAACAGTACCTTTCTAACTGAATTATTTAGCCTAGGGCAAGACTAACCATATACAACCACCCTGGAATAAATAATTTCAACAAAAACTATATTCTGCACTCCAACTAATGAAACATCATTTTGATGTCTTTTGACATAGCACTTCTCTCCTGTAAGCGGAAGATCCGTGTACCCCCATTAGCCCTCCTCATTCTCCCAACCATATTATGTGGGAGTGTGACGAAGGCACTTATTCCCCTGAGAGAGATATTTATTCTCTTTCACGGGTAAATTGTGATTACTTGCAAAAAATAATTTATACAATGTATCATCTAATCTCATATGTTTTTTGTTTACTCTTTACTCCAGAATTCACTGGTTTCTTTTCTATCTATTCATCTCTTCAGTCCACACAGGTTGATCTGCGCAGTCAGCTCTGCATAACAAAAAGTAAGTCAAAACTATTTGATCTATTGCCATGGCACCACTGAATATACTTTCCCTGAATGTTCAGGGAATAAATGTCCCTCAAAAAAGGACCAAAGCCTTCTGTACTTTCCATAACAAGAAGGCTCACATAGTATGCCTCCAAGAAACACACTTCACCAAGGATTCTACTCCAAAATATATTTCTCCTTTTTATCAACAAACTTACACGGCTTCTGCCTGTACCAAGCAAAGGGGAACTCTAATTGCATTTCACCGATCCACACCATTCACCTTATCATCAGAAATTAAAGACCCAGAAGGTAGATACCTGATACTCATGGGTTATATAATGGATACAGCAATCACGGTGATTTCCTACTACGCTCCTAACAAACAACCTACACCATTCCTCTCACATATATTACAAGTGATTAATACACACAAAATAGGAACAGTGATAATGTGTGGGGATTCGAACCAGGTCCTCCTCCCATTTCTAGATAAATCACCTTTTACACCATCCAAAATAACCTCTAGATTACCTTTTTCTCAAATTCACTTATTTCTCGCACCCTCATCAAACCTTCACCAGAATAGATCATATTTTTCTAACAATAGGAATGATACCAGAAATTATTGCATCAGATATAATTCCGATTCCGTGGTCTGACCATAATGCAGTATACACTACTATAGCCTCAGCCATACCAAAAGCGCATGACCCAACGTGGTACTTACCGGACATAATGCTCAAACACCCACTACATCAGATGGCCATTGAACAAGCTTTAAAGGAATACATATCAATTAATAATACAACAGACATCTCCCCAATAACACTGTGGGAAGCTCATAAGCCTGTCTTGCGTGGTACAATACAAAGACAAATGGCACTATTTAAACGGGAACGCAAAAATCTAGCAAAAAAACTAGAACTCAATTTTAATGCAGCCTACATATCATTTCAAGATAATCCATCTCAGAGTACAAAATCTCATCTGGAAAAATCTAGATTGGAATACGATCTATTTCTCACTGAGTCAGTTGATAAATCCCTCAAACGCTCCAAACACAATTTCTACATGAATACAAACAAACCAGGTACATATTTGGCTCGGGCATTAAATTCAACTAACAAATCTTTCAAACCAATACGTTTGAAATTATCAAAAAATGTTTACACTTGTAATCCAGTTAAAATAGTCCATAAATTTCACTCACATCTCGCAACTTTATACAAGACAAACAATGAATTTAATCCTACAGAGGCTGAATCCTTCTTCTCAAAAATAACCTTACCTGAGTTATCTCAGAATCAAAAAAGCAGTTTGGATGAGCCTATAACTATAGATGAAGTTGCTAACGCCATAAAAGACCTAAAACTTAACAAAAGACCAGGCCCAGACGGCTACTCGGCTTTATACTATAAAACATTCTCAGAAATACTCTCTCCCATTCTCACTGAAACTTTTAACAAACTTCTAGATGGACATTCTTTTCGGCAAGAAACACTAATGGCAATTGTTTGTATGATCCCAAAACCCCTTTCTGATGATACTTCCTGTGTGAATTATCGGCCTATCTCTCTGTTAAACCTCGATATTAAATTATTAGCAAAAATAATAGCAAAACGCCTCAATAGCATTATAGGAAAATTAATACATAGAGATCAAGTAGGCTTAATGCCAAATAGACAGGCAGGCGATAATATACGCAGGGCAGTGTTATTGGCACATATTGCTAAAAAACGGAAAATCCCTTTATGTTTTCTATCTCTCGATATTAAGAGGGCATTTGACACAGTATCCTGGCAATATATGCAATATTCATTACAAAAATGGGGTTTTGGACCCCACTTTTTAACATGGATCAAAGCATTATATAATAAACCCAAAGCCTATATAAAATATGCTGGATACAAATCTGAAGCCTTTAATATCGAAAGAGGTACCCGACAGGGTTGCCCATTATCTCCCTTATTATTTGCCCTTATACTCGAACCCATGGCCCAATATATCAGAACAAACCAAACTATAACTGGCATTGAAGTAGGAGGTATTACACACAAATTATGTATATTTGCAGACAATATATTACTTTTTCTATCATCACCACAGGTCTCTGGTCCTAACTTAATACCAGCTCTTGATGGATTTGCAGCCCTATCCGGCCTTATGATTAATCCTAAGAAATGCCTAGTGCTTAATATTTCACTCACAAACATGGAATTGATCCCGGCTAGGGCTGCACTCCCATTCACATGGGCAGAAAAATCAATCCCATATCTTGGAATTCATTTAACAGCCTCTCATTCTGACTTATTCTCAACCAATTATCCTCCTGTATTAAGACAGATCACAAATCTAATAAAACAATGGTCGCAACTTCCTTTATCCTGGATGGGGAAGATTAATGCAATCAAAATGACTATTCTACCCAAATTGCTTTATCTATTCAGAGTCCTCCCTATTCCAATTCCTTCCTATTTTTTGAGAATAGTACAAAAAAGAGCAACTTCGTTTATATGGGGCTCTTCTAAACCATGTATACCTATACACACACTACATCTTCCCAAAAATAAAGGAGGCCTGGGATACCCTAATTTTACTAACTACTACAGAGCGGCACATTTGGCCAGTCTGTCCAAATACCATGCAAAACAGGAAATCCCATTATGGGTATTTATAGAGGCTTCAGAAAATGACCCTCTATTAATATCAAATTTATTATGGCTTGATCCTAAAGACCGCTTTAAAATTCATAATCCCATAACTAAACACTTCTTATCTCTCTGGGATAAACTAAAAACCAAATATCAGTTACAATCTCCACACAATCCTCTCCTTTCTTTTATCAGAAATCCGGCCTTTTATCCGGCATGGATCTACCCAAATTCTTTTAAAGCTTGGACAACATCAGGCATTCAGACACTAAATGACTTCATAGCATCTAAATCATTCCTTTCATTCCCATCGCTTAGAGAAAAATATGATCTACCAAACTCTGAGATATTTAGATATCTCCAAATCAAAAATTTCTATACACCATTCCTAAAGGGGGATACACCATTATCCCAACTATCCATTTTTGAATCAATCTGTACAAAAGATCCATTTGCTAAAGGTACAATTTCATCACTTTATAATCAATTATATGGAGTACCAAATCTTAATAGACCCTCTTACGTTCAGAGGTGGGAGGAGGACCTGGGACGAACTTTAGAAGACACGGACTGGTCTAACATATGGCTCACATCTAAGTCATCTTCACCCAACATCTTAGCACTGGAGACAAATTATAAAGTCCTAACTCGCTGGTACCTTGTACCCGCTAGAGTGGCAAAATATTCACCTAATACCTCAGCTCTTTGTTTTCGAGGATGCCCAGAAATAGGCACATATTTACACATATGGTGGACGTGCCCAGTAATCCAAACCTTCTGGAAGGAAGTCTTCGTGATTGCATCTAAAATATTTAAAAAAATAATACAACCAGATCCGTATTTAACTTTACTTAATCTAAAACCGGAATGGTTAACACTCTCTCAATTCAAACTTATGATCCAACTAATAACGGCTGCAAAACAAACAGTGGCCAAGGCATGGAAATCTCCTACATTGGTACTAGCAGAAACAATTCACAGAATGAATAATACAATGTCCCATGCTAAGATGGTAGCCATCGATCAAAATCAAATTCCAAAATTTGAAAAACTTTGGCATCCTTGGATAAAACAACAGTTCCTGTCAAACTTCAATGACTCTGTCCTGTTGCCATGGTAACAGATTAAATGACTTAGAGAGACACCCATTCTAAGGCTTCAAAGAGAACTAAAAAGAATAATAAACTGACGAGCGGGACAACCTTGTGGACCATACCTCTACCTTTCAACCCTTTTTCTTCTTTCTCTTTCCTTTTCTCCACCTTACGATTAAAGCTCATTATCAGAATTTATTTGACCTATATACACTCTACTTGTAAACAATATGTATAGTAGGTATAAATCATTTAAATACCTACAAAAGTAACTAAGGAAATGATATATATCTTTAATTTAGGTTTACGTGAACCCAATGTTTAATATTTGAAATTTCATGATATTTACCTATATAAACCCTACTGTAAAACAATGAGCTTACTTTATAGATCCTTGTAAACTTACTTTATGTATCTTTATAACATTGTATACTCAATAAACTTCTTTTGACAAGGAAGTCTAAAAAAAAAAAAAAAAAAAAAAAAAAAAAAAGATATCTTATAAATAAACAACGTGCAATAGCATAAAATGTTTTACTTCCCTTTCTATAGACTATTGCTTTTTCTATTGCTTTTGCTGCTACTTGGTATTAAGTGGTGCTGCTTAGCTTACTTGTAATCCTTTTTCTCCTGTCCCCTTCAACCTCTGTTTTGTCCAACCACACTCAATTAAAGTATTAGGGAAATGCTAGTATCATAGCCTTAATGTATAACTTTACTTGTCTAGTGCTACCTCCTGCTTGTAAGAACTGGTTCTTCCCTATTGGTACAGGAGCTGTCCACCACTTCAAGCACCAGTCCAAACACTCAAGCTCAAATTACATATATATACACAGTTCAATAATACAAAAGTAATCTATATGACATTTAGTATTATTTGTCAAGGAGATTGTAAATGTAGAGAGATATCCCATTGTTTTCATTTTTATATCAAAAATATGCATGGTATCTGAACGAACATGATAAATGCGTTCAGAAAGTTTAATTTGTTTCATTCTGTTTAATACCTGGTGCCAAGGTATATGGGTTGAGTGCAAATTAAATGCTATTGTCAAATGAATAGAGCTAAATAAGGTATACATTTGTGATGATAATTGGATTGTTTTACCTGTCAAACGCTCTATTTTGCTCAAGGTTAGTTGCCATGTAGGTTTAAGAGTTACAAAAAATGTGTAAAAAAAGTACCTGAGACGAGCAGCCCCTCCCCTAAAGCATAGGGGGGATGATGATGGGTAGAAAAAATGTATTCTTTCAGAGATTAAATACAATCTAATATGTAGCTTAATAGCTGATTCTCTAACAAATAATGTGAATAATGTTCTGGTGCTTTTATGTAGGTTTCGTAACATGACTACACATTCTTTTCTGGAGAAAGATTTTACTAAATCCGACTCCCATTGGAGCATAGGTTTAGATTTTTCTGACATAGCAAATTTGTTTAGAGAATGATATAACCGAGAGATGATTACTTTATCTCTTTGTGATGATATACATATTTGTTCAAATTGTGAAAAAGGAGTTGGTAGTGTAAGAGTAATGTTTTTGGAAAAAGTTCTTAATTTGTAAGTAGTTTGTCTGCTCTGATGGTTAAAGGTTAAATTCTGAATGTAAGTCAGAAAAAGATTGAAATTCTTTGTTTAACCCTTTCGCTGCCAGGCCCTGTGCTCCATTTTTACCCTCAAGTGGCTAGACTTCTTGCCATTGGACAGGCGGTCTGTTTCCATCCGACCGCCTCATAGAGAATAGCGGGCTGTGTCTGTGTCCGCTCAGCATCAGCAGAGCGAACAGAGACCTGTCATCCCCCTGCTCAGCAAGGATCAGCAGACAGATCCCCCACTCAGCAGGCAGATCTACTTGACAGAATCCGCTCCATGTGAAAGGGGTCTTATCAGGAGCGGCCGGTCCATTAGGGGCACAGGGGCATTTGTATGATCGGGTGGAGGGGGGCAATCAGTGCTGAGGGGAAGAAGGGGGTGAAGGGGATAGTAAAGGAGAGTGGGGGGGTTTAGAAGAATAGGATCGGCGGGGGGGAGTGGCTGGGGGCAGGGAAGCGGCGACATGGGTGAGGGGGGCAGTCACATTAGGGGTTAATAACTCTGATCAGCGGGTTGTAATTTGCTGATCAGAGTTATAGAATTTTCAGCAGAGTCTGCTGAACAATTCTGACATAAGCTTATGGTCATTGAAGTGACCATAAGCTTATAGGAGAGGGAGATATGAGGTCCGTATGGCGTACTGACTTGGCCACCTGCGGGCACTTTTTAGGTCTGTATGGCGTACGGACTTGGCAGTGAAAGGGTTAAAGTAAAAGATTTTAAAGGTAGTTAGGTTATGTAAATGCCATATGGCAAAGGTGTTTTGGTTGTTGTATGCTGAAGGGAATTAAGGATTTCCCAGGAAGGAAGCTAGGGGTGGAGTGGTAAAAAGGTTAAATGTATCCTTATGTTGATGCCGTAATCGAAAGGAGTGAGCTACTACTGTATTTAAAGGATGTATCTTGCTGGGTAAGATACTCCTAGACCACAGTAGGCCTTGTAAATTATATGGGAGAATTGATTGTTGTTCAAAATACAGCCAAGAAATTTGGTTGATTTGAACAAACCATTGGGCTAATTGAGTAAATCTTGCGGAGAGGCACTATAAACATATACTAAGGAGGCCAAGTCTACCACTAGACTGAGGTCTGAACAGAAGAGAATAACTGAACCTGGGTTTCTTGTTTTGCCAAATAAATGTATTAATTTCCTTTTGTAGAGAGTCTAGGGTGTTTTTAGGGATTAATAGTGGGAGGGCTCTAAAAAAAAAAAAATAGGAGTTTAGGTAAAACAAACATTTTAGTGTCAACTATTCTACCTGTAGAAGCAATGTGATAAGTCGACCATAGCTTGCGGATTTTATAGTGTTAAAGAGTGGTCGATAATTAGCCTGAAAAAGGGTTTTGTAGGAGGGAGTGAGGTGAATTCCTAAATATCTAAAGAAACTAGAACACCATTCAAATGGGAATTTTTCCTTTAGTAGGGATCAGTGGCTGCCTGTCTATAGGGGGCGCACGGGCGCCACCCCCCCTCCAGTCACAAAAAAAAATGTAAAAAATTTTTTTTTAAAACTGGCCCTTTAAAAAAAAAAATACAAAAAAAGGTCCTTAAGTGCACTGTGTTCAGACGCCGAACACAGTGCGACGCCGGACACAGTGCACTATGGAAAGCGCCATGTCTATACAATCACGAGATTGCAGACGCGGCGCTTCATTTGCAGGCTTTTATCCCTCCTTGCGTCGCATTCCGAAGCGCCGAGTAGCTTCCGCCCAGCGCTCGTAGTATCTATTACTACGGCCGGGGGCGGTTTGATTGACATCTGAGTTAGATGTTACTTCCTGTTTTCTCTCTCCCATTGCACCCGGGAGAGAGAAAACCGGAAGTGTGAGAGCAGACTCCTCCATTGCCGCTGCCAGTGCCCTTTTGAAGGACACTCCGCAGGAGAGGACAACACAGCAAGGTAAGTACGAGAAGGGGGGTTTAATGGGACACGCTCTGCATTTGGACACAGGCTGCATTTAATGGGACACACACTGCATTTGGACACAGGCTGCATTTAATGGGACACACACTGCATTTGGACACAGCCTGCATTTAATGGGACACACGCTGCATTTGGACACAGGCTGTATTTAATGGGACACACGCTGCATTTGGACACAGGCTGCATTTAATGGGACACACGCTGCATTTGGACACAGGCTGCATTTAATGGGACACACTCTGCATTTGGACACAGGCTGCATTTAATGGGACACACTCTGCATTTGGACACAGGATGCATTTAATGGGACACAATCTGCATTTGGACACAGGATGCATTTAATGGGACACACGCTGCATTTGGACACAGGCTGCATTTAATGTGACACATGCTGCATTTGGACACAGGCTGCATTTAATGGGACACACGCTGCATTTTGACACAGGCTGCATTTAATGGAACACACGCTGCATTTGGACACACTCTGCATTTGGACACAGGATGCATTTAATGGGACACACTCTGCATTTGGACACAGGATGCATTTAATGGGACACACGCTGCATTTGGACACACACTGCATTTGGACACAGGCTGCATTTAATGGGACACGCTCTGCATTTGGACACAGGCTGCATTTAATGGGACACCAGCTGCATTTGGACACAGGCTGCATTTAATGTGACACATGCTGCATTTGGACACAGGCTGCATTTAATGGGACACACGCTGCATTTGGACACAGGCTGCATTTAATGGAACACACGCTGCATTTGGACACAGGCTGCATTTAATGGGACACACTCTGCATTTGGAGACAGGATGCATTTAATGGGACACACTCTGCATTTGGACACAGGATGCATTTGGACACAGGATGCATTTAATGGGACACACGCTGCATTTGGACACAGGAAACATTTGGACACAGGCTGCATTTGGACACAGGATGCATTTAATGGGAAACAGGCTGCATTTTATGGAACACACGCTGCATTTGGACACAGGCTGCATTTAATGGAACACGCGCTGCATTTGGACACAGGCTGCATTTAATGGGACACACGATGCATTTGGACACAGGATGCATTTAATGGGACACACTCTGCATTTGGACACAGGATGCATTTAATGGGACACACGCTGCATTTGGACACAGGAAACATTTGGACACAGGCTGCATTTAATGGGACACAGGATGCATTTAATGGGACACACGCTGCATTTGGTGGGACACAGGCTGCATTTGGTGGGACACAGGCTGCATTTGGTGGGACACAGGCTGCATTTGGTGGGACACAGGCTGCATTTTATGTGACACAGGCTGCATTTGGTGGAACACAGGCTGCATTTGATGGTACACAGGCTGCATCTAAGGAGGGACTCTGCTGGGGGCACCTGATGTAAGGACGGACTCCGCTGGGGACACCTGATGGCATCTGGTGGCAGGCGACGTGACTAGTGACACGCTCAGGGCTCCCACTGATTCTGCATTATGGTGAATTGAATGATTTCATTTTATATTACAATGTAATAATAGAAATAATGTGCTTCAATCATCCTGACACCATAACAACCATGGTGCCGGGACGACTGAAGTGCTAACACCAGGTTTTTGGAGTATCTTTATCTGCTTATTGTTAAACTTTCTAGAATACACATTTCTATTGTTGTGTAGGACCTGGGCCTGCTGTCCCTCCATCCCTCTCTCCCACTCCCTCCATCCTTCGTTCATCTCAGACGCGAACCACACCACCTTAGAGCCACGCCCACTATTTTGCTGAAACCACACCCATTTTCACCAAGTGGAAGGGGTCAAAAAGGAAGGGCGGGGTCTGGCGCCCCCCCATCCTAAAACTTCACCAGCCGCCACTGGTAGGGATGTCATTAGGGGTGGTATATTTATAGGCATAGCAGAACATTTGGATAGATTTACACCTAAACCAGTGAGGTTATGGAATATATCTAGTTCTTTAATGAGGTTTGGTAGAGAGATTAATGGATCAGTGAGAAACAATAGGACATCTTCCACATATAGACTTAGTTTAAATTCTCTTTAGCCTTTAGTGTAACCTATAATGCTTAAGTTATTTCGGATAGCACAGGCGATGGCTCCATGGCTAAAGCAATTAGGAATGGACATAATGGACACCCCTGCCTAGTGCCCCGCCCAGTGAGAAAAAATCTGAATTATTACCAGGGAGCTTAATTCTTGTTTGTGGATTTGATACCATGTAAAAATTAATTAAATATGCCATATTTAGGGAGTAATAGGTCTAAATAAGACCAGCTGATGCTATTAAAAGCCTTATGTGTATCAAGGCTAAGTATGTGCGTCTGGTGTGAGTGCAGATTAGAGTCTTGAATTACATTGGTAACTAAGCTTATATTATCTCTGATTAATCTTCCAAGGGATAAATCCAGTCTGATCTGGATGAATTAATGGGGTGATAACTGTAGCAAGTCTATCTGCCAACAAGCAGCCAAATATTTTTAAGTCATTGTTATTGACTGAAATAGGACGATAATTTGGGGGAAGAGAGTGATCTTTATTGGGTTTTGGTAAAAGCAATATATTTGCCAAAAGCATTTCACTAGGGAAGTGGTTTCCTTGTAAAATGTGGTTATATAATTTGGAGAGGTGAGGGGTCAATGTGTGAGAATTTTTTTATAATATATCGCAGAATAACCATCTGGCCCAGGGGTTGTGGAAGTTTTAGGGATTTGATAATGCAGTTTATTTCGGTGTCTGTACAAGGGGCATTTAATGTTTCTATATGTTGAATTGATAGAGTTGGACGTAGTGTGTCTTCATGCCAATGTATAGAAGATTGTTTGGGAGATGTTTGTGGAGTAGAGAGAAGTGTTTTATAAAATTCAGAAAAATTATCTAGTACCTCTTTAGGATGGGTAATCAGATTACCGGCGGGATTGTGTCGTTTATAGCCATGTGGAGGTTTTGTGGAATTATTCAATTTTCTAGCAAACGTGGTAAAGGCAGAGTTGCTTTATAATAGGAATCTGGCCTTAGACCACCTCAAAGCCTTCTCTGTATCTTCAGATAATCGTGCATCTAGGGCTTTTCTTTTTTCCTGGACATGATTAGTAAGATCCTGGGACTGGGATTGGCCACATTTATTATATAACCTATATATAACCCATTATATAAGTTTTCTAGTAAGGGATTTTATATCAGCTAGTTTAGATTTGTTTTTTTGTAGATGCCATATTAATTAAATGTCCTCTCATAACAGCTTTATGTGCTATTCATGTAGATGTAGAGGGCATATTTAGGGAAATGTTATGAGAGAAATAGAACAGAAAGGGGACATTGAGGCCAATTATGGGCCCCAGGGATTTTAACGGTGCTGAGATAAATGAGGTTATGAGCGTATAATAAAATATATGTTTTATTTGTCAATATTAAAAAAGACATGAACCAAAGATAATACAAAAAGCAGAAAGGTAATTCATTGATACAGAAAATAATACCACTTTCTCAACATGTTTCGCTTTCCTAAGCTTCTTCAGGAGATATATTTGTGATATTAGCTATAAAAATAGAAAAATATATATAAGCAATAGATATAAACAATGACTAATTAAAGTTTTCCTGTAAATTCTACAATCATGATAATTTATTCGATATGGTAAATAGAAAATACAAAAATAAAATTAATAAATCTGTATATATAAATAAGCAAATATCATACATCAGAGTGTGTACTAACAGTATGGACTAACACACTGTGCGTATCAAAGTCATCAGGGAAAAAAAAAAAAAAAAAAAAAATATATATATATATACATATTTCTATTCATTCACCACCGCATCATAATTAATTGATAGAGTCTTACCTATTGACAAAGGCAGGACTCAAAAAATGAGTCTGTGCAGTGGCCGATAATGTTCCCTCAGTCCCCAAATCACCATAAATGCATGCAGAGAGAAATAAAATCCCTAGAGGTAAATGAAATTCTCTAAAAAGAGAAAGATCAATTACACAAGTATCATGGTGGGTGGTATCTGTTTTGATAGAGTCAGACATATGAAAATCAAAAAGAATCCAATAAAATAAAATAAAATAAAAATATACCTCTGGTAGAATCAATAAAGGTAACAAAAGGTTACATCTCAAGGATGGTAAGAAGCTAAATTGCTGAGTGTGTAAGAGGGCGGTTCTGGGATTGCAGTCACAAGGCAGGCAGCATACAGGGCTGGAACGTCCAAAAACGGCTAATGGATGAAACAGACCTGAAGATATGGCTGCAAACTCTCAAAGAACCTGAAAGTGTAGGTAAATAGAAAAATCTATAGTTTCAATCCAATGGGGTAGATCATTACTGAAAACTGGAAAAAAAAAAAAAAAAAAAAAACTTACTGATAAAGGTTTGTGTAGCAGCGTTGCTAATCAGGAGGGTCCATCTGCCCAGCGCATTGCCAGAGGGAATGACAGAAGCTGGCGGGAGCACGTCCCGCTTTTAAAACTCTCCAGCGTGACGACGTCTGACTCATCGTCACGCTGCGGACTGAAAATGACATCTGCGCATGCGCGCGCTTACGATGTCTAAAAAGGAAGTGAAACGTCAAAGGCGTCAGGCACACAGCGCTGACCCGCGGCCATCTTAAAGTATCCTATGCCCTTACTCTGGCTCTACGGAGTTCCATTAGGCTCAAAAATGAGGTTTGGATTATAGGAATTGATGACGTAGGCGAAAATAGGCGACGCCCAGTGTGTCGTGGCTGTCCTATGGTTGACGCTATGCTGAACCCTGAATTTGACATCAGGGAATCCAAAAATGGGAAGAAAAATATTAAAGCATAAATAATGCCATATATAGACAAAGCGCAACGCTAGGTGTCAGTTGAAGGGCAACATAGCAACCAAAGCATTGATTAAAAATTGAATTGCTAAGTGCCCCGGGTGTCCGTACATGCAAAAGATAAGGAGGGAAGGGGACAGAAGGAAAAATAAAGGCTCATACCACACATAAAATCAAGATATAGAAATATAATAATTAATTACATATGATATATATAGAAATATATATATAAAAAAAAAAAAAAAAAAAACACCTATAAAAAGGGTTTGTAACTCAAGGCGTCATTGAGGCCTGGATGTTTCAAGGCATTAAGGGTGACAATCCACTTGGTCTCACGTTGTAACAGGATCTTATCATAATCCCCCCCTCTTTCATTTGGGGGACATGTTCCAGAGCATTATATAGCATTACATGTTCCAGAGCATTATATAGCTGACCATTCACCCTGAGATTACATATAGGCGATCCCGTTCAATCAGAGAACATATAGTTCATAGTCACTATGCCCCATTATCCACAACCCATACCAAAAACAAGGGTACTAAACCCTGCCATAAATGTGATTTTTGCAGATATATCTATGCATCTCGCAACATCATTCTCCCGAATGGTCAGCTATATAATCCTAACTTTCAAGCCACATGCCAATCTATTGGTGTGGTTTATATTATGTTATGCGAATGCAATGCATTCTATGTGGGCAAAACCAAACGTCCCTTTTTCCATCGGATCAGAGACCATGTCTCTTTAGTTTACAAGAAAAAGATGGAAACCCCCATAAGCCGACATATGGGTTTACATCACCAATTTGATGATAACAAGATGCATTTTTATGCTCTGGAACATGTCCCCCGAATGAAAGAGGGGGGGATTATGATAAGATCCTGTTACAACGTGAGACCAAGTGGATTGTCACCCTTAATGCCTTGAAACATCCAGGCCTCAATGACGCCTTGAGTTACAAACCCTTTTTATAGGTGTTTTTTTTTTTTTCTTTATATATATTTCTATATATATCATATGTAATTAATTATTATATTTCTATATCTTGATTTTATGTGTGGTATGAGCCTTTATTTTTCCTTCTGTCCCCTTCCCTCCTTATCTTTTGCATGTACGGACACCCGGGGCACTTAGCAATTCAATTTTTAATCAATGCTTTGGTTGCTATGTTGCCCTTCAACTGACACCTAGCGTTGCGCTTTGTCTATATATGGCATTATTTATGCTTTAATATTTTTCTTCCCATTTTTGGTTTCCCTGATGTCAAATTCAGGGTTCAGCATAGCGTCAACCATAGGACAGCCACGATACACTGGGCGTCGCCTATTTTCGCCTACGTCATCAATTCCTATAATCCAAACCTCATTTTTGAGCCTAATGGACCTCCGTAGAGCCAGAGTAAGGGCATAGGATACTTTAAGATGGCCGCGGGTCAGCGCTGTGTGCCTGACGCCTTTGACGTTTCACTTCCTTTTTAGACATCGTAAGCGCGCGCATGCGCAGATGTCATTTTCAGTCCGCAGCGTGACGATGAGTCAGACGTCGTCACGCTGGAGAGTTTTAAAAGCGGGACGTGCTCCCGCCAGCTTCTGTCATTCCCTCTGGCAATGCGCTGGGCAGATGGACCCTCCTGATTAGCAACGCTGCTACACAAACCTTTATCAGTAAGTTTTTTTTTTTTTTTTCCAGTTTTCAGTAATGATCTACCCCATTGGATTGAAACTATAGATTTTTCTATTTACCTACACTTTCAGGTTCTTTGAGAGTTTGCAGCCATATCTTCAGGTCTGTTTCATCCATTAGCCGTTTTTGGACGTTCCAGCCCTGTATGCTGCCTGCCTTGTGACTGCAATCCCAGAACCGCCCTCTTACACACTCAGCAATTTAGCTTCTTACCATCCTTGAGATGTAACCTTTTGTTACCTTTATTGATTCTACCAGAGGTATATTTTTATTTTATTGGATTCTTTTTGATTTTCATATGTCTGACTCTATCAAAACAGATACCACCCACCATGATACTTGTGTAATTGATCTTTCTCTTTTTAGAGAATTTCATTTACCTCTAGGGATTTTATTTCTCTCTGCATGCATTTATGGTGATTTGGGGACTGAGGGAACATTATCGGCCACTGCACAGACTCATTTTTTGAGTCCTGCCTTTGTCAATAGGTAAGACTCTATCAATTAATTATGATGCGGTGGTGAATGAATAGAAATATGTATATATATATATTTTTTTTTTTTTTTTTTTTTTTCCCTGATGACTTTGATACGCACAGTGTGTTAGTCCATACTGTTAGTACACACTCTGATGTATGATATTTGCTTATTTATATATACAGATTTATTAATTTTATTTTTGTATTTTCTATTTACCATATCGAATAAATTATCATGATTGTAGAATTTACAGGCAGACTTTAATTAGTCATTATTTATATCTATTGCTTATATATATTTTCTATTTTTATAGCTAATATCACAAATATATCTCCTGAAGAAGCTTAGGAAAGCGAAACATGTTGAGAAAGTGGTATTACTTTCTGTATCAATGAATTACCTTTCTGCTTTTTGTATTATCTTTGGTTCATGTCTGTTTTTTAATATTGACAAATAAAACATATATTTTATTATACGCTCATAACCTCATTTATCTCAGCACCGTTAAAATCCCTGGGGCCCATAATTGGCCTCAATGTCCCCTTTCTGTTCTATTATATTTTCTGGGATGTGGTGCTCCTGATTTTTCCTCCCTTCCGAATATTTTTTATTCAATTTATGAGAGAAATAATCCTCCAAGTGTGTCGATAGTTGTTGTATAATACAAAAAAATATGTAGAAAATGGGATTTTAAAGGTACCCCTGATATAGGAAAAGACATTATCTACTAAAAATATATCAAATATTTATTAAAGCAGTTTTACAAAAAAATACACGATAAAATGTGAGAACAGTTTTACATTCACAGTCAAAGGTATACATCCTCAACCTAATATTGACAATGAAAAAACTGTGGTCACCAAGAGTTCAAAGCATAACCACGTCCACATAATTTCAACATGTTTTGCCCAGAAGGCGACATCAGGAAAATGGACGAGGCTTTTCAATTATTCAACAACAATATTCACGATAAAAACAACCTTGGATGTTCAAAAGAGAAAGAGAAAAAAAGAAAAGGTAAATACACAGAAAAAAATACATAAAACATTCACATTTATGTAACTTGAAAGCTCTTTAGCTTGTGCAACCATAACTCCACCAAAACCACCCTCCAGAAACAAAAACAAAAACAGGAACAAAAACCATCCCACCCCCCCATCCCACTCCCCCCCCCCAAAAAAAAAAAAAAAAAAAAAACACCCAACAACCCCTATCACACAGGCTCACACCCAACCCTCCCCTAATACTCCCACCCAACACAACCACCGCGTCAACTACATACCTCTGTAATAGAGTTCTGGGGAAGTCGCAGGATACGAGGCGTCAACTGAGAGAAGAGGGGAGGAGGGGTGCCCCCAGAAGTGACTCCCCCCTGTGTAGTCCAGATGGATGCCTGATCACCCGTAGGGAGGGATGTATATTCACATGGATGAAAATCTTCAAAAGCAAAAAGGATGATTACGGTATCTGTAACAGATATCATAGATAATAAAATTTCACACATATTACGGGTGAAGAGAGAGGTAGACCACAAGACAAACTAGACAGTGGACACCACTCACCAACCCCCCGAAGAGTATTTGTATTGGGAGCTCATGAGGACTGAATGGCACAATATCAATTGTAAAAAAGCTCCTGTGTAGGTGAAGACAAAGCTGCTCCACGGGTTCTGAAAAAGTATATATAAAAAAAAAAAATGCATGTAGCTATATTAAACTTCAATGCGACGAGGAACATATGTACGCTGCAGTTTTAAATCTTCAAGAGCACCTGCTCACCTTGAAAAGATATCACATCGTTATGTAAGAAGCTACGTCACATTTCTATTGGCGCTGCTGAAGGGGCACCCTAAAGTAGTGGGCCACAAAAAATAGTCACTTCCTATGAAAAAAAAAAAAAATAGATTTGTTTAAAAGGAAATAGAGCACCAAAAAGTGGTGCTTTAGTTTACAATTAGACATATCACAGAGTGTTGAACCGATTAACGGTCAATGTTTAGTTTTACCTGGTGCCGGCGTCCATGTTTAGCATGAGCTCCCTGACTGCTAGCAAGCATCTGAATGTGTGGGGTTTAAATATCCCTCCCCATGGCCCCAGAATGCTGTGCGTGTCATCACACTGCACTGGAGCCAAGCGGACGCAAAGAAGAGGTTCCTGGTCCAAGGACTAATGACCCGGAACCGGACACGACAGACAGGAAGTAAAACTACTTCCTGTGTGCCCAAAACAGCACTAAGACTCCCTTTGGAGACAGTGCTGAGCCAAGAAGAAAAACTTGGACAGTTGGAAAGATGGCTGTGGGATACGGTTATACCGGTATGCCAAGGACTATAAGGAGACCACAAGGCGGGCGCATACCGGGTTGGCAACCCCCAGGAAAGAAAAGCCCAAGGGGGATGTGTGTCCAACCTAGTATACACCCTTGGGCGTCCATACGGGGATCAAATGGCACTGAACTAGGGGGGGTAAAAACGAGGGAAAATAGAGCCTGGGGAGGGGTAAAAAAAAAAAAAAAAGGGAAAGAGGGGTTCCCCAAGGTTTGGGTGTGGTCATGATTGCACATTACAATGATTTGTCTACAACATTGCACCACTAATTTACATCCACATATGAAAAGCTGTATCAATATGCATATCATTGCAGCTGACTCAATATATGTTAGTATCCCTTTTCTAAAAGATGTATTGTTTCTAATAGAGGCAATTCTGGCCTAGACAACTAATCCAGAATTAGTCGCGAGAGGAATAGTAAGCGTCTGGTGATCCCATGATATTCAAACGCAGTAAATGTTAACAAAACAAGGGAAGGGAAGACACTCAATGGGGCACATGTTCCCAAGGAGACAGAAGTGACCAGATCACAAAAGGGGGGATATTTATAGAAAAGGCTTATAGCTAATCCCCTCATTGAGGCCGGGGGACCGAGTAGCCTGTAAACAATAGATCCATCTCGTCTCCAATTGGAGAAGTTTATTATCTATATCACCTCCTCGTTTATGTTCTGGTATGTGTTCAAGGCTGAAAAAGCCGATAACTTTTAAATCGAAATTGTGGTATAGCCCCACATGGCGGCTAATAGGTGTTTCCATCCTATGTTTGGAGATAAGGGACACATGGTCCCTGATTCTACAAAAAAGTAGGCGCTTAGTTTTTCCCACGTAAAATGCCCCGCAATGACATTTCATTAGGTATACTGAACCAACCGATTGACAGTTTGTTCTATGTTTGGGGGTCCAGATGTTATTGTTGGGAAGGGTAACATTGTTCCCTTCTAAAATGAAGGGACAATAGTTGCATCTGCCACAAGGGTAGGTGCCTGGTGATTTAGACTTGAGTACAGTCTGATTGCGATAGTGGCTACTCACTAGACTATCCCTCAAGGAGCGAGAGCGTTTGAAGGTGATCTCTGGATAGGGTCTAACGAATTTGGAAATTTTTTGATCAGCTGCCAATAGGTACCAGAACTTTTTATAGATATGTCGCACCTTTGCATGTTGTCTATTATATTTGGTAATCACTCTTGTTGATGTTGATACTTTATCTCGTCTGGGTTTGTATAGCAACAGTTGTCTATTCTCGTTTTTTACCCTATTGAATGCTTTTTTCAGACATGTTTTACTATATCCTCTAGCTAGGAGGCGATCGCGTAGCAGGTTTGCCTCCTTTTGGAAGTCTGTATCCAATGTGCAATTGCGTTTCAGGCGCAAGAATTGACTGAAAGGGATGCTTTTGATTAGTTTTTCAGGGTGTGAACTGCTGGCATGCAGTAAGCTGTTGCCTGCTGACGGTTTGCAATATAGTGTGGAACAGAGCATTCCTGTTTCATTTATAAAGATCTCTACATCTAAGAAAGTAATTTTTGACTGGTCGAACGTGTAAGTAAACTTAAGATTGTATGTGTTCACCTGTAGACCCACCAGGAACTCTAGTAGTTGTTCTTTTGATCCTGCCCACACCATAAAAACATCATCTATGTATCGATGCCATGATACAATCTTACCTATAAACTCTGCTTTGGATTCATCAAAGAAAAGGTCTCGTTCCCACCCCCCCAGGTACAGGTTTGCGTAGGAGGGGGCACATTTTGCCCCCATTGCCACGCCCTGTACCTGGAGGTAGTGGGAACCCTTAAACACAAAAATATTGTGTGTAAGTATAAAATTAAGAATTTCAATCACAAATTCGTTATACTTCCACGAGTCAAGATCTCGTTCATTCAAGAATTCTCGCACAACCTCCACACCTCTGGTATGGTGTATGGAGTTGTACAAAGCCTCTATATCGATCGCAACTAGCCAACATCCCTGAGGTAGCTGTAATCCATCCAATGTTTTCAATAACTCAATGGTATCCTTAACAAAGGAAAAAAGTCCCTTTACGTGGGGGTATAAATACTCGTCCACTAGTTGGCTGGCCTTTTCTGTCAGGGATCCGCACCCCGAAATAATCGGTCGGCCTGGGGGATTCTGTAGGTTTTTGTGCACTTTAGGCAGTGCGTAGAATGTTGGAGTCACCGGATTGGTAGAGTCCAAGAATTTTAGTGTGTTAGAGTCAATGACCCCCCTGTAGTGCGCCTTAGCCAGAATGTCCTTATAAAGTTTCATGTAATAATTAACGTGAGATTTTATTATCTATGATATCTGTTACAGATACCGTAATCATCCTTTTTGCTTTTGAAGATTTTCATCCATGTGAATATACATCCCTCCCTACGGGTGATCAGGCATCCATCTGGACTACACAGGGGGGAGTCACTTCTGGGGGCACCCCTCCTCCCCTCTTCTCTCAGTTGACGCCTCGTATCCTGCGACTTCCCCAGAACTCTATTACAGAGGTATGGAGTTGACGCGGTGGTTGTGTTGGGTGGGAGTATTAGGGGAGGGTTGGGTGTGAGCCTGTGTGATGGGGGTTGTTGGGTGTTTTTTTTTTTTTTTGTTTGTTGGGGGGGGGGGAGTGGGATGGGGGGGGTGGTTTTTGTTCCTGTTTTTGTTTTTGGAGGGTGGTTTTGGTGGAGTTATGGTTGCACAAGCTAAAGAGCTTTCAAGTTACATAAATGTGAATGTTTTATGTATTTTTTTCTGTGTATTTACCTTTTTTTTTTTTTCTCTTTCTCTTTTGAACATCCAAGGTTGTTTTTATCGTGAATATTGTTGTTGAATAATTGAAAAGCCTCGTCCATTTTCCTGATGAAGCCTTCTGGGCGAAACATGTTGAAATTATGTGGACGTGGTTATGCTTTGAACTCTTGGTGACCACAGTTTTTTTTTTATTGTCAATATTGGGTTGAGGATGTATACCTTTGACTGTGAATGTAAAACTGTTCTCACATTTTATCGTATATTTTTTTGTAAAACTGCTTTAATAAATATTTGATATATTTTTAGTAGATAATGTCTTTTCCTATATCAGGGGTACCTTTAAAATCCCATTTTCTACATATTTTTTGGTTTACTACTTCAGGGATGATGGTACATATATAAAAAACGTTTATAAACACTGATCTCTACCCATATAGCCTATTACAATACCGGGTGGATAATACACCCATGAAAAAACCCATTCTTGGGTAGAAGAGATCAGTAATTAGGTTTATTTTTTCTGGTCGAAATTCATGATTATTTTCTTTTTTGTGAATATATGCAGATGACATTTATAGCATTCTTGCATTCTTTCTATGTGCTTCTTCATTGCAATTTTATCTCATTAGCATAATCTTTTATACTTTTTTTTTCTCCCTTTTCGATTTATCTAAAGTGGCAAATAGTGGTTATAGACAGCAGTCTGGCACAGTTGTGGGTCATATTCGTCTGAATCCCAACTTCCGCCTTCACATCTGGGAGATTCACGTTAGTGAGTGGTCTACAAAATGACGGACTACTGTGGTCAGGCATGGGATGGGTTTGTTTCAGAGGTACAACAGGCCCGATCCAAAGATGATGTCACTGAAGCTGAGGTAGATATCTATTTCTTGGGGTTACAACGTCTGGTCGAAAGGAAAACTCGTTTATTTTGGCACAAGGAATATTTTGGAAAATATGTGACAAACCAGATCATACCATGGGGTCTGCGTATCCAAATTTTCCCAAATATAAAAAAGGTTGAACCAAATGTGAAAAAAGCATGGGAAGCAAACCTGCAGGCTTGTTCCCTACAAATGATGCAAATACTTAGTGACCAATATAAAACGGACATGGGTGTATTAGACAAAGAAATTTTGAAATGGCAGGAGGATCATAGCCACTTGTCTTCTCATAATTGTTTTCTTGGCAAAGACAAGATTTTGAAAGAGGATTTAACAAAATATGCCACGAACTTAATCAAAACCAAAGAAAACAAATTTATGAGAGATAAAAAAGCGTACGATCAGGATCAAGCATACAAATGGCACCAACAGGGCCATCACTCCCGTCGGAGGACCACATATAATCGGGCTCCTCAGACCCATAATGTGGATCTGATCGAATCCGATAGTTCATCCATGTCCTCAGCATCATATGTCCCGATAGCTACACACTATAGGGATTCTAGTGGAGCCTCTAGAAAGAGAAAAGATAGTGAAACTAGCTCACAGGAACGCCCCAAGTCAACTCATGACAAAAGTAATGACAAGAAAACACGTGTACAACGTTCGCGTGGTGGTGTAACTCCCAATACCTCAAGAAATGGTAATATACAAAACCATTCACTTGTGACATTAACCACTCCAACAGTAAATTTAAATCCGGTCTCAACCCCGGCGGGACCCATGTCCCAACAAATGTTGGAACAACACCCAGCCACAAATGCCTTTCCCACGGATTCTCGAATGGCACCCATTTTTAGTTCCAATACCTTGGACTTTAGGCGCAATTCCCTACCCACACCTACTCCCGTACGAACAATGAGTCAACCGTTAAAGTAGAGGGTCCCGGTTGCATCTTGGATGGGAACCGGGACAAATTTGACATTATCAACTTGTCCTCACATCCCTTGACAGAGGATGAGACCACTTTGTTAGAGCTAGGTCTCACTTTCTGTCCGGATGAGGAGGCAAACAAATTTGAACTGATCAAGGATCTGCACCTCTTTGCCAGACGCCTCATGTACAAAGTCCTATATGACAAAAATCCGAATGACGTTGAGATAACGAACTCAGATAATGCCAATTTAGAAGGTGTTACTTTTGAAGACCTACGAGCCCTTCAGGATTTGATGGATTTGTGGGAGGACAGCAATCCCGAGGAGGCGGGTTGGATATTCAACCCACCTGGATCAGAGACCTCCCAACCTGTAAATCAGGGGGCTGGTCCATCCAACAACCCCCTTTACCCCTATAATCCTTTTTCCATATCTTCTGTTGGAATAACCTTTGAGACACCAAAGACATGTAAACCCAAATCCAAGTCCTTCCCTGTCCTACAGGGAAATTCTAACTTGTGGGCCTTTGTGATCCAGGTCACTAAAGAGATTGAAGCTACCAACTGGCTAACTGGCCCTCCGGGCAATTTATCTAAACACTTAAAAAAGGCATTACAGAACTTGAGGTCTAATAAAAACATCGTAATAAAACCATCCGACAAAGGTGGCAACCTCGTTCTGATGGATACAAAACAATATGAGCAAATGTGTTTTGATATCATACGTAATACTGACTGGTACAGACCAGTCAGTACCCAAATCTCACGTTAATTATTACATGAAACTTTATAAGGACATTCTGGCTAAGGCGCACTACAGGGGGGTCATTGACTCTAACACACTAAAATTCTTGGACTCTACCAATCCGGTGACTCCAACATTCTACGCACTGCCTAAAGTGCACAAAAACCTACAGAATCCCCCAGGCCGACCGATTATTTCGGGGTGCGGATCCCTGACAGAAAAGGCCAGCCAACTAGTGGACGAGTATTTATACCCCCACGTAAAGGGACTTTTTTCCTTTGTTAAGGATACCATTGAGTTATTGAAAACATTGGATGGATTACAGCTACCTCAGGGATGTTGGCTAGTTGCGATCGATATAGAGGCCTTGTACAACTCCATACCCCATACCAGAGGTGTGGAGGTTGTGCGAGAATTCTTGAATGAACGAGATCTTGACTCGTGGAAGTATAACGAATTTGTGATTGAAATTCTTAATTTTATACTTACACACAATATTTTTGTGTTTAAGGGTTCCCACTACCTCCAGGTACAGGGCGTGGCAATGGGGGCAAAATGTGCCCCCTCCTACGCAAACCTGTACCTGGGGGGGTGGGAACGAGACCTTTTCTTTGATGAATCCAAAGCAGAGTTTATAGGTAAGATTGTATCATGGCATCGATACATAGATGATGTTTTTATGGTGTGGGCAGGATCAAAAGAACAACTACTAGAGTTCCTGGTGGGTCTACAGGTGAACACATACAATCTTAAGTTTACTTACACGTTCGACCAGTCAAAAATTACTTTCTTAGATGTAGAGATCTTTATAAATGAAACAGGAATGCTCTGTTCCACACTATATCGCAAACCGTCAGCAGGCAACAGCTTACTGCATGCCAGCAGTTCACACCCTGAAAAACTAATCAAAAGCATCCCTTTCAGTCAATTCTTGCGCCTGAAACGCAATTGCACATTGGATACAGACTTCCAAAAGGAGGCAAACCTGCTACGCGATCGCCTCCTAGCTAGAGGATATAGTAAAACATGTCTGAAAAAAGCATTCAACAGGGTAAAAAACGAGAATAGACAACTGTTGCTATACAAACCCAGACGAGATAAAGTATCAACATCAACAAGAGTGATTACCAAATATAATAGACAACATGCAAAGGTGCGACATATCTATAAAAAGTTCTGGTACCTATTGGCAGCTGATCAAAAAATTTCCAAATTAGTTAGACCCTATCCAGAGATCACCTTCAAACGCTCTCGCTCCTTGAGGGATAGTCTAGTGAGTAGCCACTATCGCAATCAGACTGTACTCAAGTCTAAATCACCAGGCACCTACCCTTGTGGCAGATGCAACTATTGTCCCTTCATTTTAGAAGGGAACAATGTTACCCTTCCCAACAATAACATCTGGACCCCCAAACATAGAACAAACTGTCAATCGGTTGGTTCAGTATACCTAATGAAATGTCATTGCGGGGCATCTTACGTGGGAAAAACTAAGCGCCCACTTTTTTGTAGAATCAGGGACCATGTGTCCCTTATCTCCAAACATAGGATGGAAACACCTATTAGCCGCCATGTGGGGCTATACCACAATTTCGATTTAAAAGTTATCGGCTTTTTCAGCCTTGAACACATACTAGAACATGAACGAGGAGGTGATATAGATAATAAACTTCTCCAATTGGAGACGAGATGGATCTATTGTTTACAGGCTACTCGGGCCCCCGGCCTCAATGAGGGGATTAGCTATAAGCCTTTTCTATAAATATCCCCCCTTTTGTGATCTGGTCACTTCTGTCTCCTTGGGAGCATGTGCCCCATTGAGTGTCTTCCCTTCCCTTGTTTTGTTAACATTTACTGTGTTTGAATATCATGGGATCACCAGACGCTTACTATTCCTCTCGCGACTAATTCTGGATTAGTTGTCTAGGCCAGAATTGCCTCTATTAGAAACAATACATCTTTTAGAAAAGGGATACTAACATATATTGAGTCAGCTGCAATGATATGCATATTGATACAGCTTTTCATATGTGGATGTAAATTAGTGGTGCAATGTTGTAGACAAATCATTGTAATGTGCAATCATGACCACACCCAAACCTTGGGGAACCCCTCTTTCCCTTTTTTTTTTTTCATAGGAAGTGACTATTTTTTGTGGCCCACTACTTTAGAGTGCCCCTTAAGCAGCGCCAATAGAAATGTGACGTAGCTTCTTACATAACGATGTGATATCTTTTCAAGGTGAGCAGGTGCTTTTGAAGATTTAAAACTGCAGCGTACATATGTTCCTCGTTGCATTGAAGTTTAATATAGCTACATGCATTTTTTTTTTTTTTAATATACTTTTTCAGAACCCGTGGAGCAGCTTTGTCTTCACCTACACAGGAGCTTTTTTACAATTGATATTGTGCCATTCAGTCCTCATGAGCTCCCAATACAAATACTCTTCGGGGGGTTGGTGAGTGGTGTCCACTGTCTAGTTTGTCTTGTGGTCTACCTCTCTCTTCACCCGTAATATGTGTGAAATTTTATTATCTATGATATCTGTTACAGATACCGTAATCATCCTTTTTGCTTTTGAAGATTTTCATCCATGTGAATATACATCCCTCCCTACGGGTGATCAGGCATCCATCTGGACTACACAGGGGGGAGTCACTTCTGGGGGCACCCCTCCTCCCCTCTTCTCTCAGTTGACGCCTCGTATCCTGTGACTTCCCCAGAACTCTATTACAGAGGTATGGAGTTGACGCGGTGGTTGTGTTGGGTGGGAGTATTAGGGGAGGGTTGGGTGTGAGCCTGTGTGATGGGGGTTGTTGGGTTTTTTTTTTTTTGTTTGTTGGGGGGGGTGGGATGGGGGGGTGGGATGGTTTTTGTTCCTGTTTTTGTTTTTGTTTCTGGAGGGTGGTTTTGGTGGAGTTATGGTTGCACAAGCTAAAGAGCTTTCAAGTTACATAAATGTGAATGTTTTATGTATTTTTTTCTGTGTATTTACCTTTTTTTTTTTTCTCTTTCTCTTTTGAACATCCAAGGTTGTTTTTATCGTGAATATTGTTGTTGAATAATTGAAAAGCCTCGTCCATTTTCCTGATGAAGCCTTCTGGGCGAAACATGTTGAAATTATGTGGACGTGGTTATGCTTTGAACTCTTGGTGACCACAGTTTTTTTCATTGTCAATATTAGGTTGAGGATGTATACCTTTTACTGTGAATGTAAAACTGTTCTCACATTTTATCGTATTTTTTTTGTAAAACTGCTTTAATAAATATTTGATATATTTTTAGTAGATAATGTCTTTTCCTATATCAGGGGTACCTTTAAAATCCCATTTTCTACATATTTTTTGGTTTACTACTTCAGGGATGATGGTACATATATAAAAAATGTTTATAAACACTGATCTCTACCCATATAGCCTAGTTGTTGTATAATGATTGGGTCTGATAATAAGGAATCATTGATGTGCCAATTATAAGGTGTAGGAGCAAGGCCTATATGTGAAGTTGTAAAAGAAACAATGTTATGGTCAAACCAGGGACAGGAGTGAATGTCTGCTTTCAATGAGCTAAAAGGATTGGGGTGCCGAAAATGTAGTCTAGATGAGCAAAACTATCATGAGGATGTGAGTAGAATGTGTAGGCTCTAATTTCCACATTATGTGCTCTCCATGTATCTACTAAATGAAGGTTATTTAATGCACGTGTTTGGGATTTGGGAAATGCCTTAGAAGATAGTACAACTCTACTCCTTTCCAGCACTGAATGAGCAAATTAAAATCCCCTCCTCCTATTAGGTGTAGAGATTGGTATGTATCTAGGATATCATTTTTTTTTTTTTTTTGAAAAACGTGGCTTGAGAGTCATTTGGAGCATAAATGGAAGCAATAGTGATTTTTCGGCCCTTAAGAGATCCCTTTAGTATCAAAAAGTGACTTTCTGGATTTTTGAATATATGCTGTGTTTCAAAGATTAAAGAATTTCTTATGAAAATAGCCACTCCACGAGATTTAGAGTTATAAGTTGTACGATAGAATTGACTATATGTATATAAATATCGGGGATGGCCGGTTGTAGAAAAATGGGTCTCTTGTAGTAGAATTATATCAGCCCCTAATCTTTTATAATGACGGAAAGCCTTTTTACGTTTCCGGGGGGAATTGAAACCCTAGGCATTGTGTGAAATCACCCTAAGTCCCGTCATAAAGGTGAATAGATGATATTGATCTTAATAAGAGGTGGGTGGTGTCCACCATGCCCAGGGAGATAACAAATTTGCAGATGAGTCTCTGAGCAGTGCTATTAAAATTTTAAAAAAATGACAGTTATTTGTATGAAATACAACCATTAATAAAATTACGAGAAAATTATCCCAACGAGCATGGGATGTAAATTCGCCATAAGTGTGCAAAAAAACTGCAAACAGAATGATCAGTATAAATGAGTGATTAACTATGATAGACCTTTCAAAACAGTAAGATATGTTATATAATCTTAGACAAAGACTTGGGAATGAATTCCATAGAAACAGGGGGTCAAAATGAGAACACCCATTTGACCATAAAACAGTTGAAATTGGACTATATAGTCCATTACTCACATGCAGAGCCCTATCAGAAAAGACAAGGAACTGTATAATCAGCAGCACAAAAACAATGCTGTCTGATCCATAGTTGGGTTCCAGAAGTGAGTTGGGGGTCAAACCAGCGGAGGCGGAGAGACTCAGCATTTATATTAAACTTATAGAACAAAATAAGCATACTTTACTTTTTTCTAAGAACACATAGAAAACAAGTGTAACGGGCAATGTTATAGTTAGATTTGAGAGAGGAAAATATAGGGTAGGAAAAAAAAATAGGTTTCTTTTTAATTCTCTTTGATTTTCATCATGAACTGTCCTTTTTAAATTTCCTTTTGTTATGAAGTGAAATTATATTTCCCATGCAGGAAGTCTCTGGATATAGATGTAGTTGTGGAGAAAGTTCTTTTATGGGGCCATATTCTTGAAAGACTGCCTCCACCTTCTTTGATCATGCCTTGAGGAGGGAGCAGCCCAAATGGGTGATGGTTGTGGAGTTGATGGAGGTCTTGGTATTGTTTCTGGATCCAACAGTCCCAGTTTGACAAGCAAAGCCTTGCCTTCCATAACATTAAAGACTGTGTATGTAGTGCCATTATGAGGAACCACTAGCTTGAATGGAAATCCCCAACTGTATCTTATATGAGCGGATTGCAAGACTGATGTTATTTCTTTCATTTTTGCTTGTGATATGTCAGGGAATATTTGGATTGTTGTGCCATCCAAATCAATGCTGTGCGTGTTTCTTAGTATATTTTCTTTGGTAATAAAATCTTTTATTCACAATATAATGTCACAAGGAGGTTTGTCTGGTGATAGATTAGGGTGCAGGGCCCTGTGGATTTTGTCACATGTGAATGAAGATGGTGGGGCCTCTGGGAGGAGATTATGGAACAAATTAGACACAGCAGGTATCAGATCAATAACTGATTCAGGGATACCGCGGATCCGCAGGTTATTTCTGCGATTTCTGTTTTCTAAGTCCTCTACCTAAGATTGTAAATAAGTGTAGTTTTTGGCTAGAAGCTCAAAATCTTTCCTGAGATTATTATGAGCTAGAGACAGTTTGTCATGTTTGGTATCCAGTATATCTGTGCTCCCTCTTAGTTGCTATTGCTTTTGTGAGCTGAGATGAGTACTCACTGTCATGCTGTGTAGAGGTTTTCTCTGGCGAATGGCACATGTCAGCAGGAGACTGAGGTGTTTCAGGAGAGCAGGCGACATCTTGGGACATCCTGTACTCCCCCTTGGTGCGGAGTAAATAATTTGTTAAACTATGCTGAGACCGGCGACTGCACACCTTCTTGCGCGACAGCATGCACAAGGGTGTCCTGTGGGAGTACTGATGTAAATTGGGTGTGAGAATGGTGTTTAAGCCCTGCGGATTGTGTTTATTTTCTCTGAGAATGGTGGAGCTTCTAAGGGTAGCTGCTGTCCTGCATCGTGCCGTGCATGCACCCCCTGCTTGAAAACTTTGACAGAGAAGTATGTTTTTTTTTTTTACATTTTAGAATCATACTTACCTAGGTGGATGCAGCATCTGTCCCCCATCGGCTCTAGGACTGAGAACTGAGCGAACAAACACAGCTGATCGCTCAGTTCTCACAGCTCCCTGAGCAGAGAGCTGGTGACTGTCAGTCAACGCTCTCTGCTCTGCCCCTCCACACACACTGGAGCTCTGAGCTGTGAAGGGGCAGGAGCAGCCATCTCAGGCTCTCAGCTGCTCGCTGAGAGGCTGAGCCAGGTGCTGGTCCAGGCATGTGGGCAGATCCCAACCAATGGTCGCAATCTTTCCAGAGCCTACACCGGCTCTGTGACGTCAGCTGACAGCGGGCTTCAGCCCGCTGCCTGCTGAAAATGGGTCACAGGAGTGCAGAACGAACTGCACTCCTGTGATCCACAAGGAAAGTTCACAAGGGAAGTAAAGCCAAATGAGCTGTGCTTGGCTGTACTTCTCCTTTAACAGGAGGTTAGGGCATGGGATACTCCAGAACAATTAGCAAACAGCAGTTAGAGGATGATCATCACCTAAAATTTACATGAATAAAGAGCAGTCTATTTCCTCACAGCTGGGGCCAAGGGTCAAGTTCCTGAGCAGCCTAAGGCCTCACAGCTGAGGACCATGGGGCAAGTCTCTTTGGTTACCTTTCACCGATACTGCTGGTGTCCAGTGCAGTTTCCAGAACACTACCCAATCATAAAAGATCAGTTAGGGTGTTTACTTACATGACCCCACAAGACAGCTGCCTTTTCCAGCTTCCTCTGGACATAATCCAGTGAATGAAATGGCACCTCTCCAGACCAGAATCCCTGTGGTGATGTTCTGCAATAAGCTTTTAGCAAAATCTATACAGAACCTCAGTTCTGACACAGCTGAGGCCTCTAGAGCAGCTGTACACTCCACAGGCTACCTGAGACCACCAGGACCCCAGGCTCTAAAATCTTCCTGGGGAGAATAAACCCAACTCACCAGTGCTTCAGACTATTTATTGTCTTTTCAACCCCATTTTGGACACTCCTTTCTAGGGATTGGCTGGAGCATGATAAATATTCAGGCTGGTTATTTGCATCTCCCTTCCTAAGGTCTGGAAGTTTTTCCATAGGCAGGGAGAAGCAATCAAACTCCTATACTGTGAAGCCCTAAACAGACCAGGATAAACAATCATTGCACCCTTGACTGCAGAAGGAGGCAAAAGCTAAAGTTACCTAACATCTTACGCAAGGAGGATGCTACACTTCTTTCAACATTAAAGTATATGTAAACTCCATCACCAAAACCTTAAACTTTAACATGTTTATAAAATTTCAAACATAACTTTAAATGTTTTTAATTCTACAGTTTGGCCTAAAATAATACCCGGTGAGTTCTGTCTCCCTATTGTTCATGTGTCTAGAGGCTAGAAATTAGCTTTCAACACACATCGTGCAGAGACGGACACTTGTTTTCATCAGGAAACCTGTCCTTGGACATGCTATGCAGCTACTGGTGGACTGTATACATGTAGACAGCAAGCAGGTGCTGGAGGAGATCAGCAGCAATGTGATGCAAATAAGGTGAAAAAGGTAAAAACAAGTATTTTCTTTACTTGGAAAATGTTCATAATGCACAGAGATTAAGCAAAGAAATATCATTGTATATGGGTAATTGTAAGGAAAGTGTGAAGGCACCACATCCCTCTATGGAAAGATATTTGAACAGAAAGGAATGGAATGTACAGATGCCAAAAGAGTCAACCAAAGTAAATACAGTTATGGGATACCAAGCAATTGGAATACAGTCTTGAGGTTGTTCTTATCTTACAAGAACCATTTTTTTCTTTGTTTTTTTTTCACTTGGTTCGTTCTCTCATTTTTTTTTTTTTTCACCATCTGCACTCTCCATGCAGAGCCCTTCAGCAGAGGCAGTTCACGCAGTTACAAGCGGCCCTGCAGGCGGACGAAGGACTGGACTGTAGGTACACAAGCTGAGTTGGGTAAGATATGACATTACAGTCGGCTACAGACAAGAGGTAAACTGACACTGGCAAATAAACTTTGACTGATCCATGTTAGTCGATATTTACACACCCGCCGGGGTCTTTATACCAACTTCTCAATCATAGGAGAGAGGTCTGCAGAAGTCACCTGCAACATAGGAGACACTTCACAATATGTAGGACTTCAGAAAACAAGTGCTCTCGCCTGAGTCTAATTTATTTGACCTTACTGCTGCACTGCTAGTTGTTTAATCTTTACATAAATGTCGGTTGCCGTTTATATATGTTATTGTTTAATCTTGTGCAAAAATTTTAGGAGTTCGGGGGTGGGAGGAGTATTCTACACTTAATGACACATTTGTACAAAGTGTTCAGTTTTTGCTGAAAAGTAACTGTGGCCAGAGTTCTGGTCGCACCCCCCACCTCCCCCACAGTGGGTGCCGAACAACGGGTACATTGGTGACACCCCACCCCGGTGGGGACCTCATTGGTGTGCTCGTTCAAGGCCCCAAACTATATAATTTCCTCTAGGGGCTTACACTTAGAGGTTGTTTACCACACAGACAGATCTCACTCTTGGTGTCGGGAGTGGGACCATACCTCTTTTTTACTATAATTCCTCTTATTTCTTCCTTCTATCCTATCTTTTTGATTCTATATTTTTTCCCCCTTTCCCCTTTTTTTTTTTTTGTTTCCTGCATAATTTATTGTGGTGCTGAGAGAATAGGCTTCAGCTATCATGGTATACTCTTCATTGGGCAAAAGCCCTACAGTGATATCACATAATGTTAGAGGACTAAACATACCTCAAAAGTGCACACAATTGTTACGTCACCTGGGGAAGAAGAGGCCGGCCTTTGTGTTCTTTCAGGAAACCCATTTCAAAGCTAACTCTATCCCCAAATTAACTGACAAATATTTCACTAAGGCATATCATGCCGCCAACACAGAATCCAAAACAAAAGGCGTTTCAATCCTGATTGGGAAGGACTCAGGTTTTGAGCTCACCCAACAATTAGCGGACCCGGGAGGCCGGTTTCTTCTTCTCAGGGGGATAATTGGGAAACGTCCAGTTATGCTTGCAAATGTGTATTTCCCGAATACAGCCCATGTGCTTTTTTGCCAACGACTGGTTGATGTGCTCACAGAATTTGCCTCTGGGTATATAATCCTTGGAGGGGACTTCAATATTTCATACACATCTGGTGGAACTGTCTGCAAATACGTACCTTCTGGGATGGGATGTGTGCCAGGATACATGACATAACAGAAACTGAACTGGACCTTTCCCCAGAATGTTGCCTGTTACACATTTCTAATTACTCACTTAGGAAATACAAAAAAATCAGTGGTTCGTCACATGTTAAATGCTGCAAAAACTGTCATACCAAGATACTGGAAAACAACACACACACCTACCCTAGCAGAATGGCTTTCTGAGGTCGACTCCCTATATAGAATGCAGGAAACAGTAGCAATGACAACAGAAAAAACTGACAAATTCCATAAACTTTGGAGAGCATGGTTCATTTTCAAATACTCAGAGGATTTTGCCAAAATGCAGAATGGCTAACTATTACCTAACGTAATACACACATATCTTTAATATTTGTCGAGGATTGCATTTATATGGTCCTTAGAGGACGGTGAGCCTTGTGATATATGCTGGTCAAACAGGCATGGACTTAAGACGTTACCATCTCCTGCCTTTTCTCCCTTATTTCTTCTCCTTCTCTTCCTTCTTCTTTAATTTTACTGTATTTTATTTTATTTTGTTTAATATTAGTTTATTATTCTATTACAATACTCTACTATTGAGGTCAAACTAGACACTTACAGAATTATTTTTGTAAATTGTAACATATAAACCATTTCACATGTTTAAGTATGCTTATAACTGGTATATTGAAATTATTTCTAAGGTTGGATCCATGATATGATCTGATTATCACTGTAATGAGATTTGATATGGAGGCCTTGTAAGATTATCTCACTTACATTTTCTGTTTTGTTACAATAATCTTATCTGCTAAATAAAAACTTTTATTGGAAAAAAAATAGGTATACTTAGCACACAGATATTTGATGCCAGAAATAGGAATATGAAACATTGCTTGGAAGTGTCGTCCAATTGTCTGTTTTGAGTTCCAAGCTGAAGAACATTTTATTTCCTTTCTCAAGCTGGAATACTTCCCTTTTTTGTTAAAATGTCATACATGGAGACACCCCTAGTATCCACTGGAGCACCTGTGTGGGACACCCTAAAAAGTTTGTTCTGGTGTCCCACACTAGTGCTCCTGCGTCCATATGTGAAAACACCTGCTGAGTGTCCTCTCCTTACACTGAATCAAGTTTACATTTCATTGTAGTTACAAACCCATCTAGACAACAAACTTATTTTAATACAAATAGGCCTGAACAAATGTAGTTAACCTGTATCTGCCAAAAACATCTTAAAGTGGGCGAACGAACAATGTTTCTTACGATCGATTAATGTGCCCATGAACATCAAAGTAGCCATTTTAAAATGTACAACAGTAAAGAAAAGCACATGGGGCAGCACGAACGTTAAGAAGAATAGGAACACACGACAAAATGCTTACTTTTTTGCAGAACTCTCTTGAATCTTCTGTACTGATCCTGCTCCTTCAATTTCAGGTCTGACCAGCATTTCCTCAGTTGATTCTTGGATTTCCGTATCCCAAAATTCCTCTGCAGACTCTTCACAACTTTAGGCATGATCTTGGCCTTTCTCACATTTCAGTTTGGGTAAGGTCCATGCTTCCCATCATAGTTGGCCCTCTTCAAGATGTGCACCATCTCTACAAAGGACATATTTGAGGCCTTCAATCTCCTCCGGGATCGTGAGGTTCGGGGCTCCGGCCTTTCGTCGTTGCTGCTCTCCTCTACATGCACATGTTGTTTCTACGCCATGTTCTCTCCCACTGCGCCGAAAGAGAAGGGGCGGGGAATAGACTACAAAAAACGCCAGGGGCGGGTGGAGTTTCGCGCATGCGCAGTGTATATAAAGCGTAACACTTGTGCGTCGCATGTACGATCTGTGAGCGGAGGACAAAGTAACGGAAGCGACGATCATTATAACGAAGGTACAATTTTAAGTTGGTGCATCAGTGGCCTATACTGCTTATAGATTGAGGCCTATATTGGGTCAAGATTAGGAAAGTTTTGCCTGACATTAGGGTTTGTCTTGTGTTTTGTCTTGCAGAGAAAATGGATCTATTCAACAATGAGGACTTACCCCCATATTCATTGATATGTACAGGGAGCTGCCCTGTCTGTGGCAGGTAAACCACCGTTTTATAACAATAAACCAAAGAGGAAGGCAGTACTGGATCAATTGCTGGAATTTGTGAAGCCTGTGATCCCCACGGCAGACATCCCATATTTGAAGGCTCTAATTGGTGGCATGAGGAGCATTTATAATAGGGAGCGCAAGAAGTTCCAGGATTCCCTGAGATCAGGAGCTGCAGCAGATGACATTTATGTACCCAGGCTGTGGTACTATGACAGACTGTATTTTCTGGCAGGCCAGACTGAACCCAGGCCAGCACTCTCCAGTCTTCCTTCAAGGCTTCCTTCCCCCCCTGCTCAGGCTTCCGACGACCAACCTGGCGTCTTCCAGGCAGCAACATGTGGAGGAGCCCAGCTTGAGGCAGGTACAGCATTCTTCAAAATATTTCTGTTTGTCAAATTAATGATGTTAAATATATGTTGGTTTTGATAAATAATTTCTGATTTCACAGTGTTTTACATATCAATAGACAGTAGTGGCCACAAATGATTGGGACAAGAATGAAAAATGCTGGGGTCAGAATGATAGTCTTTTCTATTTATTGACATTCAATTTGCAACAGTCATGAGCTGAAAATTGTGTGATTGATGAACAAAAAACTAAAACTATGTCCCTTTTTCATACACAGGAAAGTCTCAGCCAGGAGGAGGCCGTGGAAAGTGGCAGCCAGGAGGTGGCGGGGGTAAGTGGCAGCCAGGAGATGGCCTGGCCCAGTAGCCTGCCAGAATTCCAGGTCCCTCCCATCCGCCTTCCACAAAAAAGTGCCAGGAAGAGGAGTAACCTGAAGGAGGCAGAAATTGTGGCAGGATTGTGGCAGGATTGTGCTCCCTATTATAAGGGCTCCTCAGACCACCAATTTTGACTGTAAAATTATTGATATCTGCCCTGGGGTAAAAAGGCTTCGCAAATTTCACCAGTTTCTCCAGCGTTGCCTTCCTCTTTATTTTGTTATGACTCAGAATAAATGGCTATTTCTTTTTCACAAATACTTGCCTATGTGTTTTACTTCAAAAAGGACAGTTTGTGAGTAGGCAGGTACATTTCAAAAATACAAGGTCAAATTAACAAGGGACACCAACCAACCTCCTTGAGGTAAAAAAATACAAGATAATAATGGGGTTGTGGTAACTTGACACACATAATGAGAAAAAATATTATGGAGAGCACTAGAAAAATGAAAAAATGCATACGGGGCATTAGAGTGCAAGAGTACGGCTACATAAAGAAAAAGAGATCAATCAGTAAATATGTACACAAATCATAGTTACATAGTTAGGTTGAAAAAAGACACAAGTCCATCTAGTTCAACCATAAAAATAAATAAATAAATAATAATATCATACAATCCCATATATCCAATCCTATACCCACAGTTGATCCAGAGGAAGGCGAAAAACCCCAGCAAAGCATGGGGAAAAAATTCTTTCCTGATCCCTCAAAAGCCAATAGGAATTTTCCCTGGATCAACTTTACCTATAAATGTTAGTACCCAATTATATTATGTACATTTAGGAAAGAATCCAGTCCTTTCTTAAAGCAATCTACTGAGCTGGCCAGAACCACCTCTGGAGGGAGTCTACTCCACATTTTCACAGCTCTTACTGTAAAAACCTTTCCGTATTTGGAGATGAAATCTCTTTTCTTCTAGACGTAAAGAGTGCCCCCTTGTCCTCTGTGATGACCGTAAAGTGAATAACTCAACACCAAGTTAACTATATGGACTCCTTATACATTTGTACATGTTGATTAAATCCCCCCTTAATCTCCTCTTCTCAAGAGAGAATAAATTCATTTCCCCAATCTTTCCTCATAGCGGAGTTCCTCAATGCCTCTTATCAGTTTGGTTGCCCTTCCCTGCATTTTCTTCAGTTCCCCGATATCCTTTTTGTGAACTGGTGCCCAAAACTGAACTGCATATTCCAGATGAGGTCTTACTAATGATTTGTACAGGGGCAAAATGATATCTATCTGGAGTCCAAACCTCTCCTAATACAAGAAAGGAGTTTGTCCTATTATCTTTTGCAATCAGTCGTTCGTTTAAAATTTTTGCATCCTTGATTTCCTTTTTACATATTTTGTTATATTCTTTGTAACATATAAACGACAATAGTGTTCCTTCATTTTTATATTTCTTAAAAGCTATTTTCTTATTGTTTATAGCTTTTTTAATTTTGGCAGTGAGCCACATAGGTTTTATATTTAGCCTTTTAAACTTATTGCTCATAGAAATATACTTTGCAGTGAGTTCACAAACAGTGTTTTGGAAGAACTCCCTTTTCCCAAATCGAATGCATAAGGTTATACCAAAACGCATATTTCAACCATGTACCAAATGCTCCCAAAAATCCAACCTCACAGAGACCAGATACAATACTGCAGGGAGGCACAGCCACAACGGGGCTAAAGGATGGTACAGAATAACCCACAGGTCCATGTTGAATGCCCACACCCTTGTACGGGGTCAACCGCAGTGGAGGTATAGTGACTCCAGTCAAAACTGTTCTACAATATAAATGGCACCAAGATATATATGAATACTAGGCCTGTGACCTAAATAGGGTTCCAGTAACTATTATAGTCAATGGGGCCAGTGATTACTTACTATAAACATTGTATTGGCAATTCTCTTGAGGAGAAAATGTCCAATGCGGGTGACTGATTAGATGTCAAGGGTAAAGTATATGGAGAGAATATGAAAAAGAGTGAAAGAGTGGGCAAGAACCCTATTTAGGTCACAGGTCAAGTATTCATATATATCTTGGTGCCATTTATATTGTAGAACCGTTTTGGCTTGAGTCACTATACCTCTTCTGCAGTTGATCCCGTACAGAGGTGTTGGCATTCAACGTGGACCTGTGACTTATTCTTTACCATCCTTTAGCTCCATTGTGGCTGTGCCTCCCTGCCGTATTGTATCTAGTCTCTCTGAGGTTGGATTCCTGGGAGCATTTGGTACATGGTTGAAATATGCGTTCTGGTATACCCTTATGCATTAGATTTGTGTACATGTTTGCTGACTGATCGTTTATTCTTTATGTAGTCATACTCTTGTACTTGAATACTTCCTGAAGAAGCCAAGATTGGTGGAACATGCAGAAGCAATTAAGGAATTGGAATTTCAGTACATTGTATCAATACTAGGGATGAGCTGAACACCCCCCTGTTCGTTTCGCACCAGAACATGCAAACAGACAAAAAATGTGTGCGAACATGTGAACAACGTTAAAGTCTATGGGACACAAACGTGAAAAATCAAAAGTGTTAATTTTAAAGGCTTATATGCAAGTTATTGCCATAAAAAGTGTTTGGGGACCTGGGTCTTGCCCCAGGGGACATGTATCAATGCAAAAAAAAGTTTTTAAAACTGCTGTTTTTTTCAGCAGCAGTGATTTTAATAATGCTTAAAGTGAAACAATAAAAATGATATATTCCTTTAAATATTGTGCCTGGGGGGTCCCCTTTGTCTAAATGTAAAGTAGCACCTCTTTCCCATGTTTCTAATGCCCAGTACACACGATCGGACATTGATCGGACATTCCAGCAACAAAATCCATGGATTTTTTCCAACGGATTTTGGCTCAAACTTGTTTTGCGTACACATGGTCCCACAAAGTTGTCGGAATTTCCGATCTCCAAGAACGCGGTGACGTACACCACGTAAGACGAGACTAGAAAAGACCAGTTCAGAACCAAGCGTGGCACCCTTTCGGCTCCTTTTGCTAATCTCGTGTTAGTAAAAGTTTGATGAGAGACAATTCGCGCTTTTTCAGACTCGTGGTTTTCAGATCGTTTTCTGCTGTTCAGTTTGTGCTTGTGGGTTTGTATCTGCTCTTCAGTGCGTGCAGCGAGTACCATTGACTCTTTGTCATTGTCTTCTTGTTCGTTCGTTACTGTTTTTCAGATCGCTCTTCACAGGCCTTGCTGTTCTTCAGTGCGTTCTGTTACTTCGTTCTGAGCAGCCGACCGTTTTCTAGCCATGTTGCGTATGCGTACTCCTCATAGAGTTCGTGCTGTGCGGGGGCTTGGTGTTGGGGTCCTGACCTTGACACAAGTCCAGTCCATAAACAGGGTGGGGAGGAGTGCATGGACCAAGAATTGGTTGCTTCAGCATGACCAGTTCTGTCACATGCCTTTGCTCTGTGAGATCCGTGAGAATAATCCTGATGATTTCAGGAACTTTCTCCGGATGACGGACCCCGTATTTCATCGTTTGTTGGCTTTGCTGACCCCTTATATTAGCAGGCAGGATACCTGCATGAGGCAAGCCATCACTCCGGAGCAGAGGCTAGTCGCCACCCTGCGGTACTTGGCGACGGGGAGAAGCCTGCAGGACTTGAAGTTCTCGTCAGGCATCTCCCCCCAGGCTCTGGGGATCATTATCCCAGAGACCTGTTCTGCCATCATCCAGGTCCTGCAGAAGGATTATATTAAGGTAAGATTTATCCTTTAACATCACATTTTATTGTATTTAATGTTTGATAATATATTGTATTTCTTTCCTCATTCCCTAATTACCATGTTTGTAATATGCTGTGAATGTCCCCTTTGTCCTCATGCATGCTGGATTTTTATGCAATTATTTTTTTGTCCTTCATACACATTTGCCTTCACTTACCTCCCCAGCATGGTCTCCTGGCCCTATATTCACCTTGTGTATTCACTTAACAATGTATTTAATCAGCTCCATAGTAGTGCTTTACCCCAAACACCCCCTAAAATGTTTTTAAATGTGATATGTGCTTTAAATTCAGGCAGAGTGCCAGAGGCTTTTTTTGGGGGGTCCCCAAATCATTTGGAACCCTCCCTCCCCCAACTGCTAAGTCAGCTGATAACAATTCTCTATCTATCCTCAATCATCTATCTGGTGACTTTGCCAAACCCATACACACTATACCCATCTCTTTTGTGCTCAGATGTATGGATGAATTCCCCAAAGCATGTAGTGCAAGGCCCTGCCTGTATACTTTCAAATGGTACTGTTTAAAGTTTTTGTATCCTATTATTATCTTGATAGGTAATAGTAGAATTTCCAAATGTGCTTAAATGTGTACAATGTGTATTTATATCTTTGTATTATGATACTCCTTACCTGTCCAGTGGGCTGCCAATAGTGTAACTAAGGAGGGGATGGCCAAAGTAATACCCATTATTCATCTCTCAATGAAGTGGAGAGGGTTACCTGTCCAAGAGCTCCCCCCCCCCCCTAAAATTTTAGAAATGGCCCATGGGGGGGAATCTGATAGATGTACCTTATACTTTGGCCTTTAAAAACTCCCTCAAATAAATGTTATCTTGATGTTGGCCAAGAATGTTTGTGTCTAATCTGCTTTCCCTGTTTATGTGCAAAATGACTAATTTGTTTTTCTTGTTTGACTCCACAGTTTCCTTCCATGCCACAGGAATGGCAGACTGTGGCCTCCCACTTTGCCCAGCGGTGGGACTTTCCTAACTGCAGAGGGGCAATTGATGGGAAACACGTCCACATCGTCCCACCACCCAACTCGGGGTCATACCATTTCAACTATAAGGGGTTCAATAGTATTGTGATGTTTTGCGGTGGTGTCGGCTACTTACGAGTTCCTGTATTTGGACATGGGGAAGAATGGCCGGATGTCAGATGGTGGAGTCATCACCCAGACGGAGTTCTACAGGCGTCTCCAGAATGGCAGCTTGGACTTGCCACCTCCAGAAGACAATGTGGAAGGACTCCCATTCGTCTTCGTTGCAGATGAAGCGTTTGCACTGGGGGACCATCTTATGCGGCCATTCCCTATGAGGACCCGGACCAGAGGGTTTTTAATTACCGGCTGGCCAGAGCCAGAAGAGTGGTGAGGAACACGTTTGGAATCATGGCCAGCCTGGCGTGCTGTGTTCTACACAACTTTTTACGGCAACATTCTGCCAACTATGCTGGCTCAGTTGGGCCTGAGGCTGGAATTCAAAATGAACCAACCCTGATGGCGCTTGAAAGTGGCCGTCCTGGCTTGCCCCCCCTGAGTGCCCGTGATGTCCGTCTAAGATACCTTAAATACTTTGCGGGTAGGGGGGCTATCAATATGCCAGACAATGTCTGAAACATTTTTCAAATAAAAAAAAAAATTACTACTAAAATCTTTGGTGACATTTACTGCTTGTGTTTCTTTTAGCTGACCCTGACAGAAATGTGGTGAGTCCTGAAAATGGCGTGATTGTGTAACATTACAAAGCATTGTTGGGTGTTATTTACTAAAGGCAAAGACACTTTGCACTACAAGTGCAGTTGAAACTGCACTTGTAGTGCAAAGTGGATTTTCCTTTAGGAAATAACCCCCATTGTCACTGAAAACACCAATTAGAGCTCAACAAAAGTTTTGGAGCGTTGAAACAATAATCCACACATTCTTGATTAACAATCTTTTTAATACCAGCACAATCACATGTGCATTTAGAAAAGGTTTTTAAAACAAACCAACATGTTAGTTGTATAACAATTTTTGGGGTTACATTAGAAAAAGTAGAAATGTCCATTTAAGATAAAACAGGCATGTTTAAAACCAACAAGAAAGACACAAATCTTGAACTTACAAAGTTCACATTTGGCAGAACTTTAAGGAAATATCAGACATGAGTATTTACAAACTGTGTTTGATATTGCGTTCAGATGGGGTGAAGTTACCCCTAGAAAAGCCAAATTTTGAAGATCACACCAATTGCCAAATGTCAACATGTGCTAGCTGCCATCACGGGGGATCAAGGGACGTGTTTTGTGAGTGCAACCCCTTCCTCACAGCTACTTTATTATTGAGGAAGGGGTTGCACCCCCAAAACGCGTCCATTGATCTCCCGTGATGGCAGATAGTACATGTTGACACACTGTGTGCCTCTTAAAAATTTGGCTTTTCGCAAATATGTCAAAAAATGGTAAAAATTTTTAGCTCACAAAAAGCGCAAAAAAAAAGGGATTTTGAGGGGTTTTAAACTCTCCCTAAAACATCAATGATGTTCTTCATTTTTTGTTGAACATCATTGATGTTTTTAAGGATATTTTTGATACTTTCCGAGGTGAAATGCCCTGGATCCATAACATCACGATCACCTAAAAAGATAGAAACAAAAACACACCATGTATTATAAATATGCCGGCATCCATCTCTTACCTGAGCCTGTGGTCGCAGACACTCACCTGTTGTGGTGCCAATTTCCACCACATCTTCCTCCTCCTGCTCTGCTTGGCTTGGGTGGATTTCCCCTTCTTCCAGATGTGGGGGGTCTGTGGTCTCCTTGGATGAGGGGTGTCCTCCGAGTCTTTTCTCTCCTATGTAAAAAAAAAATAGGTATACTTAGCACACAGATATTTGATGGCAGAAATAGGAATATGAAACATTGCTTGGAAGTGGGGTACAATTGTCTATTTTGGCAGAGTTTCAAGATGTAGAATTTTTAGTGTCCTTTGTCAAGCTTCAATACTTTACCTGTGTTGTACAAGCTTCACAGATGGAGACACCCCTATAGTATACACTGGAGCACCTGTGTGGGCCCCCTAATAAAAAGGGTGTTCTTGTGTCCCACACTAGTGCTACAGCGTCCAGATGTGTAAACAGCTGCTGAGTGTCCTCTACTTACACAGAATCTAGTTTGCATTTCATTCTAGTTACAAACCCATCTACACAACCAAATTATTTGCAGACAAGTAGGCCATAAAAAAGATGGCCAAATGCATATGGCCAAAACAATGGTGTTTTCTAGGCCGAACGAACAATGTTTTGTACGAACGAATAATGTGCCCATGAACATGAAAGTTGCCATTTGAAACTGGATAACAGTTAAGAAAAGCACATGGAGCAGCACGAACGTAATAAACATAAAGAATAGGAACACAGGACAACTACTTACTTTTTTGCAGCACTCTCCGGATCTTTCTGTACTGTTCGTGCTCCCTTAATTTCACATCCGACCACCGCTTCCTGAGCTGATCTTTCGATAGTCGTACCCCGAAATTCCGGTGCAGACTCTTGATCACTTTCACCATGATCTTGGCCTTTCTGACATTGGGGTTGGGGTAAGGTCCATAATTCCCGTCATAGTTGGCCCTCTTCAGGATGTCGACCATCTCCACTATCTCCCCAAAGGACATATTTGATGCCTTAAATCGTCTCCTTCTGGATCGGGACGTTTCTGCCTCCGGCCTTTCCTCCTCCTCCTCGTTGGTGTAATTATCAGACACCTGTTCTGTCTCCGCCATGTGCTCTTCCCCCACTGCGCCAAACGAGAAGGGGCGGGGAATAGACTAGAAAGAACGTCAGGGGTGGGCGGAGTTTCACGCATGCGCAGTGTCTATAAAGCGTAACACGCGTGCGTAGTACGTACGATCTGTGAGCGGAGGAAGGTGTAACGGAGGCGCCGATCGTGATTGCGAAGGTAAGATTTAACATTGGGCCTATACTGCTTCTAGATTGAGGCCTGTATTTGCACAAGTTTAGAACACTTTAGGCTGACATTAGGGTTTGTCTTGTGTTGTGTCTTGCAGTGAAAATTGATATCTTGAAAGATAAGGACTTTATGCCAATCTTCATTGATATGTTCAGGGAGCTGTCCTGTCTGTGGCAGATAAACCACCCTGAATATAAGAACCAAACAAAGAGGAAGGCAGCGCTGGATAATTTGTTGGAATTTGTGAAGACGGTGATCCCCACGGCAGGCATCACCTATTTGAAGATCCTAATTGGTGGCCTGAGGAGCACTTATCTAAGGGAGCACAAGAAGGTCCAGGATTCCCAGAGATCAGGAGCTGCAGGTAACATTTATGTCCCCAGGCTGTGGTACTATGACAGGCTGCATTTTCTGGCAGGTCAGACTGAACCCAGGCCAGCACTCTCCACTCTTCCTTCCATGCTTCCTTTCCCCCCAGCTGAGGATTCTGATGTCCAACCTGGGCCTTCCAGGCAGCAACATGTGGAGGAGCCCAGCTTGAGCCAGGTAGAGCATTCTTCTAAATATTTCTGGTTGTCCAATTAATGATGTTAAATAGATGTTAGTTTGGATTGCTAATTTATGATTGTGATTGATGATGCAAAAACTAAAACCATGTCCCTTTTTCATACACAGGGAAGTCTCAGCCAGGAGGTGGCCGGGCCAAGCAGGCTGCCTGATACCCAGGTCCCTCCCCTCCGCCTTCAAAGACAAAGTGGTAGGAAGAGGAGTAACCTGGAGGAGGCTGCCATAGGCCTCTTTTGGAAGGATACAGAGGCCCTGAGAACCCCCCACAGTGTTGAGGAGGACTTTGCTGGCATAACTGCCTGCAAAATGATGCAGATGGAGGAGGGCCAACGACTCCTGTGTGAGTTCTTAATTTTGGAAGCTCTCAATAAGGGGTTGAGGGGCCAAATAACACGTGCTACCCACATTTGTGACCTCACACATAGTCCTCCTCCTCCTTCAGGTCCTACTCCTCCTCCTCCAGGTCCTACTCCTCCTCCTCCCACATCTCCAACACCAGAGCCACAGCCGGGAAGGAAGCGTGGAAGGAAGACCAGAGAGTGATGGCCCTGGGTTCAGTCTGGTCTGGCAAAATATGCAGGCTCTTGTATGACCACAGCCTGGGGACACAGATGTCATCTGCTGCTTTCAGGATCTCTGGGACTTCTGGACCAGACTGCACTCCCTTTGATATGGACTCCTCAGGCCACCAATTTTGCTGGAAAATAATTGATGTCTGCCCTGGGGGTCCAAGGCTTCGCCAATTTCTGCTGTTTCTCCAGCATTGCCTCCCTCTTTGTTTGGTTCTGAGCCCTTAATAAAGGAATTTTTGGTTAAATTATACTCGCGTGTTTTCCTTCAAAAAGGACAGTTTGTTTGTGAGGAGGCAGGTACATTTCAAAAATAAAATGTGAAATTAGGGGACACCAACACCAAGCAATCTCCTTGAGATTAAATAATACAAGATACCAATGGTGTTGTGGTAACTTGACACACAAAACGCACACAAAAATATTATGGAGTAAAACCAAGAAAAAATATAAAAAACATCAGCCTTGAAACAAATACAAACCCCCCAAAAAAACAGCCTTGAAAAAAATACAAAACAAAAATAAAACAACAAAAAACAAATTTGGTAAGATGTGACAAATCAAAATATATTGAGGGAATCACGATAAATAACAAAGAAAGAAGTTTGTGAGAAGTCTGTGTGAATACGAGCAGCAAAACTACTTCATTCTTCTCACATTACAAAGAAGAAGAGAGTGCGCTGTATTAAACAATTTTAACCACTTGAGCCCCGGACCATTATGCTGCCTAAGGACCAGAGGTCTTTTTCCAATTTGGCACTGCGTCGCTTTAACTGCTAATTGCGCGGTCATGCAATGCTGTACCCAAACGAAATTTGCGTCCTTTTCTTCCCACAAATAGAGCTTTCTTTTGATGGTATTTGATCACCTCTGCGGTTTTTATTTTTTGCGCTATAAACGGAAAAAGACCGAAAATTTTGAAAAAAAATGATATTTTCTACTTTTTGTTATAAAAAAAATCCAATAAACTCAATTTTAGTCATACATTTAGGCCAAAATGTATTCGGCCACATGTCTTTGGTAAAAAAAATGTCAATAAGCGTATATTTATTAGTTTGCGCAAAAGTTATAGCGTCTACAAACTAGGGTACATTTTCTGGAATTTACACAGCTTTTAGTTTATGACTGCCTATGTCATTTCTTGAGGTGCTAAAATGGCAGGGCAGTACAAAACCCCCCCAAATGACCCCATTTTGGAAAGTAGACACCCCAAGGAAATTGCTGAGAGGCATTTTGAACCCATTGAATATTTAATTTTTTTTGTCCCAAGTGATTGAATAATGACAAAAAAAAAAAAAAATATTTACAAAAAGTTGTCACTAAATGATATATTGCTCACACAGGCCATGGGCCTATGTGAAATTGCACCCCAAAATACATTCAGCTGCTTCTCCTGAGTACGGGGATACCACATGTGTGGGACTTTTTGGGAGCCTAGCCGCGTACGGGACCCCGAAAACCAATCACCGCCTTCAGCGTTTTTAAGGGCGTGAATTTTTGATTTTACTCTTCACTGCCTATCACCGTTTCGGAGGCCATGGAATGCCCAGGTGGCACAAAACCCCCCCAAATGACCCCATTTTGGAAAGTAGACACCCCAAGCTATTTGCTGAGAGGCATATTGAGTCCATGGAATATTTTATATTTTGACACAAGTTGCGGGAAAGTGACAAATTTTTTTTTTTTTTTTGGCATGTTTGAGCAATATATCATTTAGTGACAACTTTGTGCAAAAAAAAAAAAATTTGTCTCTTTCCCGCAACTTGTGTCACAATATAAAATATTCCATGGACTCGACATGCCTCTCAGCAAATAGCTTGGGGTGTCTACTTTCCAAAATGGGGTCATTTGGGGGGGTTTTGAACTGTCCTGGCATTTTATGCACAACATTTAGAAGCTTATGTCACACATCACCCACTCTTCTAACCACTTGAAGACAAAGCCCTTTCTGACACTTTTTGATTACATGAAAAAGTTATTTTTTTTTGCAAGAAAATTACTTTGAACCCCCAAACATTATATATTTTTTTTAAAGCAAATGCCCTACAGATTAAAATGGTGGGTGTTTCATTTTTTTTTTTCACACAGTATTTGCGCAGCGATTTTTCAAACGCATTTTTTGGGGAAAAAACACACTTTTTTAAATTTTAATGCACTAAAACACACTATATTGCCCAAATGTTTGATGAAATAAAAAAGATGATCTTAGGCCGAGTACATGGATACCAAACATGACATGCTTTACAATTGCGCACAAACGTGCAGTGGCAACAAAATAAATACATTTTTAAAAGCCTTTAAAAGCCTTTACAGGTTACCACTTTAGATTTACAGAGGAGGTCTACTGCTAAAATTACTGCCCTCGATCTGACCTTCGCGGTGATACCTCACATGCATGGTACAATTGCTGTTTACGTTTGACGACAGACCGCCGCTTGCGTTCGCCTTAGCGCAAGAGCAGGGGGCGACAGGGGTGCTTTTTTTTTTTTTTTTCTTTATTTTTTTTTGCTTTTTTATCTTATTTTTAAACTGTTCCTTTCATTTTTTTTTTAATCATTTTTATTGTTATCTAGGGGAATGTAAATATCCCCTATAATAGCAATAGGTAGTGACAGGTACTCTTTTTTGAAAAAATTGGGGTCTATTAGACCCTAGATCTCTCCTCTGCCCTCAAAGCATCTGACCACACCAAGATCGGTGTGATAAAATGCTTCCCCAATTTCCCAATGGCGCTATTTACATCCGGCGAAATCTAAGTCATAAAATGCTCGTAGCTTCCGGTTTCTTAGGCCATAGAGATGTTTGGAGCCACTCTGGTCTCTGATCAGCTCTATGGTCAGCTGGCTGAATCACCGGCTGCATTCTCAGGTTCCCTGTTGAGACAGGAGATCCAGAGAAAAACACGGAAGATGGTGGGGGGGGGCATTCCCTCCCACGGCTTGTAAAGGCAGTCTAGAGGCTAATTAGCCGCTAGGATTGCTTTTACATGAAAGCCGACCGCTGGCTGAAAAGAATGATACCAAGATGATACCTAAACCTGCAGGCATCATTCTGGTATAACCACTCAAAGTCGTGAATGGCGTACCTGAAGACAAAAAAATGGTTAACAATAAAGCACAGTAAACGGTAAAGTATAAAAAATTGCAGACCTGAAAAACAAACGTGATAAAACATAATAACAATAAAACATTGCAGAATAGAATACAGTAAAAAAGAGCAGAACAATAGAGAGAGAATAGAGAGAGAGAGAACAATAAAACGACAACTATTTTTTTTATTTTATATTTTTGTATGTGTTTTTTTTTTTGTTTACACTTTTTTTTGTAACTAACTTTTATAACTGTAAACGGTTCCAGGTTCGGGTCTCTCAAAATGCGATGGCATCTTGGGAGACCCTGTGAAAGTGTGTCTAGTCTGTGCAATGCTGTACCCTACGCTAATACTCAACTAGTGAATGGTAGCGTTCAAAACATTCACCAATGCAAAGACCAGGATTGTCAGGACAGGAGGGACAATAATAGCGGGTGTCACGCCTATATCCGCGCTTGCTGCAGACACAACATCTTTTTTGGGGGGGTTCGTTGGGTAGGGGTACTCGTGAGGACAAAGAAAATGCCTCTCATGCAGCTGACTGCATTTGGTTGGGGATGTGAATGGGGGAAGTACGGGCGCTGCAGAAGCGGTGGGTTCCCAATTAGGATTGGCAAATGCAGCAGGAAGGGCACTATGGGCACGACGGGCCTGTGTTTGTCTTTTTGGTGGCAGCGGGACACTACTTGTGCTTGCCACCTCACCAGCTTGAACTGCACTTATGGGACTCGCCACGTCACCAAGTGTTACTGCAGTGCTGGTTTGACTACGACCGGGGTGTACTAGGCCGCTGGTGCTTGCCAGTTCAATAAAAAGCTTCCAAAAAAACTGTTAGCGATCGCAGGGATCAGGCCTGACTCTGCGAACGCTGCAGTTATGTGTTTAGTGTTTTGTAAGTGACAGTGATCGATCGATACTGCACTTGGGTGGGCTGGGCTGGGCCGGGCGGAGGGGCAAAACGCAGATGCTAGCAGGTATCTGGGCTGATCCCGCTAACACTGCGTTTTTGGGAACCCTAAACTGCTGGGGACGCTAGTATAGATCTGATCGGACCAGATATTGATCCGATCAGATACTATACCACTAAGGGAGATGTACGGTGCGTGCGTGGGTGTTAGCGGTACTGGCGCTAACCTGACGCTGCCTGGGGCTGGTGCTTGCTAGTTCACCAAAATGCTACCAAAAAAACTGTTAGCGATCGCAGGGATCAGGCCTGATTCTGCGAACGCTGCAGTTATGCGTTTAGTGCCTTGTAAGTGACAGTGATCGATCGATACTGCACTTGGGCTGGGCCGGGCGGAGGGGAAAAACGCAGGTGCTAGCAGGTATCTGGGCTGATCCCGCTAACACTGCGTTTTTGGGAACCCTAGTATAGATCTGATCGGATGAGATATTGATCCGTTCAGATACTATACCACTAAGGGAGGCGTATGCCGCGTGCGTGGGTGTTAGCGGTACTGGCGCTAATCTGACGCTGCCTGGGGCGACGCATATCACCGCCGGGCGATCGGGGGGCTAAACCTTTATTCGGTAATAAACGGCGGGTTCCCTGACACTATAAAAAATAAACGAACTAACCAGCATCACCCGTAACGGTTATACGGTGATCAGTGGTGAAAGGGTTAACTAGGGGGCAATCAAGGGGTTAAAACATTTATTAGGTAGTATATGGGGGTCCCTGTCGCTATAAAACGCTGACGGCGAACCTAAATATTTACCTCACTAACTAGCGTCACCAGCGACACTAATACAGCGATCAGAAAAATGATCGCTTAGTGACACTGGCGACAGGGGGTGATCAAGGGGTTAAAACTTTATTAGGGGGGGTTAGGGGGGTATCCTAGACCTAAAGGGGGCTAACCCTAACTGTCCCAACACTGTAACTGTCACAAACTGACACCAATGCTGTAATCAGAAAAAAAAAAAAAAAAAACTGCTGGTGTCAGTTTGTGACAGGGAGGGGGGGGTGATTGGGGGCGATCGGGGGGGGGATCGGGGTGTTTTGTGTGCCTGGCATGTTCTACTGTGTGTGTAGTGTTGTGCACTCACAGTGAAGTCTTCTCTCCTCAGCGGTGCAACGGAAAATACCGAGCCGAGGAGAGATGACATCATTTCCTTTGCTGCTGTTTAGCATACAGCAGCAAAGGAAGTGATCTGATTGGCCGGTGGCGATCGCGAGGGGGGGCCACGAACGGATGGCCTCCCCCTCACCTCCGATCGCCGGGGGACATAACAGGACCGCCTCGGGCACCGGGGGGGGGTCCGATCGGACCCCCCACCCGCGGGAGGCAAATCACGTATATGTACGTGATTTTGCCTGCCCATGCCGCCTTGCCGACGTACATCGGCGTGAGGCGGTCCTTAAGTGGTTAAAGATTTTAAACATTGCAGCGTGACGAAAGTGCTCTATCCATTCCGAACCCTAATTTTACCAGACCGAGCTGTTCCGTCTCGGAATTTCTTCTGAGCATGCGTGGCACTTTGTGCGTCGGAATTGTCCACACACGGTCGGAATTGACGCGATCGGATTTTGTTGTCGGAAATTTTTTTTAGCCTGCTCTCAAACTTTGTGTGTCGGAAAATCCATTGGAAAAAGTCCGATGGAGCCCACACACGGTCGGAATTTCCGACAACACGCTCCGATCGCATATTTTCTGTCGGAAAATCTGACCGTGTGTACGGGGCATAACAGTACCGCAGCAAAAAGACATTTCTAAAGGAAAGGCTAGCTCTGAGGAAGGGGGTGCGCCCCTGAAAACGCATTAGGTGTACCCCGTGTTCTGTGCATGTCCATGCACTGTGTTTATGGCCTTTTGTCAGCTGCATTTTGTGAGTACCCACCTTTACATAAAAATGTTTTATTATTAAATTATCTTATCTTATGGTAATGCACTAGGTGTGCGCGGCCTCCATTTCTGTTTTCCTTGTTATATATATATATATATATATATCTCAAATACACTGCCTGCACTGACATTATATAGTGTGGGGCATGGTCCCCCTGAGCCATGATTGGTAAAGGGCACCCTGCTTTTGGCCAATTATGGCTCTCTCAGCAGAGTGCGCTGTGATTGGCCAATCATGTAGCAATGCACTGTGATCTTGCAGTGCATTATGGTGCATTCCGCGGCGATTTAATTTCCCCTAAACGCAACATAATATTCGCTGTTCGGCGAACGGGCGAACAACCGATGTTCGAGTCGAACTTACATTCGATTTGAACATTGAGCTCATCCCTAACATCCCTGTCTGTTTACTGTATGTCCATGAAAATGTATTTCCTATTCTGTTTTTAGATTTTTTAACATGGATCATAATAATAAAAAGGTGTGTATTTTAACTATTTACTTCGATTGACTCTTTTGGCACCTGCAATATCCTATTCCTTTGTGTTCAAATATCGATTTAGCAAACTAAAGTTTTTTTTTGTTAGGATTTACATCTACTTTAAAGCGGATATACACCCTCAGGAGAGACTTCCCTCCTCTCCACCCCTCTGCTGCCAGAATAGGGCTCTCATTTTGTGTGTTTTTTTTCTTTAAAAAATGCATCCCTGCCCACCCCCTGCATGTCATTCGCATAAGTGAATAGCGTGCACTTTCCTCCTTTTGCCTCCTGGGATATGGCAGGCCGCCCCTCTGTTCCTGCGGCCTGCCAGGTTGAGGTAGCTCCGATATGGGTCTGGTATGGATTTTTGGGGGGACCCCACACCATTTTTTAAAAAAAATTTTGGCTCGGGGTTCCCCTTAAAATCCATACCAGACCTGAAGGGTCTGGTCTAGATTTTGAGGGGGACCCCCACGCCATTTTTTTTTTTTGGCAGGGGTTCCCCTTAATATCCATACCAGACCTGAAGGGCCTGGTATGAAATTTAGGGGGACCCCCCACGCCTTTTTTTTTTTTTTTATTTTGGTTCGGGGTTCCCCTGTGGGGAAATCCCATGCTGTTTTTATCAATGAACTTTTATGTGTATTGTCGGAACGACAATTCATTAATAGCCGCAAGTAGTTTTAAATGACTTTTTTCCTTTGAAATGTCATTTTGCTGTCAGACTGTTCTAAACACGGGAAACATGCGCCCCTTTACAGGCATACTATAGACACCCCCCAGGTACGAAATTTAAAGTAATATTACACTTTTATTGTTTCACTTTAAGCATTATTAAAATCACTGCTCCCGAAAAAACTACCGTTTTTAAAACTTTTTTTTGCATTGATCCATGTCCAATGGGGCAGGACCCAGGTCCCCAAACACTTTTTATGACAATAACTTGCATATAAGCCTTTAAAATTAGCACTTTTGATTTCTCCCATAGACTTTTAAAGGGTGTTCCGCGGCTTTCGAATTTGCCGCGAACACGCCAAATTGTTCGCTGTTCGGCGAACAGCTGATGTTCGAGTCGAACATGAGTTCGACTCAAACTCGAAGCTCATCCCTAATCATCAGGAGCCATGCTAGCTGAATCAGGAAGAGCCAGCAGACCACTTGATGATGTAATCATTAATATGGCGACACGGGACCGAGAGGTGGCCGAGAATAAGAGTACCTTATTGGGACAACGCTATGTCCTCTGGGTGGGTGAGTATTGAAAACCTACACAACAGACCACTTGGTAAGTAGTGGGGAAGGGTGGTGGGCAAAGATCCGCTTTAACCGCTTGCCAACCAGCCGCCGCATTTTTACTGTGGCAGAATGGCACAGCTGGATGAAACGATGTTACCTTACGTCATTTCACCTTTCGGCCACTTGGGGCGCGTGCTGCCTGGGCGCATGTTGCTGGAGGCACACGCTCGCAGCATGTTCAGGGAGCCGGTGCGAGTGCCCAGCGGGCGTGATGACCGCCGGGCTCCCGCGATAGCTCGTGACAGAGCGAGAACCGGGATCCGGGGAGTAGAGACAGATCGTGTATTCATACTAAGTATGAACATCGATCTCTCTCTCCTCCTAGACAGTCCCATCCCCCCTACAGTTAGAACACAGTGAGGGAACACAGTTAACCCCTTGATCGCCCCCAGTGTTAACCCCTTCCCTGCCAGTGACATTTATACAGTAATCAGTGCATTTTTATAGCACTGATCGCTGTATAATTGTCAATGGTCCCAAAAATGTGTCAAAAAATGTCCGATCTGTTCGCCGCAATATTGCAGTCCCAATAAAAATCGCAGATCGCCATTACTAGTAAAAAAATAATAAGAATGGCATAAATCTATCCCTTATTTCGTAGACGCTATAACTTTTGTGCAAACCAATCAATATACGCTTATTGCGATTTTTTTCACCAAAAATATGTAGAAGAATACATATGGGCCTAAAATGAGGAAAAAAATTGTTTTTTTGATAAAAAATGTGGGATATTTATTTTAGCAAAAAGTAAAATAGTGTTTTTTGTCGCTCTTCTTTTGTTTATAGCGCAAAAAATAAAAAACGCAGAAGCGATCAAATACCACCAAAAGAAAGCTCTATTTGTAGGAAAAAAAGGACGTCAATTTTGTTTGGATGCAGTGCCGTATCGCAAAAAATGGCCTGGTCATTGAGCAGCCAAATTTTCCGGGGCTGAAGTGGTTAGTTATGTTTGAATTTGAATGCTCCCCGTTTCCATTTTTATCAAAATCCTCCTTTAATATATCACTTTCTTGATGATTTATAATTAATTCACATTATTTTCTGTGAAATTGCTGTTGCGCACAAAACAAATTGGGCTCCACAGTCTGTTTATGTCATTTATAAACATTTAAAAAAAAAGAATTATACAGCAATCCTGAACACACTATTTTTTTATGAACTGCTACTGAGCGGTTCTTTGACTGCATTAGTTAATGATACAAGGCCTGTACAAAACAACAAGAACATACCTAAAAAAAAAATCAGAGGATCTGGATCTAAAAATACAACATTTAATTTCTGTACGTACCTCTGACCATGGGCCTAATCGCCACTGGGGAGGGCATGGTTGACGACTGCAAGGCTTTTTGGTTTCTGGGCGATTTTCACTGCAGTATTTACTATGTACAGATCGATTGGTGTTGTCACTGAGAGGCTGAATACACCGTACTATGCGACTCTGGTAGCCATTTTTTCCACAGGTCACAGTGCAAGGCTCCCAGTCTCCTGCAATCCAACTGTTACAAAAAAATTAAAAACAGTAGGAAATTGGTGATATTTACACGGTTTATTCACAACTATACCAAACCTTCAAAACACCTTTTTTATTTTTTGTTTATTGGCATTTTTTAAAAGTGCAATACACTTATGCCACGTACACATGGTCGGATTTTCCGACGGGAAATGTGCGATGGGAGCTTGTTGTCGGAAATTCCGACCGTGTGTAGGCTCCATCGGACATTTTCCATCGGAATTTCCGACAATCAAAATTTGAGATCTGGATCTCAAATTTTCCGACAACAAAATCCATTGTCGTAAATTCCAATCGTGTGTACACAATTACGACGCAAAAAGTTCTACGCATGCTCGGAATCAAGCAGAAGAGCCTCAGTGGCTATTGAATTTCATTTTTCTCGGCTCGTCGTACGTGTTGTACATCACCGCATTCTTGCCGATCTGAATTTCCGACAAGATTTGTGTGACCGTGTGTATGCAAGACAAGTTTGAGCCAACATCCGTCAGAAAAAAAAACATGTATTTTGTTGTCAGAATGTGCGATCGTGTGTACGCGGCATTAGAGTAAAATAATTTGCTAAATACTCTAAAAATATAAATGTGCCCTATCTTTTTAGCTTTAGTGTGAAGTTTGACATTCATTTTCATTCACAATTTTTTTCTTATGTCTGGAAAGTAATTTCCACTCTGTGGAACTAATACTTATAAGAGACAACAAGGTCCAGACACCAATGAGAGACTGTAATCAATATATAAAATAGTGATCAAATCAAGGGGGTTTGAGTTACCATCAGTTTCATGAGAAAGATGTCATTGTGCACTTTGGAGCCATCAAAGATTCCTCAATAATAGCAAATAGAAGTACCTATGGTAGGGATGTGAGGCAACACTGGGAGAGATCTGACAGGGACAGAGACCTGGGGGACACATGAAGGCACATAGGCGGAGTCCAAGAGAAACCAGCCACTGATCAATCCCCTGGGATCAGTAATATTTTATATGCTTTTTGATTAGTTATCATCTATCCAAGTTATGATTACTTACTATTGGGTTTTGTTATTCAGATAGGTCTTCCATGGTGTCAGAGAATGGTTCGCAGAAGTACTGGCATATCTGCTAATGCCCAATAGCATTGCAGATTGGTACACAAGAACTCGCCAATGCAAATGCGCATGCGTGCACGAATGGCCACAAAGATTAATTTGCAAGTGTGCACCCGAGTGGCAAGGCGCACGCAATGCGTGACAGATTCTGGTACCCAGTGGCCTATTTAAAGCCAGCAGCATGATGCTGGATGATCTTCAACTCCCCCGTGTGTTCCTGAGTTCCTGTTATTATTGGATTTCCTGTTACCGACCCAGCTTACCTTTGACCTGTCTTGTTTCCATTCCTGGCTTTGACCCTCGGCGTGTTCCATTGACCCTGCTTCTGCCTGCTGATTTGTGTATGACCTTGGCTTTGCTCTTTGGACTCCGCTGCTGCCTGTTTACCAGTGTATGACCCTGGCTTTCTCCTGACCCTGCTTGCTGCTTTACCTCTGGCTGATATTCTGTGTATGACTACTGGCTTGTATCCTGACCCTGCTTCCGGCTCTCCCTTCTGCCCAGTTTCATCTGGTACATCTGAGGGACTGCTGTCCAGCAGTGCATCCTGCTCGTCCTGCCGACATCTTGTCACTTCAGCCTGTCGCAGCTGGCAAACCCTGCTTATTTGGGCATAGCACTTCCTATTACCACCTTCAGGGGTGCCCTGGACTCAGCCACAAGGAAAGCCCTATCAGCACTTCGTCCTCCGACCAGGTATGTGACACATGGTGTAGGGGTTGTACTGCTTGAAAGTATTGCGTTTTGCTGCTCTTAAAGTTGTAATAACCCTAAAACCAAAAGTGTAATGTATTTCAGCTTACCAGTCATCAGATGTGGTGGCTTCATTAGTTTTATTTTTTAGGCTCTTTTCGCCTGGTGACCTAGGCAGCAACACACCTGTATTAAAGTGCCAACACTCTTAATGAAGGAGTAACAGAGACACCTTTGGACAGCAGCATTATAAGTATGATGTGAGACTAGTGTTAGATTTACTAGAAAATTAAGTTACACTAAACAAATTGAAGCCACACTCCAGAAAAAAAAATGTAAGCAGTTGCAGCAACATTTTTTTTTTTCCTTTTGGGATAAAGGTTTTACATTAAAAAATGGTGCATTGTTCCTATAAAATGAATGTGGTAATCAACTCTAAACTGATCTGACAAAAATAATGGCATATAAAAACAAAGTATAAATACAAAGTGGTGACGTGGTCTCCACCTGACCCATTTCCCCAAAAATGGCGTCTTCTGGGATTGGAGGATACCCAATCCCTCCAAAGGCTGGCTACACGGGTGACACTGTGGCTGGCTCATTTTTAATGCTAGTCTTCTTTGCCTTATTGTAAGTGCATTTCTTAGATTTTTTTAATAAATACATTTAACTGGTTCACACTATGAGGCTTCTCCCTATTTCATATATGTTACCCTAATGAGTGGATCTTATCCGATTCACGGTATGGTGACATGCTTACTGTGAAGCTACCGCTTTGGAGACTGAGTGCAGGCTGTCTTTGATCACTGTAATCGAGATCTACATGTTTTGGTAAGAGGCCATCTGCTTACACTTAGGAGCACCCTTTGCCACACTGGAGCACCTTTGGAGTGTTGTTATGTCGTAAAGCACCTAGCACTATATTTTATTGCCACTTCTTCAGTGGACTTTATCCATACCTATTGTATTTTTAATACACTTTTGATTCAGATTGTACTTTGACAGCATATTAGAACTTGCACTTTATTGTTTTTCTACATGGAACTGTATAGTGTTAGATTTATTTAAGGTTATTTAAGGTTGAATGTCACGTGTGTTCAATTTAAAGTACCAATGCACCACTTTGTGCTTGCACTTTATTACATAGTTACATAGTTGGTAAGGTTGAATAAAGACACCAATCTATCCAGTTCAACCTGAGTGAGTGTGGGTGCGTGTCCCTATTCCTGTACATTGTGTCTCATTAAGATGCTCATCTATTATTATTATTTATTTAAGGTACCCATATGGCGCCGCCAATTTTACGCAGAGCTCCACACATACATCGCACACGCACATCGGTCCCTACCCTCAAGGAGCCCACAATCCAAGGTTCCCAACTCACACCGATATACTGGGGCCAGTTTTGGACAGAAGCCAATAACCTACCAGCATGTTTTTGGAGTGTGGGAGGAAACCAGAGTACCTGGAGAAAACCCATGCAGGCAAAGGGAGAACATGCAAACTCCAGGCAGGTAGTGTGGTGGTTGGGATTCGAGCCAGCGACCCTCATTACTGCTAGGCAAGAGTGCTACCCACTACACCACTGTGCGCCCCCATTGCTTTTTATATGCCATTGTTTTTTGTCCAATTAATTGTTTCTATGCCATTGTTTTTTGTCATATATATATATATATATATATATATATATATATATATATATATATACATATCCAGTAAAACCTTGGATTATGAGCATAATTCGTTCCAGAAACATGCTGGTAATCCAAAGCACTTGTATATCAAAGCAAATTTCCCCATACGAAATAATGGGAACTCAGATGATTCATTCTACAACCATTTATTCATAGGTCCTTCAGTTTATAGTCCTTATAAAAAGAATATAGCAATGTGACCAGGTTGTGTAACCATAAAATGTCTATCCACAAATGGCAGCCTCCACAAGGGGATTAGAAGCAAAATCAGCAGGCGCTACATAGTAGTAAAGAGAAGAGAGGCGCCTCTAAGTGTAGCAATATGTTGCTAAATGTTGTACCTTCATTAAATGTAACCATATTCCTACACTTAGAGGTAACTTTCTTCTTTTTTATACTCAGTTGTGACATGACGCTACTTGTATATCAAGACATCGCTTTTATATCAAGTCAAAATTTATTTTAAAATTTTGCTCATCTTGCAAAACGCACTCAAACCAAGTTACTCTCAAACCAAGGTTTTACTGTATACAGTATCAGGGGGAAGAGAGGGAAAATATGTGGAAGTACATTAGTGGTTGATAATGGCTGGAAGCGTGCGGTTAGGAGTCTTATAAGCGCTACGGTGGAAGAAAAGACCGGCAAATTTAATCACTTAAAGACCAGGCATTTTCTGGCACTTTTTGTCTACATGTGAAAATCAGTTTTTGTTTTTTTTTTGCTAGAAAATTTGTTAGAACCCCCAAACATTATATATATATATATATATATATATATATATATATATATATATATATATATATATATATATATATATATATATATATATATATATATATATATATATATATATAAAGCAGAGGCCCCAGAGAATAAATTGGTGGGTTTTGCAATTTTTTATGTCACCCGGAATTTGCGCATCGGTTTTTCAAATGCAGTTTTTGGGGAAAAAAATACACTTTTTAAAATTTTAATGCAAAAAAACACAATACATAACCCAATTTGTTTGTAAAATATAAAAGATGATGTCATGCCAGGTAAATAGATATCAAACATATCACGCTTTAAAATTGTGCATGCTGGTGACAAACGATGGAAAATTTACTATCCATAGGGGACGCTTTAAAAGCCTTTATAGGTTACCACTTCATATGTACAGAGGTGGTCTAGTATTAGAATTACTGCCCATATGATCTGACATTTGTGGTGATACCTCACATGTGTGGGATGATCACAGTTTGCATGCGTTCGGGACCAACGGATGCGTTCGCCTTTTTTTTTTATCCCTTTTTATTGCTGTCACAAGGATTGTAAACATCCCCTGTGACAGCAATAGGCACGTTACAGGTACTCTTTATGGAGGGACCTAGGGTCTATAAGACCCCAAATCCCTCCTTTGCACTTGAATGCATTCAAAACGCCAAGATCCACATTTTTGAATACTTTCAATTTTTTTTAAACTGACGCCTTTAAGATTCCAGTAAATCAGAAGTGATGTCATGACATCGCTTGCGAGTTACCATATCCAAGACCCTATCAAAGCCTATTCCAGCTTTCTTCGAGTCTCCAGCCAGCCGGCGGACGTTCCGGCTGGTCGCTCTGGATGGGAGAGCCCAGGCGAGTGGCAGTAGAAGGGGGGATAGTCCTCTCCCGCTGCTTGTCCGCTCTAAACAATGGTACCTGGGCGATGCCTGCATCTGCAGGCATCACTCCGGTACAACCACTTGAAGTCAAATGACCTACAGGTTAGTAATTTGGCGGCAAGTGGTTAAATATTTAAATGCTATAATACTTTTATCTATGAGGCTGAATGGCTGTATAGCCAGGAAATGGTATGCAAAGGTATAGGGAAATCCTTCCCACTTTGTCCATGGCGCTAGTCCCATATAGGGCAGGCTTCACAGTCGCAGTGAGCATACTCCTGGAAAGTGTCTTCAGGGTCTGGGTGCCATAAGAAAGCACCATGGCACTGGACCTGTATAGCATCCTGCTGGTAACTCACTCATTGCCCCGCGTGCCAATGTGAGTGCTGAACTCAAGATTCCTTGCTCTAATCGAACATTGCAGATTGGCCTGCTATCTTGAACCAGGGTGCAGCTCCCAAGGTATACACTAAGGATAACTGGTAACTTTCAGTTGTATCTTGAAAAAAGTGTCAGTTAAAAAATAAAAAGGAAAACAAATCTCCAACATGTGAAGGGGTCCATCATCTAAGGATACTAGCAACCGGAGCCTTATGGAGTGTGCATGGTTATGGGGATACAGTGGGAGTGGACTCAGCAAAACTTTACCTGTGTCCAGTCAGGAAAGTAGGCATTATGTGAAAGTAGCATCATATAACCCATAGTCTGATTATCAAATCTAGTTTCCTGCACTGTATGATTTGGATATATGGATTTCTGTAAACTAAAGTTTTGCTTCAACAATATGAAAAATCTGAATCCAATACAAACAAGAAAATAAATATACAGTTACAAATTTAAAAGGATGCTGATAGGAAGAAATATGAAATTAGGTTCAGACAAAGACTCACATGGGTTGTGAACACTCTTGAAGATTACATGTTCTGCGAATAGGTTTTAGTTTCAGGATAGATTCACACATCTTCTTATTCACCATTTTGTGGTCCGACTTCCTTCGACAGCCATATTTTGTGAATTGATAGCCTACAAAACAGCATAATTTTTACTTACAGAACTTGTGTATATTGAGAACATGGCAAGGTATAAATTAACACTAAAAGTACAAAGAGAAGCCAGGGGAAAAATGTATTTGTGATTCTGGAAACGGTATATAAAGGCCAAACAAAACAATTGCAAAATTTCACATTACTACTACTACAGTACATGAATGTACCAGCAAAGTATGCAAATAGGTCAACAAAATACTTTTTGGCAAATGTAGACATCTTAGAAAAATAAAGTAAACCTATAGTGAAGTTAAGCTTTGTAATCTGCTACTGTAAAAGCAATTACTCCAGACTTCTGCAAAACACAGACTCTACATGCAGGCAGTTGAAAATGTTTACTATTACTTAACAGAGGTAGATAACATAGTTGAACTTTGTACACTTGCAGCTTTCCACCTGGCCCATGTAGATAAACAGCTGTACAGGAGCAGCGCCTATGCAGGTGGACATACCTACTGTATATGCAGCAGCAGTGCAGTAGCACTGATCCGCTGTGTCACTCTGACACAGCGGATCACAGATCAGGGTACAGGGCCAATTTACAAGATCACAGATCAGGGTACATGGCCTGTACTCACCATGGTCTGTTTATTGACCACGTTTCTGCCCAGTGTCTGGACTTATTCTTTGCCTGTTTGCTGACACTGCCTGAAATGACTCATCTGCATGTCTGACTAATGACATTCCTGTGAGACACTAGCCCCAGCCATCCCCCCTGTGAGCAACTGCATTCCTGGAACCACAGGAGTGGCTATTTGTGATGGACCCCGGTACTCAAGAAAAGTACATCCATCGTATAAGCTTCCCTTGCCCGGAAGCTGATACCAGATCCAGCATCCCACCCAGTCACTAGTCGGGGCACGGCATAGGGTGGTGAAAAACATAAGAGTGTTAATTGAAACACAGCACAAAAAGATATACACTCTGGGACAATCCCCACTTCTTTGTGTAATGACACAGGGTGGGGTAAACTGTATGTCCAGAAACATGAGCAGTGCTGTCTCTTGGCCTAGGCCAACAAGGCCCAGGCCTAGGGCAGCACTCTGCGGGAGGGTCTGCAAAAAAGCCATCCCCTGCGTGAAAAAAAAGGATTTTTATAACAGCTTACCTGTAAAATCCTTTTCTTGGAATACATCATGGGACACAGAGCACCATAGTAATCACTATGTGGGTATATAGGCACCTTCAGGTGATGGACACTGGTATACCCAATACAGGAAGTTCACATCCTATATGTATGTCCTACCAGGAGTACCTCACTTTTTTAGTAAAGCAATATACCTAAACCCCAAAAAGAGGGGAGGGACCTCTGTGTCCCATGATGTACTCCAAGAAAAGGATTTTACAGGTAAGCTGCTATAAAAATCCTATTTTCTTTATCGTACATCATGGGACACAGAGCACCATAGTAATCACTATGTGGGACGTCTCATAACAATGCTATTTGAGGGGAGGGAGACAACCCGTAGGGCACCCCCAGACTTGAGGACCTATACTGCTGCCTGCAGCACACTGCACCCAAAGGCGATATCCTCATACCTCCTCACATCCACCTCATAAAATTTGGTGAATGTATGTACTGAAGACCAAGTTGCGGCCTTACAGATCTGAGCCATGGAGGCCTGGTGACGCACTGCCCAAGAAGCACTAACCAACCTGGTAAAGTGCGCTTTGACTTGAAAAGGTGGAATCTTACCCTTTAAATCATAAGTCTGAATTAGAACTTGCCAAATCCACTTAGCGACAGTGGATTTCGATACTGCCTGTCCTTTCTTAGGACCCTCTGGCAGTACAAATAAGACATCAGTCTTCCGAATCTGAGCAGTTGTCTTTAAATATACTTTCACCGCTCTCATCACATCAAATGTAGTGACTTCTCTTCCCTGGAACATGGTTTTGGAAAAAAACAATGGCAGGACAATATCTTGGTCCAGGTGAAAACCTGAGACCACTTTTGGCAAAAAATCTAGACGAGGGCGTAACACCACTCTGTCCTCATGAATAATCAAGTATGGCTCTTTACAAGAAAGAGTAGCCAATTCCGAAACCCTCCTTGCTGAGGATATAACAAACAAGAACACCAGCTTCCTTGTCAGAAGAACTAAGGGAATATGCTGTATCGGTTCAAATGGCTGTTTTTGTAACACTGACAAAACTAAGTTCAAGTCCCAAGGGATCAAAGGTGATTTAACTGGCGGATTAATCCGCATCACCCCTTGCATAAAACCCCGGACTAAAGAATTTGATGCAAGCGCTCTTTGAAATAAGACCGATAAAGCTGAGACTTGTCCCTTAATAGTACTCAAGGCCAACTTCATCTCTACCCCTAATTGCAGAAAGGCAAGAATTCTGCCTATGATATATCTCCGAGGGTGCCAACCCTTGGATTCACACCAGGAAACATAAGCCCTTCAGACTCTATAATATATAGTTCTGGAAGCTGGCTTCCTTGCATTAATCAAAGTAGAGATAACTGACCCGGAAAGCCCACGTTTCTTCAGAATGTGGGTTTCAATAGCCAAGCCGTTAAATTTAGCGTCCGTAAGGTAGGATGGAATATCGGCCCCTGTGAAAGTAGGTCTGGCCGTAGTGGAAGGGACCATGGATCCTCCACCGCCATCTTTACGATTTCTGCATACCAGGACCATGTTGGGGCTACCAGAATTACCGGCTTTTTTTCCAGCTTGATCCTGCAAAGAAGTTATGGCAGCAACTGAATAGGGGGGATGCATAAATCAGTGAGAACTGATCCCACGAGGTCACCAATGCAACTGTCCCGCATGTAAGTGGATCCCTTGTCCTGGACACAAAGTTGACTAACTTCCTGTTGAATCTGGACGCTAGAAGATCTACATCTGGAGTCCCCCATCTTTGGCAAACAGCCCGAAAAATGTCTGGGTGAAGAGACCATTCCCCCAGGAATAACTGCTGGCGACTAAGGTATTCCACCTGCCAATTCTCTACTCCCAGAATGAAGACTGCCAATAGGCATGGAACATTCCTTTCTGCCCAAGTTAGAATATGGTTTTCCTCTGTCTGCGCTGCAAGACTCTTGGTGACCCCTTGGTGATTGATATAGGCCACAGCTGTGGCATTGTCAAAACCTGAAAGTCCAGGCCTTCAGAGCCAGACACACTGCCCGAATCTCTAGGATGTTGATGGGCAAGGCTCTGGGCATAGGGAACCTCTTCGAATGAAGCCACCATCTTTCCAAACAACCTCATGCAAAGGCGAATGGAGGGATCTCCTTTGGACCTGACCATCCGCACAAACTCCCTTATGGAGTTGATTTTTTCCTGAGGCAAGAACACCTTTTTCTGGGCTGTGTCTATGATCAGACCCAAGTATTCCAGCCTTTTTAGCTGTTTTAAGGAAGATTTCTCTAGGTTAAGAATTCAACCCAGATTTTCCAGGTAGCTGGTTGTAATGTGTACGCTTTGCTCCAACTGAGCCACCGACTGGTCTATTAGCAACAGATCATCTAGGTACACCAAGACTGTTATGCCCTGTGCCCCTAACCTGGCTAGAGGTGGGTCCAGCACTTTTGTGAACACACAGGGTGCTGTAGCTAGCCCGAAGGGCAAGGCTACAAACCGAAAATGCTGCTGCTCTGCTTCAAACCGCAGAAATTTTTGGTGAGCGGGAAATATAGGGACATGCAGATATGCATCCCTGATGTTGATAGATGCCAGAAGTTCTCCTCCTTGTAGGATAGAAACTACTGACCTGATCGACTCCATGGGAAAGGAGCGGATCTTCAGGAACTGATTTAGATTCTTTAGATCTAGAATGGGTCTAACATCTCCATTCGGTTTTGGTACCGTAAAGAGGTTTTAATAAAACCCCAAACCGGATCTGTATGATCACCCCCTGAGCCAGTAATCGGTCTAATGCCCGAAACAGAGATTGCCTTTTCCCTGGATCTTTGGGAACATTTGATCTCAGAAAACGAGATGGTGGAAACTCCCAAAATTAGAGACACAGTGGAGATGATCCATCTGTTCTGAATTTCCTCTTGCCAGACTTCTGAGTATTGCAGAAGTCTTCCCCCCACTTTGGCGAGGGGGGGTGCCTCTTCATAATGAGGCTTTAGAATTCTGCTTTGCAGATTTCCGGCCCCAGGTCTTCTTCTGTGCCTGGGCCTGACCCTGAGGCTTTCCTCTAGAGTCTGACGGTGGAGGCCGTTGCCACTGCCTAGAGGCGGATGCCCCTGGCCCAGGGGAAAGAGTCCGTTTAAATGAAGGACGTTTATACATTCTTTTGACTGGCAAAAGAGTACTCTTCCCACTAGAAATCGTTTGGATGTATTTGTCCAAATCCTCCCCAAATAGTCGATCCCCATAAAAAGGTAAACTAGTCAGAAGCCTTTTGCAAGGTGCTTCGGCTGACCTATTTTTTAACCATAGGATCCTACGCATGTGTACTAGCACAAGCACAAGGCGGGACGCCTGGTGAATAGAGTCTTTCATGGCCTCTATGGCAAAACATAGCGCCCTTGGTAGTTTGGCCAAATCGCGGGCCTGTTGTGCAGGAACCTCCTTAAGGGCCTGTCTAACCTGGTCCTTTAGGGACTGACAGTTGCCTATTGCCGCAACTGCAGGCTGAGTAAGTGCACCTGCCAAAGAAAAAGAGGATTTTAACAGAAATTCCAATCTTTTATCAGTTGGATCTTTAAGCATTTGTGCATTGTCTACTGGGCAAGTTAGATTATTATTCACACTGGAAATTGCAGTGTCAACTGCTGGTACCTTCCATCTTTTGGTGAATTTCTCCTCCATGGGATAGAGTGCTGTGAATCTCTTTGGAGGGAGAAAATGCTTATCTGGCTGATCCCATTCAGTATAAATAAGCTTTTCTAATAATGCATGTACAGGAAACGCATGAAAAGGCTGTGAACGTTTTAAGGAACCTAAAGAAGAAACAGAACTATCAGCTGACTCCTCTAGGGGTAGCTTAAAAGAGGCACGAACCATCTCTGTAAGAGATTGTACCAGCAATTTCTCATATTGCGAGGCTGAAAAAGGTTCATCTAACGTTGTTTCCTCTGCAGAGGAGTAATCGGTTTGCCTTTCTTCCTGATCGCCTGAGGGTAACACCTCATCCTCTACTCACTGTTCCCTTGGTAAGGGGATATAACACGCTTCCTATCCTTTTGGATAGAGGATGCGATTAAAGTCGCTAATCTTCCTTCTAGGCCCTGCAGGGCGGAGGAAAACGCATCTTCGGTCACGTATACAGGGGCTGAAATGTTGTATGCAAATGTTATTTCCTGTACTGGAAATGCCTGCATCAACCTTATGTGCCCCCATCGCTCCTGTGTCCTGTGTATCAGGCTGCAGCTGTTAGCTGTGAAGTGTCTGTCTCTTATGCCCAGTGCCTGTGCTGTGTGCTCCTCGTGGACTTACATCCTGCACATGGCGCCATGCCTTAAGCCACACCCTTAGCCACGCCCCTTCTCTTTATATCAAGCCATAGTCCATGCATGTGCGGACGTCATATGACGCGCTCCTTGAGCGAGAAGGGAGAGAAAGGAGGGCTGGGGAGGCGGGAATTTTAAAAAACTTCTTGGGGGAAAAAATTTCTTAAACATATAAAGCCGCCGCCGCACCCTCCGAGGAGGGGGATACAAGCTACTGTTGTACCTCCCTTCCCCCAGGGGGAAATGTTCTGGATGAGGAATCCCCCCTGGCTTGCTGAAACCACACACGTGCTGTTTAGCTGGGACTCTGAGCTGACTGAGAGCAACGTACTAAGGTATGCATTTACTCCCTCTAGTGGAGACTTTAGACATGACAACATATTTACTTATGGAAGAAAAAAGCATAGGTGGACTTTTTACAGTTCCTAGGCTTCTTCCCTTATCCTCGCTGCAGGATACTGCTGTAACAGACAGATCCAAACTTCCTCCATCACGGTGGGCTGTGTTAGCAAACCTTCAAGGACCGGGTCCCTATTATAGGGGTTCATCTACCTGACTCCTGGCCACTGGTTGCTAGACCTGCCTGGCGTCTAGCCACCAGTGATGTCAAGCCTGCGACTCCCTCCCTGCCCACCAATCAAAGCGGCGGAGGACTTAACTTCATCCTCCTCCAGCACGGAGGGGCTCAAAGCATCTGCCCGGCCTCTTGAGCTGAGCCCCGCCCCTTTGTCATGGTCCTGGAGAGTCCACCGTTGGTCCGGTGGCGGTGGGGTGCAGGGAGGCGGCATTTTCAAATAGCAGAAGGGAGGCCCTGGCAGCTGGGAAGAGGCTGACAGCTTGCCATAACCAAGAACATGGAAGGGATTGAGAGAAGACTACTCCTCACCGCCACCCTGACTTGAGCAGCATCCCCAGCACCTCCCAGAGTGGCAGAGTGGCAGAGCCTGCACTCCAACTCCTCTCCCAGCTGTGACTGTCCTGGAACAGGAAGACAGGCTGACGGAGGACGGGTGTGAGGTAGGTGCATCACACACACCTACCAACAGAGACAGGAGCTGCCTGGGACAGTCACAGGGGGCGACAGTAGGGACTGAAGGAAGGGCTAGGGGATCTCTCTCTTTCACCCCCCACAACCACTCCCTCTCTCTCCCACCCCCCCTCTCTCACCCCCCTCTTTCCCACCCCCACACACCCAACGCCCTCTCTCTCCCACCCCCACACCCCCTCTCTCTCTCTCCCACCCCCTCTCCCACCCTACCCCCCACCTCTCTCTCCCACCCCCACACACCCATCCCCCACTCTCTCCAACCCCCCTCTCTCCCTCCCATCCCCACACACCCATCCCCCTGTCTCTCCCACCCCCATGCACCCACTTCTCCTCCCTCTCACACCCCCTCTCTCTCCCACCCCCCTCTCACACTCCTCCACACCCCTCTCACACCCCCACACACCCACCCTCCTCTCTCCCACCCCCCTCTCACACCCACCCTCCTCTCTCCCACCCCCCTCTCACACCCCCACACACCCACCCACTCTCTCTCTCCCACCTCACACACCTACACCCCTCTCTCGCCCACCCCCACACACCCACCCCCTCTCTCTCACACCCCATCCCCCTCTCTCTCACACAACCACCCCCTCTCTCTCCCACCCCCACACCCCCCTCTCTCTCCCTACCACACCCCCCCTCTCTCCCCCACCCCTCACTCTCTCCCTCCCCCTCACACCCACCCCCCTCTCTCTCTCCCACCCCACACTTTCACTTCCCCTCCCTCTCACATCCCCCTGAATTCAGAAGATGCAGTCAATCCACTTGTTGGTAATATTTTTTCCAGATTGGATGAACTGGATCACCACATGGATCAGTTTGCCGTGGCCAGTTCCATAGCTCACCTGGAATCTCCCACTGTGGCTGCCCCGTTACAACCTATGTTTCTGGCCGACCCTGCTGCAGCTCCAGTCTCTGTGCAGGCACCCGCCTTGAGTTTTACCTCTATAAGAGGTATGTGATGTTACGCTCTGCTTCCCCCCGCATTTTGGAGGTGATCCAGTCCAATGCAGAGGGTTTCTCAACCAGGTTGAGATATAATTTGAGATGCTGCCCCAGGTAGTTTCCCACGGACAGAAGCAAAGTAGGTTTCATGATATCTTTGCTTTCTGAGAGAGCCTTGGCCTGAGTAAACCCTCTATGGGAGACGCAAAAACCTGTTGTCTTGAGCTACCCTGAGTTTGTGGCTTTGTTTAAAAGGGTATTTGACATTCCCGCATGCTCCGCTTCTGCTGCCAAGTGCCTTGTGTCCATCGAACAGAGTACGAGAACTGTTTCCGACTACGCCATTGAATTCCGTACTCTGGCAGCAGAGGTTGCGTGGAACAATTAGGCCCTCTTGGCTGCTTTTTCTCATGGCCTCTCGGATACCATCAAGGATGAGATAGCAGCCTGAGATATACCCACTGAGCTGGAGAAGTTGATCACGTTTGCCATCCTCATTGACGCCAGACTCAGAGAAAGACTCTGTTTTAAGGAGTGCTTGTGGAAGCCTCCTGTACATTTGTCTCCGAGCTTTGCAGTCCCACCTGTGCCTCCCTCACCTCCCATGCCTCCTGGTACAGAGTCGGTCAGTGAAGGTGAACTCATGCACTTGAGTTTCACGCGTCTCTCTATGGATGAAAGAACCTTTAGGAGGAGGGAGAGATTGTGCCTTTATTGTGGCCAGGCAGGTCACTTTTTGAAGTCTTGTCCTACCCATCCAGGAAACGCCAGAACCTTAAGGTCCTGTCATGGACAGACCTTTGGTGGCGTTGTTTCCTCCCCAGTTATCCAGAAGGATAAGCCCCTGGTTCCAGTTACCCTTTCTTGGGCTGAGTCAACCGTCGAGATACAGGCTCTAATCGACTCTGGGGCTGCAGGCCTGTTCATTGATGCTATTTTGTATTTAAGCACTCGATTCCGCTGCAGCTGTGTGACACTCCACTTGCCATTGAGGCTCTTGATGGGAGACCTCTACAGCCTGCCCATGTGACTCATGAGATGGTTCCATTGTCCATGGCCGCAGGGGCCCTTCACCATGAGATAATCCAATTCCAAGTTATTTCCTCAACTAAGTTTCCGCTGGTTATTGGTTATCCTTGTTTACAGAGGCACAACCCCTCTTTTGATTGGCTTTGTGCTGAGGTTCTCTCCTGGTTACTACAATGCAGTGAGACATGCTTCCAGAAGGTAGTCAAGGTCCTGTGCACCTCTCCACTCTCCTCCCTGCCGGAGGAGTACCACGATTTTAGTGATATCTTTGACAAAGGTCAAGCCGGTAGTTTGCCTCTACACTGGCCGTATGATTGCGCAATTGACCTTCAACCTGGTGCCATACCCCCTCGTGGCCGGGTTTACCCTTTTTCTGTCTTGGAGGATAAGGCCATGGAGGAGTATGTTGCAGACGCACTTTCTTGAGGTTTCATCCACAAATCCTTGTCTCCTGCTGGTTTCTTCTTTGTGAAGAAGAGGAGTGGTGAATTGAGACCTTGTATTGATTATAGGGGTCTCAATCGTTTCACGATTAAGAATGCCTATCCGATTCCGTTGATTACGGAATTATTTGACCGCCTCAAGGGAGCAACTATTTTCATGAAGCTTGATTTGAGGGGGGCATACAATCTCGTGAGAATTAAGGAGGGCGACGAGTGGAAAACTATGTTTAATACCAGAACAGGCCATTATGAGTACCTCGTAATGCCTTTTGGCCTTTGTAACGCCCCGTCAATTTTCCAGGAACTTATTAACGATGTCCTCTGAGATTTGTTGCAGTTATGTGTGGTGGTTTATCTCGATGATTTCCTCATATTTTTCAAGTCCCTGGAGAGCTACCACACAGATGTCTGTCGTGTGCTTCAGAAACTAAGAGTGAACAATCTCTATTGTAAACTGGAGAAGTGCAAGTTCCATTGTGAACAGGTTAAATTCTTGGGTTATTTCATTTCCACTGCTGGTTTTTTGATGGACCCAGAGAAACTTTCAGCAGTTCTACAGTGGCCCCGACCCATGGGTTTACGTCCTCTGCGGTGTTTCCAGGGCTTTGCCAACTATTATCTGAGTGTTATTCATAACTTCTCGTCTCTGGTTAAGTCCTTACTGATATGACCAGAAAGGATGGTGACCCACAGAGTTGGTCTCCGGAGTCGTTTATGGCCTTTGAGAGTCTCAAGGCTGCCTTTGTTTTTGCTCCTGTGTTGGCACATCCTGATCCTACGTTACCTTTTATCCTTGAGGTTAATGCTTCTGAGACTGGTGTTGGTGCCCTTCTGTCTCAATGTCCTACCTCTGAGAGCGCTATGCATCCTTGTGTCTACTTTTCCAAGAAATTGTCACGTGCGGGGTGAAATTATGAGATTGGTGACAGAGAGCTGTTGGCGATCATTTTAGCCCTGAAAGAATGGAGACATCTCCTCGAAGGTACCACTGTGCCGGTTCTCATTCTTACTGACCATAAGAAGCTCACATTCTTGTCTGAGGCTAAACGCCTCTATCCCAGAAGGGCACAATGGGCTCTTTTCTTTTCTTTTGTCAAGTTTCAATTACATTGTCTCATTTTTACCCGGTACTAAGAATGTAAGGGCTGACGCCTTGTCACGCCAATTTTCCTCCACTTCTAAATTGGAGTCGGTTCCGGTTCCTGTGATTCCTCCTGATCGTATTCTGGTTATGGATCACACCAGTCTCACTTCTCCTTTGGGTGACAAAATTCTTGCTGCTCAGGTCCATGCTCCTCCTGAGAAACCTTGTGACCGCTGCTTTGTCCCAGAGAGTCTCCGTACTGCTGTGCTCCAGACTTACCATTCTCCCAAGGCTGCTGGCCACCCTGGGAAGAATAAACTCTTTTGGACCATTTCCCAACCATTCTGGTGGCCTAGTCAACGTGCTGATGTAACTGCCTTTGAGCTGCCGGTTCCGTGTGTGCTCAGAGTAAGACTCCACGAAACCTTCCAGTGGGCCTCCTACAACCCATACCCAATGGAGAGAGGCCCTGGACCCACCTGTCTATGGATTTCATTGTGGAGTTAACCAACTCCCAAGGCAACACAGTTATCCTTATGGTGGTTGAGCGGTTCTCGAAAATGTCCCATTGTATTCCACTTAAGTTGCCCACTTCTAAGGAACTGGCTTCCATTTTTGCTCGGGAGAGCTTACATGGGCTACCCAAGGTGATTGTCTCGGACAGGGGTAGTCAGTTTGTGTCCCGGTTCTGGCGAGCCTTTTGTGCACAGCTGGGAATTCAGCTTGCTTTCCCCTCTGTATATCACCCGCAGTCTAATGGGGCCGCAGAACGAGCCAATCAGTCCTTGGAGAAATTCCTACGTTGCTATATTTCTGACCATCATAACTGACCATCATAACAACTGGTCAGACCTATTACCGTGGGCAGAGTTTGCTCACAACAGTGACTTGAATTCTGCTTCCCAATTGTTCCCGTTAATGGCGAATTATGGTTTCCAACCTTCCATGTTGCCTGACTCGTTTGGCCATGGGTGGGCGAGCGGTTTCAGGCATGTATGTCCCAGTGGTGGGGAGGCAGCCTGCTTATGCCCAGGAGGGAACATCTAGCATAGTGCAGTCGACTGGCAAGGTCTGGAGTCTTCAGCAATTTCCTCCATGGCAGCGTTTTTTGTGTGTACTTGTATACAGCATCCTCCTTACCCCCCTTTCTTGTTTGCTTTAGTCCCTGGCATTAGTTCAGCCTTCTATGACGTCTGGAGCACTTCCACATTCCAGGACGCTGTCTCCCTTCCTGTTTGCAGCCGAGGCGAGCCTCTGCCCATGTGCAAAACCATGGGTGAACCCAAGGCTTGGATCTCGTGAATGCGCAGCTCGGCGGAAGGCCTGGCAGCCGTGCAGGCACCTGACATGGGGTCGCTATGGCACAGGCGTGAGCAGGGCACAGGTGCTACTGTCCTATGTGGATTCATTGATGGCACAGGGAGCCGTGGTGCCTGTCCCAAAAGGCAAAGAATTCCAAGGGGTGTACTCCCCTCTCTTCCTAAAAATGGCTCATGGCTCCCTGTGATAGACTTAACCTACTCAAACAAGTTTTTAAAGCATGAAAGATTCAAAATGGAGACTGTCTACCATCCAGCAAGCCATGCAGCCAGGCGAAATAACAAAAAAATACAAGCGCGCCACCAATAACTATGTATCTGAATACAATGTATACAACTACATTTCCGTGATTCACCACTATTCTCGTGAAGAAATGTTTTAAAAAAATAGATACATTTTTCAAACTAGCTGAAATATCTTGTTTATGCAAAGTGTTTATATGTCATAAATAAGGAGCAACTAATTTACTCCATTTACTTTTACTTATACCAATGGGTTAAACGAATAACTATTGCTTCATGAATCAGCATGGATTCATGAAGAATCGTTCTTGCCAAACCAATCTATTAACCTTCTATGAGGAGGTGAGTTGCCATCTAGATAAAGGAAGGCCCGTAGACGTGGTGTATCTGGATTTTGCAAAAGCATTTGACACAGTTCCCCATAAACGTTTACTGTACAAAATAAGGTGCGTTGGCATGGACCATAGGGTGAGTACATGGATTGAAAACTGGCTACAAGGGCGTGTTCAGAGGGTGGTGATAAATGGGGAGTACTCAGAATGGTCAGGGGTGGGTAGTGGGGTTCCCCAGGGTTCTGTGCTGGGACCAATCCTATTTAATTTGTTCATAAACGACCTGGAGGATGGGATAAACAGTTCAATCTCTGTATTTGCAGACGGTACTAAGCTAAGCAGGGCAATAACTTCTCCGCAGGATGTGGAAATCTTGCAAAAAGACCTGAACAAATTAATGGGGTGGGCGACTACATGGCAAATGAGGTTCAATGTAGAAAAATGTAAAATAATGCATTTGGGTGGCAAAAATATGAATGCAATCTATACACTGGGGGGAGAACCTCTGGGGGAATCTAGGATGGAAAAGGACCTGGGGGTCCTAGTGGATGATAGGCTCAGCAATGGCATGCAATGCCAAGCTGCTGCTAATAAAGCAAACAGAATATTGGCATGCATTAAAAGGGGGATCAACTGCAGAGATAAAACGATAATTCTCCCGCTTTACAAGACTCTGGTCCGCCCGCACCTGGAGTATGCTGTCCAGTTCTGGGCACCAGTCCTCAGGAGGGACGTACTGGAAATGGAGCGAGTACAAAGAAGGGCAACAAAGCTAATAAAGGGTCTGGAGGATCTTAGTTATGAGGAAAGGTTGCGAGCACTGAACTTATTCTCTCTGGAGAAGAGACGCTTGAGAGGGGATATGATTTCAATTTACAAATACTGTACTGGTGACCCCACAATAGGGATAAAACTTTTTCGCAGAAGAGAGTTTAATAAGACTCGTGGCCACTAATTACAATTAGAAGAAAAGAGGTTTAACCTTAAACTACGTAGAGGGTTCTTTACTGTAAGAGCGGCAAGGATGTGGAATTCCCTTCCACAGGCGGTGGTCTCAGCGGGGAGCATTGATAGCTTCAAGAAACTATTAGATAAGCACCTGAATGACTGCAATATACAGGGATATGTAATGTAATACTGACACATAATCACACACATAGGTTGGACTTGATGGACTTGTGTCTTTTTTCAACCTAACCTACTATGTAACTATGTAACTATTCAAATGGTGAAATATAAGTAAAAAGTTACCAAGTGCCTATTAAAACTGGTGCTTATGTGAAAAAAATCAATTGTATAGATCTATGCGTTCATAATCTTTCAACACACCAATTAAATTACTTGTTCCTCTTTAAAGAAATAGCAGAAATAAACACCCTTGTGATGTGTCATAAAAGATAAAGTCCATATGAGGATATCTTGTATTGTAGATTAATCATGAATCTTCTGCTTTGGAACAAATAAATGATCTTCCCGCTATAGGTAAAGTAGAGATGCTCGCTTACCGAATCTGTAGGATCTCAAATTATAGAGATCTTAAAGGCTTGTTGCATTCACCTGCCGGCATCTGTGATCTCCACCTGGGTAGTAATCCAGAAAGTTTTTCCTGTTTTTCTTCAATGGAATAACCAAAAGACACTTTCTTTGGGTTCAGGTGTTAAACTTCCACAGCTGTGGGAGGGAAGGTCAATTATCTTCCCTCAATCCTCCACACATCCAGACCCCTCAATGAAAACAAAACGGGGGAAACTCCATAGTGTAGATGTAAAAATGTATTACAAGTCACTTGTAATTCCACAGCAATTGCACACAGCACTAAGAACACAGCATTTCGGAAACTGCAAGCCAAAAAGTCAAATCAAATTGCACAGCAACATCACCGCAAATAGTGCACAGCAAAGGGAACTGGATAAAAATGTTTCACAGGCAGCAGAGGGTTGAGCCTTCTCACTGCATAGGGAAAAAATGAATAAAATGTGATGGCATCACAGCCACTTGCTCCATCCAAAGGATTTTTATTTTTATTTGCGGTGATGTTGCTGTGCAATTTGATTTGACTTTTTGGCTTGCAGTTTCCGAAATGCTGTGTTCTTAGTGCTGTGTGCAATTGCTGTGGAATTACAAGTGACTTTTAATAAATTTTTGCATCTACACTATGGATTTTCCCCCGTTTTGTTTTCATTGAGGGGTCTGGATGTGTGGAGGATTGAGGGAAGATAACTGACCTTCCCTCCCACAGCTGTGGAAGTTTAAAACCTGAACCCAAAGAAAGTGTCTTTTGGTTATTCCACTGAAGAAAAACAGGAAAAACTTTCTGGATTACTACCCAGGTGGAGATCACAGATGCCGGCAGGCGAATGCAACAAGCCTTTAAGATCTCTATAATTTGAGATCCTACAGATTCGGTAAGCGAGCATTTCTACTTTACCTATAGCAGGAAGATCATTTATTTGTTTGTTCCAAAGCAGAAGATTCATGATTGAGCTACAATACAAGATATCCTCATATGGACTTTAACTTTTATGACACATCACAAGGGTGTTTATTTCTGCTATTTTTTTAAAGAGGAACAAGTAATTTAATTGGTGTGTTGAAAGATTATGAACGCATAGATCTATACAATCGATTTTTTTCACATAAGCACCAGTTTTAATTCAGTAAATTTTTATTAAATTTTCAAAAGGAATAAAGTACAGACATAAACAGAAAAAGTTTAAGATCATGTTAAATACAAAATCGTATAACAAAGAATTGGTGAATGATTTACTATGAAGCTACATAAATCACACTACATCCGTACAGAAAGTGAGGCTATCTCGTTAAATGATCAGCTGGAGCATCGCCCCCTCAACCAGACACCCCATCCGGGAGCAAGCTGTGTCCGAAGGAGGGAGACAACACGGCCAACCCCACCACATGCTCAGAGGAGTTAGGATCCATAGTTAAGTGTGTTATAGACTTCATGAAAAAATTTTTTATAACCGTCTAATAACTTGTTGGATATATCTACCACTCTTATAAACTTGTAAGTTATATCCTGGTTAACCAACATAAGGAGCAGGAAATTTTAGGGAAAGGAAAAAGGAATGGGGCTTCACGTGTACCCAGATATCTCTGATCAAGACCTATTATATGTATGCTCTTAAACCACCTGTATATATGGAATTTGTTTTACACCTCTCCTTGGTGAGCTCTCCATGGAGACCACCGCTTGAAAAATTTGACTAGCATGCCATGTTTGTACGCCATAATTTGTTCAAAGGAGTAAGTCTCCGAAATGAGATTTATTACTTCACTTACATTCGGGGCCATATCTGATTTTCACTTCCGCATAAGTGTTAAACGTGCGGCAAAAAGTGTATGCATGACCAAGTGTCTAAGATCTGGGGGAAATTTTTCTGTTCCAATGCTTAGGATAGCCAGCTTGATGTCGGGCCTAGATATAAACCCAGTCAATTTAGTTATAAGTTTAAACACTGAGTTCCAGTAACTGCGCACATTAGGGCAGTACCACAACATGTGAGATAATGTGCCCACTAGACCACAATTCCGCCAGCATTGATTGGATTTCTCGGCCTTGAATTTAGCCAACAAGTAAAGTGTGTGTAGTACCACCTAAGGTGTAACTTCTGTGCCATCTCCCAATACGTGGAGCATTTCGAGGTAGACAGGTTATGCACAATCGCTTTTTGCCACTGGGTCTCCATGATGGTGACACCAAGTTCTGCAGCCCATTTCCTCAAGGGGTTTGATACTTTAAAGTCAAGTTTGTCATGTAGGCAATTATAGAAAAAGGAAATGCCCCTTCGTTTGGGGTTCAAAGATGACCAAAATTTCCACGCTTCTTGGGAAATCTCTATTTCTGATATCGTATTAGGCAGTAATGTGGATTTTATTTGGGCATATGTTAGGAATTCTCCTTTTGGCAAAGTAAAGCTTGAGGACAATTTTTCGTAGGGAATGAGTTTACCTTTCCTAAGAATTGTTGGTATATCATTTATCCCCTTTGCTTCCCATCTAGGAGTTGCTATATTGGGGTTAATGAATCTCAATGCTCCCAAATGGATCGGGACCTTTATTTGCTATTCGAATGGTTACCGATTTGTAAAAAATGTTTCCATGCTAGTATGGAGACCGATATTGTAGGATGATCCATGCCAATTTTGATATTAGGGGATATTGCAATGGCATGTAAAAGAGATTGCAGGCTCCCTAATGGTATTGCCTCCTGCTCTAGGGAACACCATGGTTTTGTGTTTGGTTGTGTAAACCAGAATCTAAGTTGGTCTAGCAAAGTGGCTGTATAGTAATCTTGAATGTCGGGCACCCCCATTCCACCCACCCTTCTATGCCTACGTAGTATATCATGGGCGCATCTAGATTTACCATTGGACCAGAGGAATTTGGAAATAATTTTCCTTATATTTGAGAAGAAGGTGAGTGGGATTTGAATTGGCAGTGTCCTAAAGACATACAAAATCTTGGGAAGTATAGACATTTTAAATGCTGCTAGACGACCCGCCCATGACAAATATTGTTTACCCATTTTAGAGGTGTCTTTTTGGGTTTCTGTTAGTAATGGGGCAACATTTTCCTTGTATAAGTTGGATAAGGGATAAGTCAATGTAACTCCTAAATATGATAATGAGTTGGAGGCCCAAGGGTAAGAGAACTGGGATTGTAAGGTGCTCTTCAGATAATTATCAATATTTATTCCTAGGATATTTGATTTGGATTCGTTTACTTTATAGTAAGAGATTGCATTGAATTCATTAAGGACCTGGTGAACAGCTGGTAATAATCGTGCTGGATCATCTAATGTCAATATAATGTCATCCGCAAAAAGTGTTATTGAGTGTGGTTCCCCTCCTGCCATTATACCTTTGATGTCAATATGGGACCTAATTCTCTCCGCCAGGGGTTCCATTACCAATGCAAAAATGAGCAGAGACTCGTGCCATTTGAGATTGTGAAGTTTTTAGAAAATAGCCCCTCTGTGTATACATATGCTGAGGGGACTGTATATAAAGCTGTAATGGCTGAAAAGATCTCACCTCGGATACCGAATTTCTCCAGTACCCTGGACAGGTAACCCCAATGGACCCTATCGAAGGCCTTCTCGGAGTCTAGCGTCAATAGTAGAGAAGGCCTTCGAAAGGATCCAGCTTTGTGCATGAGATCTACGACCCGTCTTGTGGCGTCCGGGGCCTGACGGCCCTGCACAAATCCCACCTGGTCTGGCTTTACAAGGGTGGGTACAAAGGACTGCAGTCTGGTGGATATAATTTTGGCATAAATCTTTAGGTCAACGTTCAATAACGATATAGGCCTAAAGTTTTGTACCTGTGTAGAGTCTTTGCCCGGTTTTGGTAGAGTGATTATATTTGCAGTCAACATTTCTGCCGGGAAGGAAGCCCTAGACACAGCGGCGTTGTACACCTCCTCTAAGTGTTTAGATAATATATGGTGGAACAGGTGATAGTATTCGGATGTAAATCCGTCCGGGCCAGGGGCCTTGTTATGTGGGAGTGTTTGAATAGCTTTAAGAATTTCTCTTTGTGTAAAAGGCTTGTTCAAAATTAACCTATCTTCTGATGACAATGAAGGCAGGGTTACTGAGTTCAAAAACTCGTCTATTAGATTTGGCGTGGGTTGTGGTGCACCTGCTTGGTTTTTTAAGTTATACAGTGAGCTATAATATGCACTGAAGGCGTCTGCCATATCTTGTGGGTTTAATAATTTCTCACCTGTATGGGGGTGGTAGAGGTAAGGCAATTTTTGTTTAAACGTTCTATCTCTGAGTTGGTGGGCTAGCAGTTTACCCGCTTTATTGCCATGAATGTAAAAATTTGCTTTTAGAGATTTTACCTGTGAGTGGTGCTGACTCAGTAGAATGTTTCTAAGGTCTAGTCTTGCTTGATTAAGTTGTGTTAGAGTATGAGGTAATGGGTTTTGTTTATGGTATTGTTCTAAATGTTTTATAGAGGTTAGTGTATCATTCAGCCTCCTAGCTCTGGAGCTCTGCTGTATTAAAATACCACGTATGAATGCCTTGTGAGTGTTCCACAATGTGAAGGGGTCTTCTGTGGACGAGGCATTCAGATCGAAAAATTCTCGTAGCGCTTGTTGTATCTGATGCTTGTGCTCAGGGCGAGCCATCAGCACAGCATCATTACGCCATCTGTTTGCTCTCGTCCCCAGCCCCCCTCCCCAACCGTGATAGACACCGTACGTGGTCTGACCACGTGATGTTACCTATTTCTGACCTCTGTATGTTCTGTAAAAGAAACTTATCTGTTAAAAAAAAGTCAATACGGGTGTAGGTTTTGTGAGCATGAGAAAAAAAAGTAAAATCCTTTTCTGTGGCGTGTTGACATCGCCATACATCGAATAAAGAGGAGGAGTCCAAGAAATTTGACAGGGTTGCTCTATGGGACCGACTCGGCGAGGAAACAGAAGTGTCCATCTGACGATTTGCAATGGCATTGAGGTCACCGCACATCACAATGTGCCCCTGACAGATAGGTTGTGCCTTCTTCCAAATTTTTCTTATTGAGGAGATTGGTCTGACATTTGGTAGGTAGACATTGATAATAGAGTATAGCACATTATTTATTTGACATATTAGAATTAAGTAACGACCCTGCGGATCCGATACTTGTGAGATCAACGTGAAAGCGACAGTGTCCTTAACTGCAATTAAAACTCCCCTTTTCTTGGAGGAAGCGTTAGCTTGATACACATGGGGGAACTTCTTGTGGTGGAAAACAGGAGGTTTCTGTGAAGAAAAATGTGTCTCCTGTAAGCAGAGAATGTCACAGTTGAGCCTTTGCGCCTCTTTCCATACCATATGACGTTTAGCGGGACTGTTTAAGCCTTTAACGTTTAAAGAAGAAATTTTAAACTGCATCTTGCAGGGTATCAACCTTGGTGGCACCAAAAGGTGACCCAGTAGAGATTGCACTGCCAGCGGTCATTATGCAATGTATCCTGACACTAGGCGTATGGTCCAGGCTGCGGAGCGTTTTCAAGCAGTGGGAGGTGAAGAAGTATGAAGATCGAGTATCTGGGTGAGGGAAAGACAGTTTGTATGGTAAGAAACAGAATACAGAATTCCGTTTGGAATTAACTAACCAAAACGGGAAACAGAAAAAAAAGTATGATTCCAGCCGGAATCTGAGCTGAGTGTAAACCGCAACTTTCTGGGGAGCAACTGCAACCGTAAAATATCAATGACTATTGTATGTACAATACAAGCTCGCCGGAGCCATAGTAGCTTAGGTATGTTATGAGTCATACAGGCCTGTGTTTGGTGGAGGATGTTCGCTTTTGCAATTCTTGATGAGGAGGTGACGATCCTTCTGATGTGGAATTTTCAGCTTCTTGGATTTGCCAACCTCGTAGTAAGCGGATGCCATCTGCTAAAGAATTAATCGTGTACAATCTATCATCTTTAGTAATGAGGAGTTTAGCCGGATACCTCCATTGATAGGAGATGTGGTGGTTCCTTAGTGGTTTCGTTATAGTGGCCAGCTGCCTACGTTGCTGTGTGGTGTGCACTGACAGGTCAATAAACAAAAGTGATTGTAGTTGTTCTGGAAGTTGATCCACTTGCCAGAAAGCAGCCATTAATTTTTCTTTAGTTTGGTAGAAATGTATACGAGCGATGGTGTCTCTGGGTAGGTGAGCAGGAATATTTTTCGGTTTTGGAAGTCTATGAATTCGATCAATTAGTAAATCCTCTAAAGGGAGTTCTGGCAAGGCTGCTTTCATCACATCTGTGAAAAAGGGCACCAGATCAGCCTGATTAACCGACTCCGGGACCCCTCTGATTTTTACATTATTGCGCCTGGAGCGGTCCTCCAGGTCTGCAATTTTCGACTTCATCCACATAATGTCATCTTCCTGAGCGTTATGGGAATCAATCACATTGTTAATAGTGGAAGCAAAATCCCCCATTTTATCCTCTATATGCGTCACTCTATTACCGATTTCTGTCACATCTGATTTAAACTGCTGGGCTAGTGACAAAATGTCTGCATGGAGGGTGCTTCTCAGGGATACCAACATGTCTTTCAATGTTGTGTCTAGCACTGGTTGATTTGCAGTGGGGAACTCTGATATGGAGTTTTGGAGCTCCCTGGTGTCGTCAAGGGAGCCTGCCATATCACTTACCTCCAGGACAGAGTCAGATGGCTCCTGTTGCTTGTACTTAGCCTTAACTGGGCTGGAGGAGCATGAGGAGGATTGTGAGGTCCGTCCACTTGCCTGTGGAGAGCGGCAAAAGTCCTGGGATAAATGCTGCAAGCATCTCTCCGTTGTGCTAGGGAAGCCGCGCTTGTTGTTATGAGGCTTGCCGGTGCCATCTTGGATGGAGGAGCCGCGAGGCTGTGAGTAAAAGTCTGTCATTTTCCTGGACATGCTGTGTTCTTTTTTCCTGCGGGCCATGTACTGTGGTTGTGCCTGACCTGGATGTGACTTAAACCGCTGGGTTTTCTGGCACTGTACGAGCGCTGTGAGCTCCGGCGAGTTGGCTGTACACAGAGCAGCAGTATCAAGCGGCCATCTCCCGTGCTAGCCGGCCACGCCCCCCAAGCACCAGTTTTAATAGGCACAAGGAACAAGTAATTTAATTGGTGTGTTGAAAGATTATGAACGCATAGATCTATACAATTGATTTTTTTCACATAAGCACCAGTTTTAATAGGCACTTGGTAACTTTTTACTTATATTTCACCATTTGAATAGTTATTTGTTTAACCCATTGGTATAAGTAAAAGTAAATGGAGTAAATTAGTTGCTCCTTATTTATGACATATAAACACTTTGCATAAACAAGATATTTCAGCTAGTTTGAAAAATGTATCTATTTTTTTAAAACATTTCTTCACGAGAATAGTGGTGAATCACGGAAATGTAGTCGTATACATTGTATTCAGATACATAGTTATTGGTGGCGCGCTTGTATTTTTTTGTTACTTTGTTTGGGACCTTTTTGTATTTTTGACCTACACGAGCAGCTGCACCGTTTTGTTGTTTTTTTACATATGGTTAGCGCAAAATATACTCTTTTGATACAATGCAGCCGGGCGACTGGCTAGTTTCAATCGAGTTAAAAGATGCCTATTTCCACGTGCCTGTAGGGGAAGAGTTTTGCAGATACCTCTGGTTTGCAGTCGGGCAAGAACATCTTCAGTTCACCTGCCTCCCTTTTGGGCTGACAACCTCACCTCGGGTCTTCTCGAAAGTTCTTCTGGCCGTGGTGGCCCTTATCAGAACAAAAGGAATACGGCTTTACCACTAGCTCAACGACCTTCTTTTGCTATCTCAGGACAAGGAGCAGCTGCTGATCCACAGAGCTCAGGTCATAACAACACTGCTCAAGTTTGGTTGGCTGCTAAATCTAGAGAAAAGCCATCTAGAACCAGTACAGCACCTGATATACCTAGGGGCCCAGTTTGACACCGTGGAAGGTACATTTCTCTGCCAGTGGAGAAGATCCCGGTTATACAAGAAAGAGTGTCACAGGCTCTAACCTCCTCACCTCTGAGGGCCTCACAGTGCCTAAAAATCATCGGCACGACAGTCTCTAAGACCCCTATGGTCTCTGTGGAAGCTACGCCCTTTCCAGACAAGGTTTCTCCAGCAATGGGACCCAGGAGACAGCAACCAACTTATTCACATAACGATAGTTACATAGTTACATAGTAGGTGAGGTTGAAAAAAGACACAAGTCCATCAACAGTAATGAGGAACAGCCTCTTCTGGTGGCTACAACGCAGGAACCTGCTCACGTGCCACTCCATCGCCCCTGCCTCATGGATCACGGTCACGACCGATGCCAGGGGTGCCAGATGGGGAGCCCATTGCAGGTCAGAGCTTGCACAAAGCAGGTGGGATGCCTGTCTCTACAACCCGGGCTCGAATGTCCTGAAACTGCGGGCAGCCTGGTGTGCCCTTCAGTCATCTCCTGAAAGGGGTAACAGTTTTATTAAGAATGGACAACACCTCAGCGGTCTCTTATGTGAAGAGACAAGGGGGGACCAGGAGCTCCACCTTGCTCCAAGAAGTCGAGTCTATCATGTCATTGGCCCAGAAAAACCTGGCCAATATCTCGGCAGTTTTCGTTCCTGGAGCCCAGGATGTCCAGTCGGACTTCCTGTCTCACGTGCAACTAGAAAACAACGAATGGTCCCTTCACGCGGAGACGTTCAGGTGGATCCTGTCCTTGGGAGTCAATCCCGAAGTGGACCTATTCGTATCCCCCTGCAATTTGAAGATCAAGAAGTATTACACCCAGGCCCGCTGCAGCCAGGCCTTCGGAGTAGATTAACTGACAGATCGGTGGAGATTCAGCAGGGCATATGCCTTTCCCCCGTTCCCGGTCATTCTCAGATTTCTGCAGAGACTCCAAGTGGAAGCAGTCGAGGTGGTGGTAAAAGCTCGATACTGGCCAAACAGGCCATGGTTTCCCCTCCTGACCCAGCTTAGCTTTTGAGACCCGGTACCTTTCCCCTCAGGCCGGACCTTCTATCTCAGGGGGCAGTCCTGCACCCTTGCCCAGCGCTGTTGAGACTGATGGTCTGGTTCTTGAGAGGAAGAGGCAGGAAACCCTCGGCTGTGCTTTAGGTGGAATTTCCACTCTCATGAGTTTGAGAAGGGCAAGCACAAATAAGGTCTACGGGAGAATATGGGCCAAGTTCGTGGAATTCTCATCCTCTACGGAAAGATCATACAGAGATCTGGGAATACAAGACATCCTAGAATTCTTACAATCTGGTCTAGATCTGGCTCTGTCCATCAGCTCCCTCAGGGTTCAAATCTCAGCCCTGTCAGCCTTCTCCGGAACATCGTGGGCCGTTCACCCTCTAATCCGACAGTTCTTCAGAGGGGTGGCAAGACTCAGGCCCCAAAGGAGGCCAAGATTCCCCAAGTGGGATCTCCCTCTTGTTCTCGACTCACTTGCTGGACTCATTTGCCACGGGAACCAACCCGGTTTCTATCAAAGATCTTTCCGCAAGAGTTGCCTTCCTCATGGTCATCACATCGGCCAAGAGGGTCTCTGAGATCGGGACTTTCAGCCATAAGGAAACCATTCCTGACTTTCTTTCCAGACTGGGTCCTCATCCCTATGCTCGGTTCAAATCCTGAAGTCACGTCAGTGTTACATGAACATAAAGAGATTATCCTGCCTACATTTAAGGTTCCAGGAGCCACAGAGGCTCACCCACTAGATGTAGGGGAAATACTGAAGGAATACCTGCAAGCTACTTCCTCCTTTAGAAGCTCAGATCATCTGTTTATCCTACTCTGGGAGTAACAAGGGGAAACGGCTTTGACCAGAATGATTGAGGCCTGGATCATACAAACCATCCAGCAGGATTATAAGGCTAAGGGCTTGGCTCCTCCGGAGGCAGTGACGGCACATTCAACCAGAGGCATGGCGACTTCTTGGGCGACGGCTTGACATGTGGCTCCAGATGTCATCTGCAAAGCAGCCTTATGGGCCTTCAGTAATACTTTCATGTCGCATTATTGCATAGATCCTGCATCTTTATTGGCTATAAACTTTGGTCTAAGAATCCTGTCGGTTAACGGGGCAATTTAAAGCTTTGTTTTCTATCAGCATACCCGTCCGTGTGGTTTGGCTAGTTATTTCCCACACGTAGGCTGCCATGGAGTCTGTCAGAAAAACTGAAAATTTTTTATCAAATACTTACTGTCATTTTCCTTTCCTGATGGACTCCATGGCAGATGGAGTTCCCACCTATGGATCAAGAGTTGGCAAATTACAGAACGCAGTCTCTGGCTGTGAGCTCAAATTTATGGGAATGGGGTCCTATAGCATTGGAGAGGAGGCGGGGTTAATCCACACATCGGCTGCCATGGTTTCCATCAGGAAAGAAAAATTACGGTAAGTATTTAATAGAAAATGTTCTGTTTTTTCACCAGCGATGACATTTTTGATGGGTTTCACATAAAGGAACTCCAATAAATCACATTATAAATCGAGCAAGTGTGAGTTTGCACCAAATCTAGAACTGGGGTGTTTTGGCCCAAATATGGATGTCTAAGTCTGGTGTGATGCTGCACACATATTTTCATTTTGTATGCTTATGATTTCCTGTTTTGGACCCTCCACATGCCCAACAATGTACAAGTTGGATTTGGAGAATTTTGAGATCACGCATCATGGGCAGAGCCTTGACCATGTGTTATTTTGAGCTTTAGGCCTGGTTCACACCTATGCAGGTTGCAGTTTGCATATCCCAGGTACATTTTGCAGTTTTCACTACACGTTTCTGATCCATTGAAGTCTATGGAACCAAACACCAGAAAAAAGTCCCTGGCCCTTTCCATAAAATGCAAAAATGTTAACATGACCCATAGGAAACCATGTTAAATGGACTGTAGTGTGGTTCTGCAAAACAGAAAAGCCACAAAAAATGCATAGGGTGAACCAGGCCTTACCCTGCACAGATATCAATGCTTAGACATTTTTTTATTTGTAGATAAGAGTGTGTATTTCTGATGAACAGGTTGTGACGTGACACAGGAGTGATCACTTGAGGCTTACCTCAAGAGACCGAAACAATTACACTGGTGGGTATGTCCTTTACTGGGTGGGTGGAGGTGAGCAAGCTTAGCTAGGTTATTTAAAGGCCAGAATTTGTGGCGGATGTTTGGCCTAGGAACAGGCCTGAATTTTTCTTTGCAGTGTGTATATTGCAAAATAGATATGGTTTTTGTGGGGTTTTTTTGGGGGGGGTGCGTAATTCCTGACCCACACCTCACTAAAACTGTTGTTTGATAATTGCTTCTAAATCTCACATGTTAGACTTACAACTGCTATGTAATGGTTGAGATGCAAAGGAAGGTTCCTGCTAATTCATTCCTGCTGTGTGTGTCAATGTAGTTTGTGCGCTGCCTTTTTGGCTTTTGTATTCATTTTGTCTGTTTTTGCTTATGATAATTCTTCCATGTAACTTTTTTAGGGGTTTGACTTTTGATCACAAAAAAGGTTAGTCATGCTTGTTGTTAGCTTGATTTGTATCCCTGCTTTTCTAATGTGATTTGTTTAATTTGTCTAATTTTTAGTGTCATATCCTTGTAGATTGTAAGCTCTTTTGAGCAGGGCTCTTTTAACTATATTGTCAAATGCTGGAGCATCATTCCCATGCCTTTTTTTTTTTGGTCCAAGTACATTAATGTACCAAATGTTTATACTAATGTTGCTATAAAAAGTTGATTTTTTCACTTTAAGTTTGATTTCTGCAGACTTGAAATACATATTTTATAAGTGCAAACTATTCATACCCCTTCAAATCTGTATTAAATCTAGATGCATACAAAAGTATTTGGTATTGCAAGTCCTTGAGTAGAAAGTGTAATGGGGGGGGGGGGAAGAAAAACCCCCAAAAAACAAAAAAACCCTGCTCCAAAGCTGTAATTCATGGCTCTGCTAATTATTTTGTGGACTAGGTAAGCCATGAAACATGTCAACTAAATGTGAATCCTCTCTGAACACCAAATTAGGGATGCACCGAAATTTCAGCCGCCAAAACATAGTGGCCGAAAATTTGCCAAAGGAGAATTCTTGCAGATAATGGCGCCGAAAATCACGTATGCACAGTAGCAGTGGGAGAACCAGTGGGTGACGTCACCCGTTGTGTGGGCGGCGTGCACGTTCCTTGCGGTTAAGATGCTGCACTCGTAAGCACGTTCCCTGCTGAGACGCTGGCACCTTCCCCGCGGACGCTCCTCATGCTTATGAGACGCTGCTGGGACCTGAGCATACTCAAGTACAAGACTGGGCACTGTCCCTCCTGGATGGCTACCATTACTACTATTCGCTGGTGAGCATTGCCGCTTTTGCCTTACTTAAAACTGACAGAAACAATCCAACAATCTCAATTTTTTTTGTCGGAAATTCCGATGGAAAATGTTCGATGGAGCCTACACAGGGTCAGAATTTCCGACAACAAGCTCCCATCGAACATTTGTTGTCAGAAATTCCTACCGTGTGTACGTGGCATTAGTCTTAGTCTTTGGCATTTTTATATTATTTATTTATTATTTTTATGCCTGTTTTTTTTGTTTTTATTTTATTTTGTTGTTATGATGCAATGTGCACTGACTGCAGTCTGCACTGCAGGATATGCTGTAGTTTAAACTTTAATTTATTATAATTTTGTATTTTATTTGATTTTATCTTCTGTGTCCACTGTCCAATTTATGTAGGTTGCTTTTTATTAAAGTACTTATTTACATTACTGGATTGTACTATTCTTTTATTCATAAAATTATTGATTAAGTTGAATATGAATAATATAACGACTATAACACAATTTTATATATCAAATAATTTTTTTGTTTAATATATAAAAAAAGCCATTTTCGGTATCGGTCAGTTTCGGCATCGGTTTTGGTTTTCGGCCTAGTGTATTTTTCATTTTCGGTATCGGTTTTGGCACCAAAAAATCCATTCGATGCACCCCTACACCAAATTAAGAAAGAAATACTGGAAAAACTATTGTTTAAAAAAATTTGGCATGTGGTTCCCCCCAAAATCCATACTAGGCTCTTTGGGTCTGGTATGGATTTTAAGTGGAACTCAATGCCAAATGTAAAAAAAAAATTGGCTTAGGGCCCCCCCCCCCAAAATCCGTACCAGACTATTTGGGTCTGGTATGGATTTTAAGGGGAACTCACCACCAATTTTTTTCTAAAACCCCCCACCCTCCTGAACCATGCCAGGCCACATGCCCTCAACATGGGGAGTGTGCTTTGGGGTCCCCCAAAGCACAACCCTGGCCGGTGGCTGTCGGGATCTGCAGGTGGGGGCTTATCAGAATCTGGTCTAAGGGGGCCCCCAGATCCTGGTCCCCACCCTATGTGAATGAGTATGAGGGCATGCGGCCAGGTATGGTTCAGGAGGGGAGGGGGCTCGCTTGTCCCTCCTTTCCTGAGCTCCAGGCTGCATGCTCAGATAAGGGTCTGGTATGGATTTTGGGGGGGACCCCATGGCATTTAAAAAAAAAATCTGAATCTATACTAGACCTGAAGGGCCTGGTATAGACCTGGGGGGGATCCCACACCGTTTACTTTCACAATTTTTTTTTTTGGACGTCAATTTTTTGTTGTTTGTATATTCAGCTGTCAGCTGGGAACCGTGATCCGTGATGCGCCGGCTCTGGAGGTCACAGATATTCCCGGGTGTGCGCCCCCCGGATTCTGGGAGGACATCAATGTACGCCCTCCCAGAGTTATCGAGCCGTGCTGTAGCCGTCATTCGGCTATGGGGCGGTCGTTAACTGGTTAAAAGTCAGCAGTTAGAAAAACTGTAGCTGCTGACTTTTAATAAACACACACTCTCCTGTCCCACGATCCAGCAGTGCACTCACTGCAGCCATGTTCTCCCCATGCCCTCCCTCGGCGGTGGCAACATCTCTACTATGTGCACCCGGCTGTAAAAGCTTGCGGCTTCACAGCCGGGTGCCCAGTGCACATGCACGAGCGGCGCTGCGCTCTGACTGGTCCCAAAGCCTTCTAGGACCTGTCATGTGTCCCAGAAAACTTTGGGAGGGTGGGGGAAGGAGAACTTCCACTTCCGATCGCCTAAGGCAATCAGAACGGAAGTGGGAGCGTACCTGTCAAAATCGGGTGCCTGCTCCCGCCCTCCTCAAAAGCTCACTTTCACAAACAGGAGCCGGGGAGTTTTGGTGGAACTCCACATTTTGGTGGAACGCCGCTTTAACTTTTTTATTACACAATAATTCTCATCTTAAAGTGTTAACAAATGTAAAAATGTTTTTTACCTTAATGCGTTGTTTGCATTAAGGTAAAAAACTTTTCAATTTACCTGTGCCCCCTTCCCCTGTGTAAAGAGTAAGAGAGGTGAGAAGAGACCAGAGCTGTGCACGGCTGTATCTTTTCTCACATTTTTTCCTCTTCACACAGCATTTCAGAAGCAGCAGGAGCCATTGGCTCTTGCTGCTGTCAATAAAATGCAGTGAAGAGGAAATGGGGGTGGGCGGGCCTAAGTCTATTGAGCATGACACACAGGCCAGGAGCATGCAGACAACATTTCTCCCAATAGCAAGAGACTGGCTATGGTGGTCATGAAAAGAAGAGGAGGGGCCAATATCGCCACCGGGGAACCCAGAAGAGGAGGATTGGGGTTACTCTGTGCAATAAGTATAACATGTTTGTTATTTTAATTTTTTTTTAATTACTTTAATGTTGTCCCTCCTCATTATATCGATCAGAGGAATTTTATATTCTTATAGAGAGGGTAATTTACTCTTTACATATCATATATCTTGGTTGCTCATGTCTTCTGTAACATTTGATGGAACAACTAATAGTAAATGCTTTTTTATTTGTAATGAATATATTACATTCTATTTTTTTGTTTAATCTCACTAAAACTTCAGTAAAAAATATAATTTTTAACTCTCTTTAACATATGACCTGCAATCTCCTTTGCTGCTTCATCTCTGACAAGAAAACAAAATTGGCCTTTCTCTCCCCATTGGCCAAGTTTGCCAATAACAACTCGACACACTCTCTGGGTTTTCACTCTTCTGTTGTGTCCATTGCCAGATCTGCACCTTTTCTTCATGCAGTTTTGATTTTCTTGAGGTCAATAAGGTTGTGGACAATTTTTTTGACATTTAGTAATCACAACAATCTTATCCATGCTTAAAAAATATAAGAAATCAATTCTACAACACTTGATAAACACTGCTAAGGCATGTATCCCCCTTAAGTGGAAAAACGTTTCATCCCCAACAGTTGGCTGCTGGCTCCATAAAGTGGAAGAGATCAATAAGTTGGAAGATCTCACACTTTCAGCACAAAATAAACATGATAAATACTCTGAATTGTGGAGATAATGGAATATATTTATCCTCTCTGAAGAAGGCCTAAACCTACTTAGAACATGATCCTTGAGCATATGTATCCTGCCTAACTGCCCAAAGACTGGGCATCCTCATCCCTTCAAGGGTACTCCCCCCCCCTTTCCCTCTCATTATTTCTTTATCCCTAGCTATTATATGCTGGGGTCTTTTACTCTTCTCTCTTCTTTGAAATTTAGAAAATGGAAAATGAAATAGGCAGTCCCGGGACCAGTCTCTATGAAGTTATCCTTTAGTAGCCACACTACAGGAATTATATCCACACAGATTGTATACTGGGTATGATATGCATGATCTAACTGTAGCGGTACCCCCATAGGGGCTGCTGACAACTCTATACCCCACTGGCTACCCCAACTCTGCAGATCCTCTCTTACCTCTGACACCTCGAGTTCCATATTGTAATATTATGTTATCAATGAGGACCACACACAGAGTTACTGAACCACTTAAGTAATTTACTGTACTAGATGTTGAACATAAAAGAAAGTGTAATTCAGTGTAAACAATAAGTGACGATTGAATAACATAAAATATAAACTTGAGAATAGTAGATCAAACAGTTACCGCAATAGATGTATGCAGACAGGTGATCAATGGGACAAACATCCAATATACTCCAAAACTTATATTAAACACCTTTCCACTGAAACCTCAAAGCACACACACCAAATCCTCAGTATAATATTATGAACATGCAACAGTACAATACAATATATATATCCTGTACTCAAGGGCTCCCCCTAGGTTGTAATGCAATGTTCCAAATGCAAAGTGAACTGTGATGCTTTGTAGAAGAGGATAAAAGTCCCTTGTCTTCTTGATCTTCAGCTAGCTTATGGTATTAGACTGCAGTATTTGTAAATCCAAACAGGGAAACAAGTAGAAAGCAAATTGTAGGATAAATGATGCGCTGGTAATTGTGTACTTGCACATATAAGGCACTTGTAATACTTTCTCCTTAGCAGTGGGTACAACTCAGCATTAACTTTATAACACAGGGAAGGTAGACCCTGAAGTTCCAGTGTATGCAGCCTATGGATAAGTGAGATCCTTTCTGTGGGACTACAAGTCTCACCAGCAGTCTGTAACTAACTCACACAGAAACAGTGCACTATACTGATCTGAGCAAGTGCCCGCTCACCACAACAGGCTCAGATGCTTGTAAGACTCCTTTCCTGATATCTCAGTCCGATCCAAGCTGGTGCCGTCACACCGCACCTCTCCTTCTGATGACTGATGACTGTAATGCAGGAAACTTTTAGAAATCTTGGATCTTCTTGTCCATCCGCACGCTGGTCCAGCTGACTGTGCTCTGAAATACCTCAGAGGCTGATCGATTCTGCTCCGTGCCTCACAGGCCGCAGTCTCCCGGTCACACACACAGACCTCACCGCAGGCAGGTATTGAATGGCGTCCCAAGAGGCTGGAAAATGGCCACGCTGTCCTTTTTATTTCTGCTCCCAGCATGCAGCCTAGTAACTTTGCCTTGTGGGTCTGTGGCTTGGCATCGTGGGTCTAGTAGTTCTAAGAATTAAGTTAACACATGAGTCACTTCCTCATTAAATTACATCTCCCACAATGCTTTGTAACACTGCTTCACAGAAACTAAACAAAGTCTTAACAGCATACAAAGGACACTAGAGGGAGCCAAACTCATTTGTAACCAATACAACTGTAATGCCTATTTCAGCAAAGCATGGCTACACACTCCCCCTACTTAAACTCTTTGGTCCCCAAAGATATGAAGATTAACATTTTATCTCTCTGAAAGCAAAGAGTAAGTTATTATTTCCTAATCCCACTCTAAATTTAACAAATACTGATACACTTCTGGATGTTCTTGAAACCACTTGTACACACCCTCAGTAATTTCAGAATCAGTCTTTGAACAGGCCAGGGCAATTGCTGTGTCCCACCCATTGGTGCCAGAGGTTAGAGCAGAGTCACCCCATACCCAATTAACGGTGGGAGGTGTAGCTTTAGGAGCTGACATATGGATGGTATGAATCTGCTCTTCGGAGCTTTCCTCCAGCGTATCATACGTGAGTCTCTTGAGGGGGTTGTACATCCCATCTTAACCGCATGTGTGAAAGGATCCTAGTAGGCTGTACTGAGTCTTTAACTTCATCCTGGACACTCAAGTCAATAGAAAGATTTAGTGTTTCAATTTCAGGAATTTGTAAAGATGCCTTAGTTTCAGGAACTTGCAATACTTCACTGGAGAAGTCCATCAAATTTCCAGTCTTTTGCTCAGGAACAACTGTTACAGCCTTGGTTCCTTTCACATCCTTCCTTGGTAGCATTTTCTGAAACTCTAGCCCAAGGGATCTATGGACTGTCTTTTCCTTCTGCAGTGGCCGTGGAAGCACCACATTGCCAGTATCCTTTGACCGTTGAGGCTCCACTCTGACTGGTTCTTTTGGCTGTGGTAGCAAAGCTCTAAGAGTTTCCATCTCTCTGATTCTCTCCCTTATTCTCTTCAAAGGGTTGGCTATTGAACCTTCTTCCTCAGGCCAAAACCAGGTAAGCACCATCACCATATTGTCGTCCTCAATCCTTCTCCTCAACGATGATGAAGGCACAGTACTAGGAACTGGAGAGCACACATACTCTTCCCCAAACTCATCATCTTCTTCATCCACCTCCTTTTTCTCTGGCAAAAGTACTGGACTAAAGGTTTGAAAGTACCCATAATCTTCTCCAAACTCGTCATCTTCTTCATCCATCACCTCAGCTTCAATGAATATTTTGTTCTGTGAGCATGTACGAGGTGGAGTCATCTTTGGAGGAGGTAATTGAGGTGCTTGAGGTATCCTCATTGCATCTGACAGCGGTAACAAGTGATTCCGGTGCCACATCTTTCTTGGTCCCGTCTCCCTGTCAGGTCTAATATGATAAACTGGTAAACCAGGAATTTGCTTACACACAATATAAGGCTGCGGCCTCCACCAATCTGCCAATTTATGCTTTCCAGGTACTCCCAAATTTTTCAGTAGTACCCAATCTCCTGGTTGTAGATCTTGAACTTTTACTCTTGGATCAAAGTTTCTCTTATTTCGGGATTTCCTGGTAGCAGCATGTTCCACCGCTTTCTCATATGCCTGTCGCAGATTTTTTTTAAGTCTATTCACATATCCTTTATGCGACAACAATGGAGTATCATCCAGGGAAGTGCCAAAAGCCAAGTCAGCAGGAAGTCTAGCTTCTCTCCCGAACATAAGACGGTAAGGGGAGTAGCCAGTGGCATCATTCTCTGTGCAATTATAAGCATGAACTAGTGCTGCTATGTGATTCCCCCAATGCTGCTTCTTGTCTGGAGTCAAGGTTGCCAACATGTTCAACAGAGTTTGATTAAATCTTTCTGCTTGAGCGTCACCTTGAGGGTGATAGGGCATGGTACATGATTTCTTGATACCCAGTAAAGCACACAACTGATGTATTAGGTGACTCTCGAAGTCTCTCCCTTGATCGGAGTGAATTCGCACAGGAAGTCCATAGTGCACAAAAAACTTCTCCACAAGCACCTTAGCTGCTGTACTAGCTTTCTGATCCTTAGTAGGGTAGGCCTGTGCATAGCGAGTGAAATGATCAGTCACAACCAGAATACTATTTCTTCCACCTGTATCGGGTTCCAGACACAGAAAGTCAATGCATACCAAATTTAAAGGCTCCTGACTTTGCAAATGGCTCATTGGGGCTGCCCTAACTGGCAGGGTTTTCCGCTGGATACAAGTTAGACAAGAGTGACAGTAACTCTCCACTTCTCCTCTTAAGTTGGGCCAGTAGAACCTCTCTCTGATCAGTCGAAAAGTTCTGTCTATCCCCAGAGGCCATGCTCATTATGTAATGACACTAGAACTGTAGAACAGTGTTTTTACGGAAGAAACAGCTGCCACCTTTCTTCCTTATTTTCAGTTGGGCAACACCTGTACAGTAAGTTTCCATCCCTGGTTTCCAACCGATCCCATTCTCGATGCATGATTTTTGCTCCCTTTATGTGACTCTTCAGCAACAGTCCAGGATCCTGCTTGTTCAAGGCCTGTAATGCTAACTGGCCCAGTGGGTCCTGCTCCTGATCCCTCTTCGAATCCCTCTTGGACAATTGGAGTAAGCCTTCTCCTCTTATTTGGGTCAGCCCACAGTAACGCCTTGGTATACCAGATGGATGAACTCCCAGATAGTCAGCAGCCACTCCTCCCTTCATCTTCTGGTCCAATCCCCGACACAAGGCCCATACTCCTTCAGTAACACAGGCCCATTCTTCTTGTTCTTCTTCTCGTCTATATGGCCTGCAAGATAATGCATCTGCATCTCGGTTCCCAACTCCAGGCCGCTACTTCAGACTGAACCGAAATCCTGTTAACACTGCTATCCACCTGTGTCCTGTGGCATTCAGCTTTGCTGTGGTCAAAACGTAAGTTAATGGATTGTTGTCCGTCTTGACAAACTCAACCCCATACAAATAGTCTCTTAATTTATCTACCACTGTCCACTTGAGGGCCAAAAATTCCAGTTTGTGTATAGGGTAGTTCTTCTCTGATGGAGTGAGGCTTCTACTCACATAGGCCACCAGTCTCAATCCACCTTTCTGTTCCTGATACAACACTCCTCCAAGGCCTTCTCTACTGGCATCCACATGTAACTCGTAAGGCAGGCTATGATCAGCGTAGGCCAAAACTGGAGCCTCTGTGAGACTTTTCTTCAATTTCCAAAACGCCTTTTCACATAGAGGGGTCGATTGACTCTGGACGGACTCTCCTTTCTTGCGAGCACCACTCTTCTTGGGCTTCATTCCATCTTCTTCCTCCCCTGTAACCGCTTGCAATAGCTCATTGAGAGGCCTGGCAATCTTGGCAAAATTTTCCACAAATCTTCGGTAGTATAAGCAGAAACCCAAGAACGATCTCAACTCAGTTACAGTTCTTGGCCTAGGCCAGGTAGTGACAGCCTCCAGCTTCTGATGATCTATGGTAACTCCTCCTGTGGAAACCACATGGCCCAAGTAGGTAACGGAAGTTCTGTAGAACTGGCATTTCTCTAGTGACAGCTTCAATCCTTCTTCATAAAGGTGAGAAAATACCTTTTCCAATCGGGCCTCATGCTCTTCTAGGGTCTTCCCAAACATGATGATGTCATCCAGGTACACCAAGACTTCTACCAGATTCATGTCCCCAACCGTTCTTTCCATCAAACGTTGAAAAGTGGCAGGGGCCCCCCATAGTCCCTGAGGCATCCGACTGAACTCATGGAATCCCGATGGGCATATGAAAGCCATCTTCTCCTGGTCTTCTGAGTGCATGGGAATCTGATAGTATCTTAAAGTCTAATACACTAAACCACTTGGCTCCAGTAAGACACTGTAGGGCATCTTCAATGTGGGGTGTGGTGTACTGGTCTGGGATGGTGCGCCGATTCAGGGTTCGATAGTCAATACACATGCGCAATGACCCATTCTTTTTCCTTACCACCATGACACCCTTTTTCTGAATGATCTGGTGTAGAATCTGGTCTATGCGGACAATGTATGCCAACTACTTCTCTCCTTTCATCTGGTGGGTATGCTCGAACTGGTACATCAGATCAGATAACTTCTCCACCCTTCCATAAACAGCATAGAGGGCTTTTGATGTAATCCCTGGCTTCACAATCCGGCTTTCTCCTAAAGCTCCTGATTACATCTGCTGCTGGGCTCAACAGGCTCTCACTAATTTGCCATCTTCCCACTGCCCCCTACACTCTCCAGTCTTCTAGGGCTTGCATTGCCTGATCCATCCAACTCTCAAATTCTTCCTCCCCATCAGGCCTGGGGATATGACCTGAGAAGGTCGTCAGCTTCTGATATCTCTCATTGGTGGATGTCTGGTGACTCTGTATCAGACTATCCACTAGGCGGCTTGTGTCCAGACAGAATGATGCGGGTGGCATCCTGGTTCTGGGGCTTCCTGCTGCGGCCATGGTGGTATTTGGATTGCCCTCTGTTGAGTTTCTTGCAATAGGGCTCTCTGGTGGTGTCTCCGGTGGTTTCTCTCCCTTTTCCGCTGACAACTGTACTGGGATCACCTGGCCATCTAAGCCTTCTGCTAAACTCACCACTCCCTCCAAGAGGTAGGACCCCTGTTCTGGGACCGCCTACCTCTCTATCAAACCATTGGTCTCCTGGTAACCCCAAAACTGTGGTTTTCTCCAACTGGCTCCCATACTCTTGGCTCCATTGGGTAGCCGTTGCCGAGTCCATGACCTCTTCTATTCTGGACTCCTCTACTGATCTGCTCAGGCACTCCAGATGGGATATCTCGGTGGGACCTCCAAATGTAGTGGTACCCCCATAGGGGCTGCTGATTGACTCTATACCCCACTGGCTATCCGATTCTGCAGATCCTCTCTTACCTCTGACACCTCAGGTTCCATATTGTAACATTATGTTATCAATAAGGACCACACACAGAGCTATTGAACCACTTAAGTAATTTACTGTACTAGATGTTGAACATAAAGGAAAGTGTAATCCAGTGTAAACAATTAATGAAAATTGAATAACATAAAATATAATCTTGAGAATTGTAGATCAAATAGTTACCATAATAGATGTATGCAGACAGGTGCACAATGGGACAAACATCCAATATACTCCAAAACTGTGATGCTTTGTAGAAGAGGATAAAAGTCCCTTGTCTTCTTGATCTTCAGCTAGCTTATGGTATTAGACTGCAGTATTTGTAAATCCAAACAGGGAAATAAGTAGAAAACAAATTGTAGGATAAATGATGCGCTGGTAATTGCGTACTTACACATATAAGGCACTTGTAATACTTTCTCCTTAGCAGTGGGTACAACTCAGCATTAACTTTATAACCCAGGGAAGGCAGACCCTGAAGTTCCACTGTATGTAGCCTATGGATAAGTGAGATCACTTCTGTGGGACTACAAGTCTCACCAGCAGTCTGTAACTAACTCACACAGCAACAGTGCACTATACTGATCTGGGCAAGTGCCCGCTCACAACAACAGGCTCAGATGCTTGTAAGACTCCTTTCCTGATATCTCAGTCCGATCCAAGCTGGCGCCGTCACACCACACCGCTCCTTCTGATGACTGATGACTGTAATGCAGGAAACCTTTAAAAATCTTGGGTCCTCTGGTCCATCCGCATGCTGGTCCAGCTGACTGTGCTCTAAAACACCTCAGAGGCTGACCGATTCTGCTCTGCACCTCACAGGCCACAGTCTCCCGGTCACACGCACAGACCTCACTGCAGGCAGGTATTGAATGGCTTCCCAAGGGGCCGGAAAATGGCCGCGCTGTCCTTTTTATTTCTGCTCCCAGCATGCAGTGTAGTAACTTTGCCTTGTGGGTCTGTGGCTTGGCATTGTGGGTCTAGTAGTTCCAATAATTAAGTTAACACATGAGTCACTTCCTCATTAAACTACATCTCCCACAATGCTTTGTAACACTGCTTCACAGAAACTAAACAAAGTCTTAACAGCATACAAAGGACACTAGCGGGAGTCAAACTCGTTTGTAACCAATACAACTGTAATGCCTATTTCAGCAAAGCATGGCTACATAACATTTCGATGTATCTGTTGTGTTGCGTACTACAAACTGTTAATGTGATAACCTGTAATTGCCTGTTGAGAGTTAAATAAAATATTTGAAAAAAAAAAGAAATCTCTCTCTTTGGGGGTTGCTGTAGATTGTCCTGGTCCTAGGAATATAGCAGTGCTATTTGAGACTCGGGGCATAGTTTGAGGTACCAGTAGGCATAACAGCCCTAAAAGAAAGGTGGCTGCTATAGGTTTGCATCCTGATTTTTTGCAGAACAGGATGTGAACCTCCCATATTGACTATATATGCATTATGTTATTCCCTGTGTTGAATTTAACCGAGTCAGAGTGCACATTGGTTTATGGTTCTTGTGTGTCAAAGAAGCAAGTGAAAAGGTAACTGGGGAAAGAAATGCTGCTGGGGTTAGGGGGGAATGCTTATTACAAGGTTAATATAAAAAAAATGCTACTAACGAAAAGAGAGAATGAGACTTATTCTGTTGTGTGTAGTTTATTTGAATGTTCCAATCATATGAAGTAAATGCACACACATAATTAATATTATTAGCAAAAACAAATACAAACCAGAACAGCTAGATAACTGCATTGGGGATTTAAGAAAGGATTGCACTACATTTCACATAGTGAGACCTGCAATGTTGCAGTAGTGACCACATGAAAAAGGATATTAATTCCTAACCTTCCCCTTCTCTTCTGCTATTTTGTCTTTCAATATTTTCTTAAAAACCACTTAATAGCACACTTTGCAGCTATATTAACATCAGAGAATTCACAATATTATAAGAGGTTCTGCAGTTAGATAAACTCTCATCAGCTGTACTCATGGAATTACTGCATGGACAGGAGTACTAAATGCAAATGAGAGAAAAAAAGTCCCTATTTTCTGATATCAAAGTGAGACCAAGCACAACAGTACAGGAGACCATGACAAATCTCCAAATGGAACAAATCTTTAGAAGTACAACTCCAAATTGAAATAGGACTATAAATTACTCTCTTTAAAACACTTATACATTTCAGAGTGGATCATTTGTTATTTAGCTTTTTTTCCATTCGTATTATCATAAATTGCAAGAAAAATACAATTACCTCCACCGCATGGCTTGGAACAAGGAGACCATTTCTTTAATGCCCACTCATATGCAACCATGTCTTCTTCAGGAACATAGTTATTACCAACATTTAAGGAATCTTCATGTATCATATATTTGTATGACAAAGATATTTTGGCATTTCCATTGGGAATTACCTAGAAAATAGAATTGACCACAATTATTAAACAGATTAATAACAACAAGGCCCATGAAAGCACCTTAGCCTTCTATAGAATGTGTATCTGTTCTTTTTACTAATTTTCCTTCTGTAGCTTTGGACATCTCCTTAAAGTGAAACTCAAAATGAACACAAAAAATCAAGTAGGTAGGGTTTTTTTGGCGGAAGAAACATGCAAAGTCTCTTCTTCCAAGAATATTTTTTCCTCTTTCCCTAGAAATGTTCTGTGTACACTTGGCCCATTTACAGCATCTGTCAAATGCTGGGAGGAGGGGATGATGTAGCTTTTGTGCTTATGAACAGGAGTTAAATTATCAGTAGCCATCTAACAGACAAAGATTGTGGAGAAGATAATGGAGGGGAATGTAGGGGCAACTGAAAGCTTTGATTGGTCAGGAAGAGGCTGGAGGAGGGCACTCTCACAGGAAAGTGTGCACAATATGGCAAGAACTTCCCACACCTAGTGAACTTTTGTTCTGCTTTAAAGATTGCTCAAAAACTTTCCTTTCCATACTTGAAGCATTTGCCTTTGCTTTGTATTAAATAATAAATTTAATGTGAAACTATTGTAGCCAAGTGCTGATAGCTGTGTTATCCTCTGGCCGCTCTTCCCTCATCCAACTCTGAGCGAGCAGTGCTAGTCAGCATTCTCTCCTCTCGCTTTCCTGCCCTGTTGCTAGAGTGCCTGGGTGCCCTCTCTCTCACTCTTGCTCCCCCCCCCCCCCACCTTCTTTCAGCCAATCAGTGGCAAAAGGACTTGCTATGCAGTGGCAGCTAAGGATAAAAGGATCTGTAGTCCTTATGGGAGCACAGTGCAATGCAAGTGAATGGAGATGAATGGGGCTGTGGAATACAAGTGGCAGAAACCTGTGCACCACATTAGAGGAAAGGGACAACATTTGCCTTGGCAAACTACCAGAGTTCAGAGCAGACAGTGCAGGGAGACCACTGTGTGTGGACCTTTTGCTTTTCATGCCTACACAGAGAGCAGAGACACATGTGCGAGAGGACCAGAGCGAGACTAAGCCACAAAGAGTCGCTTTGTCTTGGGACTATTGTTTATCTGCCTCACCATAATAAATCTATTTAAACTACCATCCAGTTCCATGTGGCCATTTTTCTGTGCATTATTATACAGCAGTACCATACTAACTTTTAAGCTACATAAGTGTATCAATTGGGACCAAGCAACCTAAAGAATCGTGGCAGAACAGAGAACCCATCATATCCAGTGGCTCATGCAGGGGTAAGCGCTACATTATCATGATTTGGAGTTCATTTTATTTTTTTAATTAAGTTTGTTGTTAAACTGATGTTTTTGTTTTTTTTTTTTCATTTAGCTGTATATAAAATTTTCTATTTAATAATTAAATATTTAATAAGGGAAGCACAGAGGACGCAAGGTTTTGCAGAACATTCAACTTTTTTTTTTTCCAATAAGAGAGCCCAATACCACTAGCCCCCTTTGTGACTGTCTCCTACTAATTAAAGCTGTGAACCATATTAGCAGACATGGAGGGGGAAATTACACACTAGTACTGCAGAGTATAGACCAATGACTGTTGCCTGATCATATTACTGAGTAGATGAAGGAAAGTCCACATGTGGAAATAATGGTAAAAGAGTCTGATCTGGATCAATGTAATTTTGAAATTTGTTGTAAAAAGAAAGAACAAGGCAGAGGGAGGAAAAACGCAGAGAGAATAAATTGCTAGAGAATGGTAGAATATGGGAAGGGACCCCTACTATCCCAGTGGTAATTCAAATATGTGTAGATACAAGATATGTGTAAAGTAGACAAAAATGTAGGTATTTGTACATCCTTTTTTACCTATTTGATTAAGCGGAAATTAGCTCCGCTACAGTGATGAGATGTCTGCGAGCTCCCTTGCTGACATTAACATTGTCTCCTGAACTTCTTCTGGGTTAGGCATCTTTAAAGCGTAACTCTACTCTTGTTGAGAAAAAAAAAACATTCCCCTCTGGGTGATCTATGTACATTGCAAGGATTATAACGATCTTTGTTGCAGATTCCTACCTTTTGTTATTCTGAGGAAATCCATGTTTGTTCCTCTGTGCTAAGTGGATCTAATAATTTCATAATTATCAGCTGTGCAGCTGCAGAGCACTAATGTGGAAATCTTCAGGGTCTGCGTCCCTTTAGACATGTTCCTATTGGGAGTAGCTTACCAAAAATTACATTTTTGTAGCAGGGGGTGCCTGAAATCTGACTTGTATACTAGGCAGACTTCTGGGAAAATTGGTGAGCCAATCACACAAGCAGAAAATTATATTTCTGGGGTGTGTTCAGTACATATTCTGTGTACAGAACAACTCCAGGTAGCCATATTGCACTACATTTTCAGAAAATTACAGCGGCTGCAGATTGAAAAGGAGAGGTAATTTTTAATAATATATAAGTACAATATGACTTGTGATGCAATTGTATACGCTTTATTATTTTTTCTTTATTTGCTATTTTTTTCCCCCAGAAAGTGGAGTTACCCTTCAACCATGATGATGCAACACTGTACATAAACACAGAGGTTAATTCATGCAAGCAGCAAGGTAAGAAAGTTTATATTTGCAGAACAGACATTGATTGTTCTGAATAATAATTAACCACATAAGGACCGTAAGATTTGCCCGATTAATGACCAGGCCATTTTTTGCGATACGGCACTTCGTCAGTTTAACTAACAATTGCGCAGTTGTGCGACGCTGTACCCAAAAAAATTGATGCCTTTTTTCCCCACAAATAGAGCTTACTTTTGGTGGTATTTAATCACCTCTGCGGTTTTTATTTTTTGTGCTATAAACAAAGAAAGACCGACAATTTAAAAAAAACAATATTTTTTACTTTTTGTTATAAGAAATATCCCCCCAAAAAATGTAAAAAAACAATTTTTTTCATCAGTTTAGGTCAATATGTATTCTTATACACTTACATATCTTTTTTTTCCTTGAACAAAAGTTTTATTAGGCAAAAGTGTACATAAATCAGATACAATAGTTATACTTATACAGTTTCCATCTTAAATGAAGCAAGGTATATAATATGATTGCAATACATAAAGAAGTCATCATGTATTTGGTAGGCACTTATGTGAGAGTATATGACACTTGGTATATAATAAAATATTCATTATTTGCATATACTAGTGTATACTAGTGTAATATACAAGTTTCAGATTCCTGCAGCCACTGCTCCCAAATTCTATTATATTTGTCTGGGCAACCTCTATTAATGTATAAGAATCTTTTATATGGCCGTGTTCACATCTCTCTTACAGTCTACGATATTTGGAGGATCTGGTCTCATCCATTTTATAGCAATGGTTTTCCTAGCTGTGAACAGGGTTTCATGAAGGAATATTTTGGTGAATTTGTCTAGGATGTCGGGAAATATCCTAAGAAGGCATTGTTTCGGGTCACGTGCTAGAGGGGATCCCATGACATTGTGTAGGAAGGTCACAATTTGTTTCCAAAGCGCCTGTATTTTGGGGCAGGACCATATAAGGTGGAAGAATGTGCCTGTTTTGAGGCCACACATTGGGTATATGGTGGACTGGTTCCTTTTGTACCTGGCAACCCTAAGAGGGGTAAGGTATGCTTGGTTGAGTATGTATATTTGGGACAGTCTATCTGAGAGCTTGGGGGACACTGTCTTGCAGGTCTCTAAAGCTTCCTCCCATTCCTCATCTTCAATTGGTCCCACCTCTCCCTCCCAGATCATAAGCCAGTTTTGCAGGGACAGGAGTGGAAAGCATGTTATAGAAGCATGATATTAGCTTTTTAGGGTCTGTGCTCTTAATTGTTGCTACAATAGGGTTGGGAGCGGGTTGTGGGAGGGATTGCGGAAATTGCGCCTGGAGCGCATGTCGGACCTGTAGGAATCGGAAAAACATTTTATTTTGAAGCGTAAATTCCTCCCTAAGTGCATTAAAGGTCTTAAGATTCCCTTAGGACATCAAGTGGTGCATGTAGTATATGCCCCTTGATGCCCAGAGTTCTGAGTTCTGAATGTGAAGGAATTTGGCAGATGCTAGGTCCCATGTGCATGTATAGTGATAAAGTAGGGACTTTCTGTGCTCCCCGGCTCCGTGTTTCCTGTGCCCACTGATATGGCACTTAGCGGACCTCTGGTATGTTGTGCCCAACGTGGGCATAAGAGGGCAAGGAAGCGTTCGTTGTCTGTCTTGTCAATGTGGAAGAGTTGAGACAGTTGAGATGCAATATAGTAGTGGTTGAAGTCAGGGAGGGCCGTACTGCCCATATCTGTCGGGTTTTTAAGTGCCTGCCATGAGAGTTTATGCCTATTATTCCCCCATACAAAGAGTTTAAGGAGAGCTTCCAAGGACTTAAAGCACTTTAGGCGTAGATAGACTGGAGTGTGCCAGAGAACTGTCAGGGCTGGGCTCAGCCCTTCCTTCTCGGAGCTGGCCACTCAGCTGTCGGCTAATTGCCAGCTCCTTTCTCTCCACAGTGACTCAGCTGTTGATGATCTGCTCGTCAGTCCTGGCTACTTAAAGCCATCCAGCTCACTTCATTTCTGCCTTCACCTTTGGTCACATCTCAGAGACTTTCTCCTGCGTTCCTGTTGAAGAATTGCTCGGCTGACGTCCCTTCTGACTCCTGATCCTGATTGCTGTACTACTATGTTGATTATTGGCTCTCTGACATTGCCATTGACTGACTACCCAATCTGGTTACTGAACTCTGGCTATGTATTGACTATGCTTACTCTGTTTACCTTTTTATTATTATTAAACAAGTGTTTCTGACAGTAGGCGAAGGCCATGAATTCAGAAGATGCAGTCAGTCCACTTGTTGGTAATAGTTTTTCCAGATTGGATGACCAGGATCACCGCATGGATCAGTTTGCCTTGGTGTTACAAACGCTCCTAAGTCGCACGGCTCATCTGGAATCTTCCACTATGGCTGCTCCGGTACAACCTATGTTGCAGGCTGCTCCTGCTGCTGCTCCAGTCTCTGTGCAGGCACCCGCCTCGAGTATTACCTCTATAAGAGGCATGTTTGGTTCCACTCCGCTTCCCCAGCGATTTGGGGACAATCCAATTCAATGCAGAGGGTTTCTCAACCAGGTTGAGATATACTTTGAGATGCTGCCCCAGGCGTTTCCCACGGACAGAAGCAAAGTAGGTTTTGTGATATCTTTGCTTTCTGAGAGAGCCTTGGCCTGGGCAAACCCTCTATGGGAGACGCAAAAACCCGTGGTCCTGAGTTACCCAGACATTGTGGCTTCCTTCAAAAGGGTATTTGACGTTCCGGCACGCTCCGCTTCTGCTGCCAAGAGCCTCATGTCCATCAAACAGAGTACTGTTGCCGATTACGCCATTGAATTCCATACTCTGGCAGCAGAGGTTGCTTGGAACAATGAGGCCCTCGTGGCTGCCTTCTATCATGGTCTCTCGGATAACATCAGGGATGAGATAGCAGCCCGAGATATACCCACTGAGCTGGAGAGGTTGATCACATTTGCCATCCTCATTGACTACAGACTCAGAGAAAGACTCTCTTAAGGAGCGCTGGCGCAAGCCTCCTGTACATTTGTCTCCGAGCTTTGCAGTCCCACCCTTGCCTCCCTCACCTTCCATGCCTCCTGGTACCGAGTCGGTCTGTGAAGATGAACCCATGCACTTGGGCTTGACGCGTCTCTCTGTGGATGAGAGAGCCCTCAGGAGGAGAGAGAGATTGTGCCTTTATTGTGGCCAGGCTGGTCACTTTTTGAAGTCTTGTCCTACCCATCCAGGGAACGCCCGAACCTTGAGGTCCTGTCATGGACAGACCTTAGCTAGCGTTGTTTCGTCTCCAGTTTCCCAGAAAGATAAGCCCCTGGTTTCGGTTACCCTGTCTTGGGCTGAGTCGTTCGTCGAGATACAGGCTCTAATCGACTCTGGGGCTGCAGGCCTGTTCATTGATGCTGCCTTTGTATCGAAGCACTCGATTCCGCTGCAGCTGCGTGACACTCCACTTGCCATTGAGGCTCTTGACGGGAGACCTCTACAGCCTGCCCATGTGACTCACGAGACTGTTCCATTGTCCATGGCCGTAGGGGCCCTTCACCATGAGATAATCCAATTCCAAGTTATTTCCTCACCTAAGTTTCCTCTGGTTATTGGTTATCCTTGGTTACAGAGGCACAACCCTTCTTTTGATTGGCTCCGTGCTGAGGTTCTGTCCTGGTCGCCACAGTGTAGTGAGAGATGCTTCCAGAAGGAAGCCAAGGTCCTGTGCACCTCTTCACTCTCCTCCCTGCCGGAGGAGTACCATGATTTTAGCGATGTCTTTGACAAAGGTCAAACCGGTACTTTGCCTCCACACCGGTCGTATGATTGCGCAATTGACCTTCAACCTGCCATACCCCTTCGTGGCCTGGGTTTACCCTTTGTCGGTTTTGGAGAATAAGGCAATGGAGGAGTATGTTGTAGACACACTTTCTCGAGGTTTCATCCACAAATCCTTGTCTCCTGCTGGTGCTGTTTTTTTTTTTTTGTGAAAAAGAAGAGTGGTGAGATGAGACCTTGTATCGATTATAGGGGTCTCAAGCATTTCACGATTAAGAATGCCTATCCCATTCTGTTGATTACGGAGTTACATAGTTACATAGTAGGTGAGGTTGAAAAAAGACACAAGTCCATCAAGTCCAACCTATGTGTGTGATTATGTGTCAGTATTACATTACATATCCCTGTATGTTGCGGTCATTCAGGTGATTATCTAATAGTTTCTTGAAGCTATCAATGCTCCCCGCTGAGACCACCGCCTGTGGAAGGGAATTCCACATCCTTGCCGCTCTTACAGTAAAGAACCCTCTACGTAGTTTAAGGTTAAACCTCTTTTCTTCTAATTGTAATGAGTGGCCACGAGTCTTATTAAACTCTCTTCTGCGAAAAAGTTTTATCCCTATTGTGGGGTCACCAGTACAGTATTTGTAAATTGAAATCATATCCCCTCTCAAGCGTCTCTTCTCCAGAGAGAATAAGTTCAGTGCTCGCAACCTTTCCTCATAACTAAGATCCTCCAGACCCTTTATTAGCTTTGTTGCCCTTCTTTGTACTCGCTCCATTTCCAGTATATCCCTCCTGAGGACTGGTGGCCAGAACTGGACAGCATACTCCAGGTCCGGCCGGACCAGAGTCTTGTAGAGCGGGAGAATTAACGTTTTATCTCTGGAGTTGATCCCCCTTTTAATGCATGCCAATATTCTGTTTGCTTTATTAGCAGCAGCTTGGCATTGCATGCCATTGCTGAGCCTATCATCTACTAGGACCCCCAGGTCCTTTTCCATCCTAGATTCCCCCAGAGGTTCTCCCCCCAGTGTATAGATTGCATTCATATTTTTGCCACCCAAATGCATTATTTTACATTTTTCTACATTGAACCTCATTTGCCATGTAGTCGCCCACCCCATTAATTTGTTCAGGTCTTTTTGCAAGGTTTCCACATCCTGCGGAGAAGTTATTGCCCTGCTTAGCTTAGTATCGTCTGCAAATACAGAGATTGAACTGTTTATCCCATCCTCCAGGTCGTTTATGAACAAATTAAATAGGATTGGTCCCAGCACAGAACCCTGGGGAACCCCACTACCCACCCCTGACCATTCTGAGTACTCCCCATTTATCACCACCCTCTGAACACGCCCTTGTAGCCAGTTTTCAATCCATGTACTCACCCTATGGTCCATGCCAACGGACCTTATTTTGTACAGTAAATGTTTATGGGGAACTGTGTCAAATGCTTTTGCAAAATCCAGATACACCACGTCTACGGGCCTTCCTTTATCTAGATGGCAACTCACCTCCTCATAGAAGGTTAATAGATTGGTTTGGCAAGAACGATTCTTCATGAATCCATGCTGATTACTGCTAATGATATCGTTCTTATTACTAAAATCTTGTATATAGTCCCTTATCATCCTCTCCAGTTTACATACTATTGATGTTAGGCTAACTGGTCTGTAATTCCCAGGGATGTTTTTTGGGCCCTTTTTAAATATTGGTGCTACATTGGCTTTTCTTCAATCAGCTGGTACCATTCCAGTCAATAGACTGTCTGTAAAAATTAGGAACAACGGTCTGGCAATCACCTGACTGAGTTCCCTAAGTACCCTCGGATGCAAGCCATCTGGTCCCGGTGATTTATTAATGTTAAGTTTCTCAAGTCTAATTTTAATTCCGTCCTCTGTTAACCATGGAGGTGCTTCCTGTGTTGTGTCATGAGGATAAACACTGTAGTTTTGGTTACTGTAGCCCCCCGATTCACTCGTGAAGACTGAGGAGAAGAATAAATTCAATACATTTGCCATTTCCCCATCCTTTGTAACCAGATGTCCTTCCTCATTCTTTATGGGGCCAATATGGTCTGTCCTCCCTTTTTTACTGTTTACATACTTAAAGAATTTCTTGGGATTCTTTTTGCTCTCCTCCGCTATGTGTCTTTCATGTTCTATCTTAGCCGTCCTAATTGCACCCTTACATTTCTTATTGCATTCTTTATAAAGTCTGAATGCTGAGGATGATCCCTCAACCTTGTATTTTTTGAAGGCCTTCTCCTTTGCTTTTATATGCATTTTTACATTGGAGTTAAGCCATCCAGGATTTTTGTTCGCTCTTTTAAATTTATTACCCAATGGGATACATTGGCTGATGCCCTTATTTAATATGCTCTTAAAGCAAACCCATCTCTCCTCCGTATTCTTTGTTCCTAATATTTTATCCCAATTTATGCCTTTTAGCAAGGTTTGTAGTTTAGGGAAGTTGGCTCTTTTGAAATTCAGTGTCTTTGTGTTCCTTTCATGTTTCCTATTTGTGTGATTTATACTGAAACTAATTAATCTGTGATCGCTGTTACCTAAATTGCCCCGTATTTCCACATCTGTGATCAGGTCTGTATTGTTGGTAATCAGTAGATCCAGTAATGTTTTATTTCTAGTTGGTGCGTCTACCATCTGACCCATAAAATTGTCCTGCAAGACATTAAGGAACTGGCGAGCCTTAAATGAATGCGCGGTTCCCTCCGCCCAGTCTATGTCTGGATAATTAAAATCCCCCATTATGATAACACTTCCCATCCTTGCTGCTAATCCAGTTTGTGATAGGAGATCCGTCTCCACTTCCTCCCTCAGGTTAGGGGGCCTATAGCATACTCCCAGTATTATTTTCCCCTTAGCTTCATCCCTTTGGAGCTCTACCCATAAGGATTCCACCTCCATTCTAGCTCCCTCGGTGATGTCATCTCTCACATTCGCTTGTACATTATTCTTGATATATAGGCATACCCCTCCCCCTTTTTTACCCTCTCTATCCTTGCGGTATAGGGTATACCCTTGAATGTTTGCCAGCCAATCATGAGAGCTGTTGAACCAGGTCTCTGAAATTCCCACAAAATCCAAATCCTCCTTGTACAACAGTATCTCTAGTTCACCCATCTTGTCCGCCATGCTCCTGGCATTGGTGAACATGCCACATAGTTTAGACCGGTCGCATATTGTCCTCGTATTGGGTGTTTCAAGATTGCAACTAGGACTTGCTACTATACTCACCTTGTGTTTTTGTGCTTTGGTTAACCTACCACTAATGCCCCCAATACTACCCTCTGGAATATCTTCCACGCGGGCTATCACTGTCTCTGGACCCTCCCCCCCATCGCCTAGTTTAAAAACCCCTCTAACTAGTTATTTGTTTGCCTCAAGGGAGCAACGGTTTTCATAAAGCTTGATTTGAGAGGGGCATACAATCTCATCAGGATTAAGGAGGGCGACGAGTGGAAAGTTTTCCAGAAGTTCATTAACGATGTCCTCCGAGATTTGTTGCAGTTATGTGTGGTGGTTTATCTCGACGATATCCTCATATTTTTCAAGTCCCTGGAGAGCCACCACACAGATGTCTGTTGTGTGCTTCAGAGACTAAGAGAGAACAATCTCTATTGTAAATTGGAAAAGTGCGAATTCCATTGTGAACAGGTGAAATTCCTGGGCTATGTAATTTCCACTGCTGGTTTTTCAATGGACCCAGAGAAACTTTCAGCTGTCATACAGTGGCCTCGACCCGTGGGTTTACGTCCTCTGCAGTGTTTTCTTGGCTTTGCCAACTATTTTTGGAAGTTTATTCGTAACTTCTCGTCTCTGGTCAAGCCCCTGACTGATATGACCAGGAAAGATGGCAACCCACAGAGTTGGTCTCCAGAGTCCATTAAGGCCTTTGAGAGTCTCAAGGCTGCCTTTGTTTCTGCTCCTGTGTTGGCACACCCTGATCCTACGTTGCCTTTTATTCTAGAAGTTGATGCTTCTGAGACTGGAGTTGGCGCCCTTCTGTCTCAACGTCCTAACTTTGAGTGCGCTATGCATCCGTGTGGCTACTTTTCCAAGAAATTGTCACCGGCAGAGTGCAATTATGAGATTGGTGATAGAGAGCTGTTGGCGATCATTTTAGCCCTGAAAGAATGGAGACATCTCCTGGAAGTACCACTGTGCTGGTTCCCATTCTTACTGACCATAAGAATCTCACATTCTTGTCTGAGGCTAAGCGCCTCTCTCCCAGAAGGGCGCGATGGGCTCTTTTCTTGTCGAGTTTTAATTACATTGTCTCATTCTTACCCGGTACTAAGAATGTAAGGGCTGACGCCTTTTCACAACAATTTTCCTCCACTTCCAAGATGGAGTCGGTTCCGGTTCCTGTGATTCCTCCTGATCGTATTCTGGCTACGGTTAGCACCAGTCTTACTTCTCCTTTGGGTGACAAAATTCTTGCTGCTCAGGTCGATGCTCCTCTTGAGAAACCCTGTGACCGCTGCTTTGTTCCCAAGAGTCTCCTTACTGCTGTGCTCCAGACATACCATTCTCCCAAGACTGCTGGTCACCCTGGGAAGAATAAACTCTTTTGGGCGATTTCCCAACAATTCTGGTGGCCTAGTCTACGTGCTGATGTAACTGCCTTCGTAGCTGCCTGTTCCATGTGTTCTCAGAGTAAGACTCCACGACACCTTCCAGTGGGCCTCCTACAACCCATACCCAATGGAGAGAGGCCCTGGACCCACCTGTCTATGGATTTCATTGTGGAGTTACCCAACTCCCAGGGCAACACAGTTATCCTTATGGTGGTTGACCGGTTCTCGAAAATGTTGCATTGTATTCCACTCAAGAAGTTGCCTACTTCTAAGGAACTGGCTTCTATTTTTGCTTGGGAGATCTTCCGCTTACATGGGCTACCCAAGGTGATTGTTTCGGACAGGGGTAGTCAGTTTGTGTCCCGGTTCTGGCGAGCCTTTTGTGCACAGTTGGGTGTTCAGCTTGCTTTCTCGTCTGCATATCACCCGCAGTCTAATGGGGCCGCAAAACGAGCCAATCAGTCCTTGGAGCAATTCCTACGTTGCTATATTTCTGACCATCATAACAACTGGTCAGACCTCTTACTGTGGGCGGAGTTTGCTCACAATAGTTGAAAAAATGGAACTGCGCTAATAAAACAAACTTATGTAGATGACAATTAACCATCATAAAGTGCAAAAAAGCTCATAAGGATATATGAGACATATATATAGTGCTCATAAAAAAGTATGCATTAAATAAACACACAGAAGTGCATTTTCATGCAAATTTACAACATACTGAAAGTCCATAAAGTTGATACAATGATCACCCAAGTGTTGATAAATGTTGGAAAATCTTGATAATTAAGAATGAAGTGTCAGATCCACCATCACCAATATAAATGCTGGCCGCTTACCAGAGACCCATGACCCCCCACTACAGAGGGTCTGGGTGAGCTGTTAAGAAATGATTACTCCGGACCACCATCAAAGAACCAGATAGTTTACACCAAATAGTGTAAAATCGTATGGTTTTATTAAATAAAATGTGTAAACACTCACATGTAAAATCACAATGTCGAACGTTCCGTTACACCTGACGTGTTCACGTCATCCCCTATCGCTGTGGTTACCAGCAGGACGGGCTGTCTGTGGGTATCCGGCCGGTGCCCCAGACTTCTCTTCAAATCGTTCGACATTGTGATTTTACATGTGAGTGTTTACACATTTTATTTAATAAAACCATTTTTTTTGCACTTTATGATGGTTAATTGTCATCTACATAAGTTTGTTTTATTAGCGCAGTTCCATTTTTTCAATTGTTCTATTTATGTTTGTGTTACACATAGGGATTGCAGCTTCATTTTTTTTGTTTATACATTTCACCTATGCGCAGTTTTACTTTTTTCTTCTTTTGCTCACAATAGTGCCTTGAATTCAGCTTCCCGTTTGTCCCCGTTTATGGCGAACTATGGTCTCCAAGCTTCCGTGTTGCCTGCCTCGTTTGTTCCGCAGAGTATTCCTGTGTTAGAGGAGCATCTCTGTGGCCTTTGTTCCACTTGGGCACAAGTCCAGGAGGCTTTGCAACATGCTAACGATAGGTACAGACTCCATGCTGACCGCAGACGCCTGCCTGAGCCTACCTACCAGGTTGGGGAAAGAGTCTGGCTGTCATCGCAACCTCCGACTTCGTGTTCCTTCTTTGAAGTTTGCACCTCGGTTTATTGGGCCTTTCTGTATCCTTCTCAGGATTAACCCAGTGGCTTACGTGTTGTACCTTCCTCCTAGTATGCGCATCTCTAATGTGTTTCACATCTCCTTATTGAAACCTTTGGTCTGCACCCGCTCTACCACCTCGGTGCCACGTCCTCACCCTATACAGGTTGAGAACCATGAGGAGTATGAAGTACAATCCATTGTTGACTCCCGTAGGTTCCATGGGCGCATACAGTACCTGGTGCATTGGAAGGGGTACAGTCTGGAGGAACGCTGTTGGGTCTCACCCTCGGACATACATGCCCCTGTCCTCCTCCGTGATTTCCATAGACATTTTCCCCTCAAGCAGTGGTCGGCTGAGGGGGAGGGGTCATTGAGGAGGGGGCACTGTCAGGGCTGGGCTCAGCCCTTCTCTGAACTGGCCGCTCAGCTGTCGGCTAATTGCTTACCTGCACCCTCACTCTGTAAGGAGGGACTCTGCTGGGGACCCTAATGTAAAGGTATGCCTTCATACTTATCAGGATATTGGAGCTCCTTTCTCTCCACAATGACTCGGCTGTTGATGATCTGCTCGTCAGTCCTGGCTACTTAAAGCCGTCCAGCTCACTTCATCTCTGCCTTTGCCTTTGGTCACATCTCAGAAACTTTCTCCTGCGTTCCTGTTTAAGACTTACTCGGCTGACGTCCCTTCTGGCTCCGGATCCTGCTTGCTGTCCCGAATTGTTCAATCATTTGGAGAGCATTGTGTAGAGAAGGCTGATACACAGACCAGGTTAAACTGTAGAGCGGGGGTCTCCAAACTACAGCCCACCCGGCCTGCAACACTTTTAAGAATTAAGGTTAGCAATGGCTGCCTCTGCCTCATCCTCCCCCCAACCTGCACCCTGACTCTGTAAGGAGGGACTCTGCTGGGGACCCTAATGTAAAGGTATGCCTTCATACTTATTGGGATATTGGAGTGAATTAATGCACCCATAGGAGGACCACTGAAGGGTCTGCCCACCCATGGAGGACAGTAGAGATTTTGGATGTTGACTGCTATATATTCATACCATTGAGGTGAGAGTTTTGGGAGACTAATATTGAAGAAGCCATACTAGGGCAATATATGGACACTCTTATCTGACAACTACATGTTCAAGCTTTGACAGCAGCAGAAGTTTATTTATTCATTTTTTGTTCACAGAAGAAGACTTTTTACTATTATTATTCATTTATTCTTGATTATTATTTTTATACACGGTGTCATAGATTGACACTCTTTCTCTTCTTCTTTTATTTAGGATACTTCGGAAGTATTTACTATATGTAATTCACCATCACTTATCTATTGCACACCAATGCAAATATCACTCATTGTGCATTATCACTTTATTTAGATGTTTATTAAGACACATTTATTTATATATAGTGTTACAATCTATTTAGTGTAGGTACCAATATCAATTGGTCTCCTGAGATCTCCCGATTCACTTTAAACAGTTTGAGTGGTATGTGATACACTTAGAAATTTTGCTGCATTTTGATTCTGCACATAGTTCTGCATTAGTTTTGTTTACTGTTCCTTGCTAGCACAAGAGATTTATTTAACACTTCAATTGTGTAGAGAAGGACCGGAGTCGGCCAGATATAGCAAAGTGTCATCAGCGTATAGGCTGATTTTTTCGGTCAGATGTCTGAGTGTTAGCCTCCTGATCTCTGGATTTGCGCGGATGGACATGACAAGGGGTTCTGCAGCCAGTGCATATAGGAGTGGGGAAAGTGGGCAGCCCTGTCTCGTGCCTCTGCTGAGGTCAAACACCTGAGACGGCCATCCATTCGCCACTACCTTAGCTGTTGGGTGTTCATATAGTGGTTGAACCCATCTGATGAACTTAGGCCCAAAGCCATATCCCTCCAGGCACCTCCAGAGGTATCTCCACTCCACTGAATCAAATGCTTTGGTCGTATCCAATGTTACCACTACCCGTGTTCCAACATTATCATGTATGGCCTGCAGGTTAATAGTTTTCTAAGTTTGAAGGAGGTATTACGGCCTGGCATGAACCCCGCCTGGTCAGCGTGTATTAGGGAGAGTATTACTTGATTTAGGCGTATTGGGGAAATGGGGAGATAAGACTCTGGGTATTCTGGATCTTTGCTTGGTTTGGGTATTAGGACAATTGTGGCCTCCCTCATAGAAGGTGGTATGCCCCGTATACACGGTCGGATTTTACGATGGAAAATGTGTGATAGGACCTTGTTGTCAGAAATTCCGACCGTGTGTAGGCTCCATCACACATTTTACATCGGATTTTCCGACACACAAAGTTTGAGAGCAGGCTATAAAATTTTCCGACAACAAAATCCGTTGTCGGAATTTCCGATCGTGTGTACACAAATCCGAGACACAAAGTGCCACACATGCTCAGAATAAATAAAGAGATGAAAGCTATTGGCTACTGCCTCATTTAGAGTCCCGACCTACGCGTTTTACGTCACCGCGTTCAGAACGATCGGATTTTCCGACAACTTTGTGTGACTGTGTGTACGCAAGACAAGTTTGAGCCAACATCCATCGGAAAAAATCCTAGGATTTTGTTGTCGGAATGTCCGATCAATGTCCGACCGTGTGTACAGGGCAGTAGTGTTAGGGTTTCAAAAAGATCATTGTAAAGGGCGTGTAATTTGGGAATAAGTAAGTAATTAAAATGGGATAGAATTCTATGGGTAAGCCATCTGAGCCTGGGGATTTGGATCTGGCAAAGTCTGCATAGCAGTGGCTATTTCTTTGGTGGTGAGAGGTGCCTCGAGGAGGTCGATCTGATCCTCAGAAAGTTGAGGAAATTAGATATTCCCGAGGAATAGATTCATGAGTGTTGTATCCTCCGAGACTGTTGATGTGTAAAGTTCTTTAAAGAAATCTCGAAACCTGGAGGTTACACTGGGGGGGTCTATGACCTGTTGTTCTCCTTGGCCATGTAGGGTGGTGACAATCGGGGGTCTGTCTTCGCTATGGACTAGATAAGCAAGTAGTTTACCAGCCTTTTCCCCATGCTTGAATTGCTCCTGTTTAGTGAAAAATAGTTTCTGTCTAGCTTTTTCATATTGCAGTTGGGACTCGTCTGCAGTTTAAGCATATTGGCGTTCGACACGGAAGGGTCGATCTCGTATGCTTGTTCTGTGGAGGAGAGCTCTGTTACCGCATTGTCAAAGGCTTCTGCTGAGTCCGCCTTAATCCGGTTAATGTGTGAAGTTAGGGTCACCCGGGCATGTAGCTTGAATGAGTCCCACACTGATGGGATAGAGGCAGAGCGGTCGTTTTCTGTAAATAACCTACTCTACTCTGTGGCAAGTGTATCTTCTGGTAAAAGTGACAGCCAGAATGGATTCAAGCGCCAGATCCGTGGTGGTCTGTTAAGAGGTATGCTGAGTATTATCGAATATGGGCTATGATCTGACAGTAGTCTGGGACGAAATGACGCTTCTAATAGTCTGGGTGTGAGTGTTGGGATATAAGAATGAAATTAATGCGAGACATGGAGTTGTGTGCAGAAGAGAAGCATGAGTAAGCACGTGCCTGTGGGAATCTATTTCTCCAGGTATCAATTAGATGGAATGAGGAAATGAGTTTGGAGAATTTGGTATCTCCAGTTTGCCCCACAGCTAATGTTGTGGGTCTGAGCCTGTCGAGGGTAGTATTCAGCGTGGTGTTGAAGTCCCCCAGCCAGACTGCTTGTATCATGGGATGTCTGGCCATGAACGAGAACCCCTCCATGATTATAGATATAGAGAATGGGGGAGGGACATAGAAGGCCATAATAAGAAAGGGTTCCCCATATATTTTAGTATATAAGAATACATATCTGCCCTGTGGGTCAGTGCAGGCCTCACAAAGTTCAAAATGTACTGATTTTGCAATGAGTATAGAAACTCCTCTAAAATGGGATGTGTGTACTGAGTGGAACGTCCATCCAATCCATGGGCGACGGAGGGCCATCTGCAGCCATCCCTCCACATGCGTTTCCACCAGTACCACTATATCAGCCCTCTGTTTAAGGAACGCAAAGGCTATTTTGTTATTTATTTATATGCTCCTCACTGTTGTTTTTCTGCTTTTATGTAGAAATCTTTAATGTTGGTACAGGCACATACCATTCCCTGAGGAAGCCAATGTCTTGGCGAAACATGTAGGAACTGTGTACCTGTCTTGAAGGCCTTCTACACCAGGCCTACCCGACTGTATCTGCCCTGCATAATTTAACTGTGAATTGCACCCAGTATTTTTTTTCTACATGTGATAGTATTTCTCAATAAAGTATTTTTGTAATGTCATATGTTACATATCCCGTTTTAGTCTCTTGGCACCGCTATAATCCCTCTCTACTCCCTACTTTTCTTAAATGAATATCCGGGATGAGGTGCTGTATATAATGTAGCCCTTCCAGTCATACCTCCTTTTCGAACGCGAAGGCTGCCAACCGCTTGACTGTCTCGCGTAGGTCCCTCACGTTCCAAGTAAGAAATTTTATAGACGCCGTGTGTGGTTATCTTTGACATAATACATCCCGGTTAAATCAAACTCTAGGTCTGCTGTTAACTGGTCTCCAGAAATCTTCTCACTTACATACATCACTACCAATGGTAAATATAACATAGCATAAATGTACCCATTCAAAGTAAAGCATTTTCGTATTGCCTGTATCCAAATTGCTGCATACACTTGTAGATTCAACTGTATTAACAATCCTCCCTCCCCCCTCCCTGCCCTGCACCCACCCCAACTGGTGCGGGCATAATCCCTAAACAAAACTTGAACTGAAGTTAAGGAAAAAACAGTAACTTTGGTTTTGTAAAGGAGAAAAAACAAATGGAGCCATTGAAGCTTTAAATCATGAATGAATGAATGAATGAGTGACTTGTATAGCGCTACCTATGCGAACTGAATCGCCTCAGGGTGCTTTTTAACCTACCAGCATGTCTTTGGAGTGGCTGGGTGCTGGGTGTCATCCAAAAAAAGAGGCAAACACAAAGCGCTGCATTCCCAGCTATATGCATGTAAAATAGCAGGCACATTTCTGTCTTGGCTCCAGGCATTTGGACTGTTTTTCCTAGAGGTGCATGGAGAAAAGTCATGCTGCACTTTACATGTAGCTGGTGGGACCGTTGCTGTTCCGAGCCTCCTGCCACTTAAGTAGCATAGAAGTAAAATGAAGGTCCCAAAATGAGGGTTTCAATTAATGTCACAGTTCTATATTTAAAGTTATTGACCCACAGTTCCTGATGTGCACATGTCCCATCTCAGGTTAGGGGATATGACAGAATGTTTAGCTAGGATGGGATGCCCATTAAGTTCCACACCAAGAACAACAGGTGGATAGTTAGGCTCCATTCAGTATGGTGTCAAAAAGGGGCGTCTAGATTGACCATATTGTCCTATACTGTATATTGCGGGATGCCTTGTGCAAGAATAGGATAATGTGCATTATACTCACAACTCGTTCAGAACGCTTTTTCAGGGGTTGTTCGGGGTTCTATCCAGGTAATCAACTCTTCAGGATCTTCAAAGAATAAAGCTCTGCCATCGTGTTCCACCCTGACCCTGGCAGGGAACCACATGTGAAGTGGTGATTCCTGTGCCTGCGTTTGGCCTCCATGAAGCCCTGACGGCAGTACTGGACCTCCACCGAGAAGTCAGGAAAGACGGCGACTTTAATGTTTCTGAATGGGATATTACCCTTTTCTCTGGCCATTCTCAGTGCTGCATCCCTGTCTTTGTAATTTAGCAGCTTGGCTATGAATGTGCGGGGGGGAGCTCCCTGCCGGGGTGGTCTGGCCGGCATGCGGTGTGCTCTCTCTACCGCCAGCATGGGAGAGAAGGCTTCTCTGCCGTAGGATGTAATTAGCAGCTGTTCAAGGAATGTGGTAGGGTCTTTACCTTCTGTCCCCTCCGGGAGGCCGATTAGGTGCAAATTACACCTCCTGAGTCTGTTCTCTATGTCATCCTGCTTAGAGAACAGCTGGTGTATTTGTGCTGCATGCGGTCTGACCCAGTTTGAAATGGCGGGATGGCATCTTCCACAGTGTTGCAGTGCTGCGAGTCTCAGTAGTTTTGACAGGATCACAAAATTTTTGTAGATCTTGTCTTATCAAGGAGATATCTACCTTGACTTCTTCAATTTGAGCAGTGAGTGATGTTCGGCAGAATTTAATCGCTTCCAGGAGCTTGTCTGTGTCTCCTGCCATTCACTCCTCTCCTGCCTTTACCGCCATCTTCCTCCGGCTCCTCTCTATCTTGTTGGCGGTATTGGTCTAGTTTCACCGTGGCAGATTTTTGTGCTTTTGATGGGGACATGGTGGCTATAGTCAGCCTGGGGTGTCCAGTAAGGTAAGTCTGGTGCACGGATTTTGTCTGTGGGTCACAGGATGCTTTGGATTGCAGGATCAACAAACGGAGCTCCTCAGCAAGCATCCTACTCCATGTAACGTAAGGCCACGCCCCTCTTCTACATATTTTTGGTAAAAAAAAATTACAATAAGCGTATATTGATTGGTTTGCGCAAAAGTTATAGTGTCTGCAAAATAGGGAATAGATTTATGGTATTTTAATTATTTTTTTAATGTAATGGCAATGATCAGTGATTTTTTTTTTTAGCTGGACTGCAACATTGCGGCGGACCGATCAGACACTTTTGACACTCTTTTTGGGACCATTGACATTTATACAGCGATCAGTGCGATAAAAATGCACTGATAACTGTATAAATGTCACTGGCAAGCGGGTTAACACTAGGGAACAATCAAGGGGTTAAATGTGTTCCCTGGGAGGTGTTTCTAACTGTGGGGGAAGGGGACTGACTGGGAGTACAGAGAGATTGCTGTTCCTAATCACTAGGAACAAACGATCACCCTGAACTCCCCTGTCAGAATGGGGATCTGTCTGTTTACAATGATAGATCCTCGTTCTGGCTCTCTGTGGAGTGATCACGGGTGGCTGGCGGACATCGCGGACATCACGACCACGTTCATTGGCTCCCCCGTGGGTGCGTGTGCCCGCTGTAGCTGTCAAAGGAATCGACGTACAGTTACGGCGATTTGCGGGAAAGAGCCGACCTGCTACCGTATAATGACGGCGACTGGTCAGGAAGTGGTTTAAAAAAAAAAAAAAAACCTTTCACTTTAACCACTTCAGCTCCGGAAGGTTTTACCCCCTTCCTGACCAGGCCATTTTTTGCGATTTGGCACTGCGCTGCTTTAACTGACAATTGTGCTGTCGTGCTACGCTGTACCCAAATAAAATTAATGTCCTTTTTTCCCCACAAATAGAGCTTTCTTTTGTTGGTATTTGATCACCTCTGTGGGTTTTACTTTTCGTGCTATAAACATAAAAACCTGCCAATTTTGAAAAAAAAAAATATATATTTTATTTTCTGCTATAAAACTATAAAAAATTTTAAAAAATCTAATTTCTTCATGAACTTATGCCAATATGTATTCTGGTACATATTTTTGGTAAAAAAAAAATCCCAACAAGCGTATATTGATTGATTTGCGCAAAAGATATAGCGTCTACAAACTATGGGATAGATTTATGGAATTTTTATATATTTTCTTTTTTTTAACTAGTAATGGTAGCGATCAGCGATTTTTAGCAGAACTGTGACATTGCGGCAGACAAATCTGACACTAAGTGACACTTTTTGGGGACCAGTGACACCAATACAGTGATCAGTAATAAAAAAAAATACACTGTCACTTTATAAGTGACACTGGCAAGAAAGGGTTTAACACGAAGAACAATTAAGAGGTTAAGTGTGCTGCTAGGTAATGCTTTCTAATGCCCCGTACACACGGTCGGATTTTCCGATGGATAATGTCCGATCAGAGCGTGTTGTCGGAAATTCCGACCGTGTGTGGGCGCCATCGGACATTTTCCATCGGATTTTCCGACACACAAAGTTGGACAGCAGGAGATAAAATTTTCCGACAACAAAATCCGATCGCGTCAATTCCGACCGTGTGTGGCCTGTTCCGACGCACAAAGTGCCACGCATGCTCAGAAGAAATTCCAACACGGGACAGCTCGTTCTGGTAAACTTAGCGTTCGCAATGGATACAGCACTTTTGTCACGCTGCAATGTTCAAAATGGTTTAATACAGCGCACTCTCTTCTTCTTTATAATGTGACAAGAATTAAGTCATTTTGCTGCTCGTATTCACACACACTTCTCACAAACTTTTATTTGTGTTGTTTTAGTGGGATTCCCTGAATATATTGTTATTAGTTGTCACATTTGACAGTTTTATATTTTTTATTTTTTTTTATTTTGGATTTTAAGCCTTTTTTTTTATTTAATGTTTGGATTTTTTCCAAGGCTGATCTTTGTTCAATGTTATTTTTATTTTTACTCCAGAATATTTTTGGGTGTGTTTTGTGTGTCAGGTTACCCCAACACCATTGATATCTTTTATTATTTAATCTCAAGGAGATTGTTTGTTGTTGGTGTCCCTTGTTCATTTCACATTGTATATTTGAAATGTACCTGAATCCTCACAAACAAACTGTCCTTTTTGAAGTAAAACACATAGGAGAGTATAATTCAAAACAAAAATCCTTTATTAAGGGATCAGAACCAAACAAAGAGGAAGGCAACACTGGATCAACAGGAGAAATTAGCGAAGCCTGGGACCCCCATGGCAGACATCAATTCTTCAACATCAAAATTGGTGGCCTGAGGAGTCCATATGTAAGGGAGGGCAGTCTGGTCCGGGATTCACAGAGACTTGGATAGCAGCAGATGACATCTGTGTCCGCAGGCTGTGGTACCACAAGAGGCTGCATTTTTTGGCCCACCAGACTGGATCCAGGGTCCTCACTGTCTGGTCTTCCTTTCACACTTCCTTCCGGGCTGTGGCTGTGCAGTTGGAGATGTGGCAGGAGGAGGAGTAGGACCTGGAGGAGGAGGAGGAGGACCTGCAGGAGGAGGAGGAGGACCATCCCAAAGCTGTGTGTGAGGTGTAATTTGGCCCCTCATACCTTTCACCAGAGCCTCAGATATGAGGGCCTCACACATGGCTTTTTGGCCCTCCTCCATCCTCTGCATTTTATATGCTATGAATGCAGCAATGTTCTCCTGCCTGGTGTGTGGTGCTCCCAGGACCTCTGTAGCCCTACAAAAGAATCTGATAGCCGCCTCCTCTAGGGCACTCCTCCTACTGCCACTTTCTGTTTCCAGGGGGGATGGAGGGACCTGCAGATCAGCCAGCCAGCTCGGCCCGGCCACCTCCTGGCTGAGACTTCCCTGTGTATGAAAAAGGGACATAGTTGTAATGTTTTGCATCATCAATCACAATCCTTAATTAGTACTCCCAACTAACATATAGTTCACATCATTGATTGGACAAGCAGAAATATTTAGAGGAATGCTATACCTGGCTCAATCTGGGCTCCTCCACATATGGCCTGGAAGGCCCAGGTTGGGCGTCAGAAGCCTCAGCCGGGGGGGAAGGAAGCGTGGAAGGAAGACTGGAGAGGGATGGCCTGGGTTCAGTCTGGCCTGCCAGAAAGTGCAGCCTGTCGTAGTACAACATCCTGGGGACATAGATGTCACCTGCTGCTCTGGATCTCTGCGAATCAAGGACTTTATTGCGCTCCCTCAGATATGTGCTCCTCAGGCCACCAATGAAAATCTTTAAAAAAGTGATGTCTGCCGTGGGGATCACCTGCTTCACAATTTCACACAATTGCTCCAGTGCTGCCTTCCTCTTTGCTTGGTTCTTGTAATGGGGGTGTTTAATCTCCCACAGACAGGGCAGCTCCCTTAGCATCTCTATGAAGACTGAAATGAAGTCCTTATCTTTCAGTACCATATCCATGTTCACTGCAAGACACAACACAAGACAAAGCCTAATGTCACACAAAACTCTCCTAATCTTGTTACAATATAGGCCTCAATCTAGAAGCAGTATAGGCCCAAGTTTGTCTCTTACCTTCGTTCTTACGATCGCCGCGTCCAATGCTCCTTCCTCCGCTCACAGATCAAACGTAATACGCACGCGTGTTACGCTTTATATACACTGCGCATGTGTGTAACTCCGCCCGCCCCTGACGTTCTTTCTAGTCTATTCCCCGCCCCTTTTCGTTCGGCGCAGTAGGGGAAGAGCATGATGGCGGACATACAGCAGGTGCGGGCTAATTGTAGCAACGAGGAGGAGGAGGAGGAAAGCCCGGATCCAGGCACGTCCAGAAGGAGACGTTTTAAGGCCACAAATATGTCGTTTGGGGAGATGTTGGAGATGGTCGACATCATGAGGAAGTCCGACTATGACGGAAAATATGGGCCTTACCACAACCCGAACATCCGAAAGGCCAAGATCATGGCGAAAGTGGTCAGGAGTCTAGAGCGGAATTTCGGGGTACGAAGGTCTAAAGATCAGCTCAGGAAGCGGTGGTCGGACCTGAAGTTGAGAGAGCCAGAGCAGTACCGAAAGATCCGGAGAGTGCTGCAAAAAAGTAAGTAGTTGTGCTGTGTTCCTATTCTTTCTGTCTTTATTACGTTCGTTCTGCTCCATATGCTTTTATTAGTTGTAACGTTTCAAAAGGTCAACTTTAATGTTCATGGGCACATTATTCGTTCGTATCAAACATTTTTCTTTCGGCCTCTAGAACACCATTGTTTAGGCCATATGCATTTTCACACATTTTTGGGGGCCTACTTGGATGCCAAATATTTGTTTGTGTAGATGGGTTTGTTACTAGAATGAAATGCAAACTAGATTGTGTGTAAGGAGAGGACACTGAGCAGCTGTTTTCACATCTTGACACTGGAGCACTAGTGTGGGACACAAGAACACCATTTTTATTAGGGGGGCCACACAGGTGCTTCAGTGTATACTATAGGGGGGGTTACATCTGTGAAGCTTGTACCAAACAGGTAAAGTATTGCAGCTTTACAAAGGGCAATAAAAAATATACATCTTGGAACTCTGCTAAAATAGACAATTGTACCCCACTTCCGAGCAATGTTTCCTATTTCTAGTTCTGCCATCAAATATCTGTGTGCTAAGTATACCATTTTTGTTTTACATAGGGGATAAAAGACTCGGACACCCCTCATCCCAGGAGACCAGAGACCCCCCCCCCTCTGGAAGAAGGGGAAATACCCCCAACCCAAGAAGCTGAGCAGGAGGAAGATGAAGACGTGGTGGAGATTGGCACCACAACAGGTGAGTGTCTGCGACCACAGGCTCAGGTAAAAGAGATGGCTGGTGGCAGATTTTTGAGACCTTTTTTTTTGTTCTTTATCTCTTTTTAGGTGATCGTGATCCAGAACGCTTTACATCTGAAAGTGCCCAGATACTGATCGGGGAGATCATGGGGTGTAATCTCCAATTGCAAAACATCCAGCAACAAATCAGTGATGTTATTAAAAAAAATAATAACATCATTGATGTTTTGGGGCGAATTTAAACCCCACAAAATCACCTGTTTTATTGTACCAAAATTTTTTGAATGTTTAGAAAAGCCAAATTTGGAAGATGCACACAGTGTGCCAACATGTGCTATCTGCCATCACGGGATATCAATGGATGCGTTTTGGGGGTGCAACCCCTTCCTCAATTATAAAGTAGCGTTGAGGAAGGGCTTGCTCCCCCCAAACACGTCCCTTGATCCCCCCTGATGGCAGATAGCACATGTTGACATTCGTAAATTGGTGTGCATCTTCCAAATTTGGCTTTTCCAGGGGTGATTTCCCCCCATCTGAACGCTATATCAAACCCAGTTCCTAAATACTGATGTCTGATATAGCCTTCAGGTTTTACCTAATGTGAACTTTGTAAGTTCAAGTTTTTTGGCTTTCTTGTTGGTTTTACACAGGCCTGTTTTATCTGAAATGGATATTTTGATTTTTCATAATGCTACTGCAAACATTGTTATACAACAAACATGTTGGTTTGTTTTAAAAACCTTTGGGAAATGCACATGTGATTGTGCACGTATAAAAAAGTGCCTTACTCAAGAATGTGTGGATTATTGTCTCAACACTACAACACTTTTGGGGTGATGTAATTGCTGTTTTATGCAAAAATGGGGGTTATTTCCTAAGGGCAAATCCTCTTTGCACTACAAGTGCAGGTTCAGTGCAGTTGCAAGTGCACTTGTAGTGAAATGTGTTTTTGCATTTAGGAAGTACCAGCCAACACTGTTTTTTATAAGGTTACCCAATCACGACATTTTCTGCACTCAACACATTTCTGTCAGGGTCAGCTAAAACAAACACAAGCAGTAAATGTCCACAAAGAATTTCTTTTGGTTGTTTTTTATTTGAAAAAGGTGTCACAGATTGTCTGGCATATTGATAGCCCCCCTACCCGCAAAGAACTCCAGGTAGCGTAACCGGACATCACGGGCATTCAGGGAGGGCAAGCCAGGACGGCCACTTTCAAGCGCCGTCAGTGTTGATGGATTAGGGATTCCGGCCTCAGGCCCAACTGAGCCAACATAGTTGGCTGAATGTTTTCTTAAAAAATTATGGAGAACACAGCAGGCAAGTATTATATGGTTCAGTTTATACTCCGCCATATGGATGGGTGTCAGAAATAGTCAGAACCGGCTGGCCAGGATTCCAAATGTGTTCTCCACCACTCTTCGGGCTCTGGCCAGCCAGTAATTAAAAACCCTCTGTTCCGGGGTGAGGGTCCTCATCGGGAATGGCCGCATCAGGTGGTCCCCCAGCGCAAATGCTTCATCAGCAACAAACACAAATGGGAGACCTTCAACATTGTCCTCTGGAGGTGGCAAGTCCAAGCTGCCATTCTGGAGACGCCTGTAGAACTCCGTCTGGGCGATCACTCCACCATCGGACATCCGGCCATTCTTCCCCACGTCCACATACAAGAACTCGTAATTAGCCGACACCACTGCCAACATCACTATACTATTAAACCCCTTGTAATTATAATAGTACGACCCCGAGTTGGGTGGTGGGACGATGTGGACGTGTTTCCCATCAATTGCCCCTCCGCAGTTAGGAAAGTCCCACCGCTGGGCAAAGTGGGAGGCCAAAGTCTGCCATTCCTGTGGCGTTGAAGGAAACTGTTGAGGAAAAAAAAATAAACCTTACTATTTTTTCACAGAAACATGGCAAGCAGATTAGACACAAACATTATGGGGCAACCTCCAGATAGCATTTACTAAGGGGAATTTAACAAGGCCAAAGTATAAGGTACACCTATCATATTCCCCCTCCCCCCTCTCATGGGCCATTTCTAACATTATAGGGGGGGAACTCTTGGACAGGTAACCCTCTTCACTTCATTGAGAGATGAATGCCTAAATACAGGGTATTACTTGGAACAGCCCCTCCTTAGTTACACTATTGGCAGACCACTGGACAGGTAAGAAGTGTCATAATACAAAGATATAAATACACACTGTACACATTTGAGGACATTTGAACATTCTGCTATTACCTATCAAGATAATAATAGGATACAAAAACTTTAAACAGTACCATTGGAAAGTATACAGGCAGGCCCTTGCACTACATGCTTTGGGGAATTCATCCCTAAATCTGACCAGTAAAGAGGTGGGTATAGTGTGTATGGGTTTGGCAAAGTCAGCAGATAGATGATTGAGGATAGATAGAGAATTGGGATCAGCTGACTTAGCAGTTGGGGGGGGAGGGTTAAAAAAAATTTGGGGACACCACAAAAAAAAGCCTCTGGCACTCTGCCTGAATTTAAATCAAAAATAACATTTCCAAACATTTTAGGGGGCGTTTGGGGTAAAGCACTACTATGGAGCTGATAAAATACATTGTTAAGTGACTACATGAGGTGAATATAGGCCAGGAGACACCATGCTGGGGAGGTTATTGAAGGGCAAATATGTATGAAGGACATAAAATAATAATTACCTAAAAATCCAGCATGCATGAGAACAAAGGGGACATTCACAGCATATTACAATCATGGTAATTAGGGAATGAGGGAAGAAATACAATATATTATCAAACATTCAATACAATAAAATGTGATATAAAAGGATAAAAATCTTACCTTCATATACTCCTTCTGCAGGACCTGGATGATGGCAGAACAGGTCTCTGGGATAATGATCCCCAGAGCCTGGGGGGAGATGCCTGTCGAGAACTTCAAGTCCTGCAGGCTTCTCCCTGTGGCCAAATACCGCAAGGTAGCGACCAACCTCTGCTCCGGAGTGATGGCTTGCCTCATGCAGGTATCCTGCCTGCTAATATAGGGGGTCAGCAAAGCCAACAAACGGTGAAATACGGGGTCCGTCATCCTGAGAAAGTTCCTGAAATCATCAGGATTATTCTCACGGATCTCACGGAGCAAAGGCATATGACAGAACTGGTCACACTGAAGCAACCAGTTCTTGGTCCATGAACTCCTCCCCACCCTGTTCATGGACTGGACTTGTGTCAAGGTCAGGACCCCAACACCAAGCCCCCGCACAGCACGAACTCTACGAGGAGTACGCATATGAAACATGGCTAGAAAACGGTCGGCTGCTCAGAACGAAGTAACAGAACGCACTGAAGAACAGCAAGGCCTGTGAAGAGCGACCTGAAAAACAGCAACGAGCAGGCAAGATCACACAGAAAACTCCGATACGAACTGACTGCACGCACTGAAGAGCAGATACAAACCCACAAGCACAAACTGAACATCAGAAAACGATCTGAAAGCCACGAGTCTGAAAAAGCGCGAATCGTCTCTCACCAAACTTTTACTAACACGAGATTAGCAAAAGGAGCCCAAAGGGTGCCGCTCTTGGTTCTGTACCGGCCTTTTCTAGTCTCATCGTACGTGGTGTACGTCACCGCGTTGTTGTCGATTGGAAATTCCGACAACTTTGTGCGACCGTGTGTAGGCAAAACAAGTTTGAGCCAACATCCGTCGGAAAAAATCCTAGGATTTTGTTGTCGGAATGTCCGAACAAAGTCCGACCGTGTGTACGGGGCATAACTGTGGGGGGGAGTGGATGCACTGGACAAAAAGAGAGCTTAGCAGAAACACAAGAACTCTCTGTTCCTCCCTGACAGAATCGTGGTCTGCCTTTCCCCTGAATGATCAGCGGGTCACGGCACCCATCGCCCTTGATGAAACTCCTTAAAGCTATAGTTAACATGTGAGCTACAGTACATTGAAGGAACTCGCTTTAGGTAAAATAGAAAAAAAACTTGTACGCATTAGGTAACTTTTATGATAAAGGCAGTAAAATGCATACACTCCTAGTGAAAAAGCTGAGAAAACATACCTATCGACACCTCATGCCCCTTGGCCTCATGCCACAGCAAGATTTCAGCCAATATAAATCTGCCCTCCAAAAATGCCATTCCTGTCTCCACACTGCCAAACAGACCTACTTTATCACTCTCATTAACATCCTCTCACGCAGTCTCCGTCAACTCTTTTCTACCTTTTCCGCTCTACTTCATCCTTCATTACCTTCACCCACTAATTTACTCACTGCCCAGGAGATTGCTAATCACTTTAAAAATAAGATTGAGACAATTTGTCTCAAGATCTCCACTCTACGGATATCTCTCTTACACTCCTTGTCCTCCTGCACAATCAATACTTCCCTCTTTTAACCCAGCTACTATAGAGGAAGTCAATAAACTTTTTTCTAATGCCCACTCAACCTCCTGCCCCCTGGACCCTGTTCCTTCTCATATACTATGGTCACCCTCTGGCTCTATCCTACAACTCATATCTTCAACCTCTCCCTCTCTACTGGCATCTTCCTCTACCCTCTGAAACATGCATAGTCAGTCCTATACCAAAAAAGGCCTCACTGGACCCCACCAATCTTAACAACCTAAGACCCATCTCTTTACTCCCTTTTGCCTCCAAACTCCTTGAGCGTTATGTCTACAACCGACTGAGTGACCACCTCAAACAGCTTACCAAACAGCTTACTAACAGCCAAAACCAACGGTCATTATTCGGTATTCTTACTCTTGGATCTTTCCGCTACCTTTGATACAGTTGACCACCCCCTCCTCAAAAAACTCAATTTGCTTGGTCTCCATGGCTACGCTCTCCATTGGTTCAAATCTTACCTATCTCACCGCACCTTCAGTGTCACTTACAACTCCACTTCCTCCTACCGTTGAGGTCCCCCAAGGTTCTGTCCTTGGACCTCTACTATTCTCGATCTACACATCCTCCCTGGGTCAGCTGACCATTTATATGTCGATGACACCCAAATCTATCTCTCTGCCATTCAGCTCACATCATCAGTCTCCTCACGCATCACTGATGTACTAACAGACATATCAGCCTGCATGTCACACCAGTTAATATTTCCTCCCCACACGTGTCCCTTCCCCTGACTTCTCTGTCAGGATCAATAGCACATCTACCAGTCCGTCCCTACATACCAGGGTGCTAGGGGTAACCTTAGACTCCGAACTGTCCTTTCAGGACCACATCCAATCCTTGTCCAAATTATGCTGCCTTAGCCTCCGCAACATTTCTAGAATACACCCCTTTTTAACTGATGACACCACCAAGCTTCTAATTCACTCCCTGGTTATCTCTCGCCTCAACTACTGCAACTCCCTCCTCATTGGATTACCTTTACATAGACTATGCCCCCTTTAGTCCATAATGAATGGCGCTGCAAGACTCATCCACCTTACCAACCATTCAGTGTCCTCCTCCTCCTCTCTGCCAATCCCTCCACTGGCTTCCAAAAATAACAAACATGTTATACTTACCTGCTCTGTTGCAGTGGATTTGCACAGAGCAGCCAAGATCCTCTTATTCTCGGGTGCCTCAAGTGCCCCCACAGCAAGCAGCTTGCTATGGGGGCACCCAAGCCGAGTCACAGCTACCTGTGTCCATTCTGACACGGAGCTGAGGCCCGGCCCCACCCCTCTGTCTCCTGATTGGCTCACTGACTTTAACAGCAGCCAATGGCTCCGCTGCTGTGACTCAGTCCAGAGGATCCTTAAGGGCCCCAGTGCCACAAACCATGAAGGGCCCCCCTAACCCCCTCTTTTATCCACGCTTCCAGTTCTGGGAAGGTGCCAATGGACATCCTCCCAGAACCCTGTCTTTAACGTGCTGCTTAGGGTGCGCATCCAGCACATTCTGACACAGTTGATCACGGTAACGGGCTAACTACATCGGCCCTTTACCATGTGATCAGCTGATCACATGTAAACAGACTTGCCAGTTATCGGCAGTCCTTTCTTCCCACAAAGTGTCTATTTGAGGAAAGGAGAGCCGTTAACCAGCAAGATTATCAGTATATTGTTTACACTGATAATCAAGGCACTGTTCATTAGTGCACTGATCATTATTGCCCTGATTATCAGTGCTGCCTTTCAGTGTCCATCTGTGCTGCCTATCAGTGCCCATCAGTGCTGTCTATCAGTGCCCATTGATGCCACCTATAAGAGCATCTCTCTTATATAGCTTAGAGCCTGCACTGACAGCTCCCATTCCCTCCTCCCTCGCACAGACAAGGCTTAAAGATACCAAGCATACCCTTCAATTAATAAGTGAACGTATCACGGATAGTAATGTGATTATGGCCACGGGCGACGTATCATCACTATATACTAACATCGATCATGAGGGGGCCTTAGAAGCCGTGGAATGGGCCTTGGATAAAGAGGAAGGGATTGATAAAGACCTTTGTGGATTCATTCTAAAATGCTTGGACTTTTGCTTGCATCATAATTTCTTTTGGTATAACAATAAGTTTTTCCTGCAGATAAGAGGTGTCGCTATGGGCGCTAAGTTCGCCCCTAGCGTAGCGAACCTCTATATGGCCAAATGGGAGGAAGAGATTGTTCAGGTTGAACAATATGGAGATATATTGTTATACAAGAGGTTCATAGATGATCTTTTAATCATGTGCAAGGGGAGTATGGAATCATTGATGGTGTTGTTGGAATCCATGAATGATAACGATCGGAATATTTCTTTGACTTGGGACGTAAATAAGGACCAGATACATTTCCTTGATTTGGAAATACTCAACAAGGCAGAGGGTATCATCACTAGGTCCTTCTTTAAAGCTACAGATCGTAACTCCTACATTCCCACTACGAGCTGTCATCATAAACCATGGCTGGTTCATATTCCCAGATGCCAGTTTATGAGAATGCTGATAAACTGTTCACTTGAGGGTGATTTTGAGGTTCAATCTGATAAACTAGGTAAGATGTTTTTAGATAAAGGTTACCAAAAGGAATTCCGGGAAAAAGAGAAAAATATGGTGAGAAATTTGAAGAGGGATGATTTATTGAAGGATAAAACTGTAACCGTGGGTAACGGAGAAGTTAATGATACCTATATTGTTTTGGATTACTGTCTACAAAGCAGGGAGTTAGAGAGAATTTTAAGAAAATATTGGAACGTACTTAAGCAAGATAGTGATCTTAGGGATCTATTATCTGATAAACCTAGAATTATTTACAAGAGAGCACCTTGTTTACGGGATAGGCTAGTACACAATATAGTGGAACCACCCCCAACAAAGCCAAAAATGTTCTGGGACCTAAAAGGCTTCTTTGGGAGGTGCTATAGCTGTATTAGGGTTCCATCTAACACTAAGAGAGTCAAAGAGTTCTATAACCCCCATAGAGATCAGTCACATATTATAAAAGATTTTATATCTTGTGAAACGATTGGGGTGGTGTAAGCGATCAAATGTCCCTGCAATCTTATCTATGTTGGTCGCACTATTAGGGCTTTGAAAGATCGTATGGAGGAACACGTGAGGAACATACGTAAAGGATCTGATAAACATTCCCTCTCTGTACATTTTAAAAATGTGCACAACCAAAGCACGCAGGGTATGAAGTTTTGGGGGATAGAAGCACCAAAGCATAACTGAAGAGGTTCCAATTATGTTAGAGATATTAGTAAACGTGAATGGATCCTGGTGGATATACCAGCCCGGATCTTTATCACCTGGTGGATTGAATAAGGAGTTCGATCTTACATGTTTTCTTAGTAATTTTTAAGTTTTCGACCAACTTTTATGTTAGGGGATAGTATATCTGTCACTTTGTGTTCTAGATCCACTCCGCATTGTTATCCCTGTATAAATATTCTTGGTGGGATTATTCATATGCTACATCGGCTTACCTGTCCTATTTATAATTATTGTTTATATTGAGTTTATTATTGAGTTGATTAAATTTGATGTGTTGTATCCATTGGGGGTACCCAACTTTCCCTTCAAATCATTAATGATGGGTTTTTCCATTAATCCATTGTTTAGGAGACCCCCTTTTTTTGGGGGGTGTACATAAGATACATACATATATATTTTTTCAAATTTAATATGAAGAATTTTTATCCGTATTTTTATTTTATATTTATTTTTAATTTCTTTTTATTTTTATTCCACTTTACATTTATCCTATTTATTATTATTTTTTATTTTTATTTACTTATATTATTTTATTTGTATCTGTATTTTTTTGTATGCAGGTATGTGTGTATACATATGCACACATATCTACACGATATGTAATATACACATCATGGGAGAGGTTTTGATTGATGGGGGATGCTTTACTAAATAAATAGTATATTGTTCATTAATTTATATTTATGATACAGTAATAGATTTAATATTTGTTTACAACTTCCACCGTATATTATTTCGTGGGGCAGCACCCATAGGGATGGGTATTAAGCATTTTATGATAGGTACCAATATATATTTTTTAATAAAGTTTTATTATATAACATTTTTTGTTTTTCTATGAGGTTTATGTATGGAGTATTTTACCAGCGCTGTTACCCTGTACTCATTATGCATTATGAAAAGATATGAGGAATTGGCGCTGCCCTATTAGCAGTAAGTATTGTTTAGGGGTCAGAAGAGTAAATAAATACGAGAATGGATAAAAAATGGTGACAGCAATTGTGTATGTGAAACAAAAGAAATAAATATGTGTTCCTTAAATAAATGAATCCCCTCTTTTTTGTTGCACATGAAAAATAAATGAATTAATTAACATAAAATCCTAATAAATGAGTGTGCACCTCTCCTGTGTTGTGAAAATAAATATTACAATAAGTGGGTTGAGTTTATACTTGCTCTACTTTCAATATGGACCTTATATAGGTGATAAACCAAATTGAACAAAATATACGAGAAATAATAATAATCATAACATTGTGAAAGGATTTTGTGAGTAACCTCCTAGTGAAAATATATACGGGGTTCGTGAGATACGCCCTATTCGGGGGCTATCGGCAACCGTATGGGGTTACCACATATCCCCAATAGATATATTGATTAAAGTGCGCTGTGCATAAAGTGAACAAAAGTGCAAAAAAACTCTATATTACAATATATTAAATAACCTCAAATTTCATATATAGAAAATATATATATACAGGAATACAAACAGTTAATACTCATATTAGAGACAGCGAATGTGAGTACAACATCTGTGAAACAGTCCCTATATTGAAATAAAAAAGTCTATTGTGTAAGACACGAACAGTTGAGAACATCCAGATTAGTTGATATGCATTCAAAGATGCTCAAGGGGTAATATAAGGTGACTTCCGTGCGAATAGAAGCTGGTGACTCCAGGTGCTCCCCCCCCGTGCTCCCCCACTCACCAGAATACCTCACCCCCGAGGGGGTATTAGGCAGAGGAGTGGGTGTCTTTTGGTGGCTGCCTCTGATGGATGTCCCTCTTAAGCTTTACTGCACCATGGATTGCTTCCTTTTAGACCGATAATGTGGGTCCCCTTGTGTTGATCCAGACCCGGATACCTCCGCTGCTATCCACCTCCGTGCTGCTAAATCCTCCTCACGCAAAGAAATAGACAGGGGCTTGCATAGTGAAGTACGTCCGGTTTATTAAAAGTAAAAAGAACAATAAAAGCGTAACAAGCTTTTGCAGTTGCGGCTGTGAGCTAAGGATGGGATCGGGACAAAGATCCAAACGTGCGTCCCACCTTGCGTTTCAGCCGGCTCTTCCGGGTATGACGTGTGAGTGTGACTCCGCCTTACGCGTTTCGTCATCAGACGTTGTCAAAGACGGTGTCGACGCTTCACGCTTCACACAAAGATATAGTCCACCCGGCTCCATCGTACCTCCCCTAATTATGTAAATTCCACTCGGGGGGTGTGAATGAATAACAGAGCCGCAGGTCTATACAGTCATTGCAACAATATACCGCCTAACCGTCATATTCTATGCACATTACAATCATTCACAGTAAACCACCTGCAGGATCTTTTGTTATGTTCAACCACATAAATAATTGGTTAGGTGTACAGACTGCCAGATTGAAATGAGGATATTAGAAAATAGTGTGTAATGGGCCTCAATACAGTAAGTGCTAAAAAACTAGAATATTAATTTAAAAAAAAATTAATAATTAAAAAAAATTTTTTTATTTAAAATTGTTTAAAAAAGTTTTAAACTGCTCCTAGGTGTCTACAGGGTTGTTTGATTATTATTAGAAGTACACATAAAATAGTAAAAATATTAAAAAAATTTTTTAATACAAAAAATTCCTTATATATAAAATCATTATACTTATAAATTTGTATGGCTTTTATATATAAAATTTATACCTCCCACTATATGTATAATTTATACCTCCCACTATGCATTATTGCGGGTTGGAGTAAACCAGGGGTAACCAGAGAAACTAAAAAAGGGGGGTGGGCATACAGGTATCCTAACCACGGATTACCCATTATTGTAATATACTTTTGTGTATACGCGAGATTAAGTTAACCTCTCATTACCACAGATCTCCAGATTTAACCGTCAACCTTATACATAGTGTTAGGAGGGTACTGAGTGCCATCCCGACACATGTATTAACCTTCCACAAGGCCTGGGCCCTACCAGAGATGGCATGTTTATTGACTATACTCTGTGGCCCCACTTACGATCAGTTAGAGACATGCGTGTTAGAATGGCCCTAGCCCCAATCGTCTGAAGACAGATTCCAGTGTATGCCACCTACCATTTATTATACAATTAGTGCATTGTGTAGGTTATATTCTGAACTGCAGAAACCTGTAAACTAAAGGATGTCTGGGAACTAGAGTGCTGTGAAAGGATTCAGGGATTAGCAATAAAACAATTTAGGTCTATTTCCAGGTTCAGCCCTCTGGGGGCAAGAGATCCCAGCTGGTAGATCCAGCTGGTTTCATTTCTGGAGATAGAGATCTCTCTGTTGCCCCCCCGCCAGTTTGCTTGCACTGTGTCAATTCCATAGAAGACAAGACCACTAGGATCTCTGTGGTGGACCTCATCAAAGTGCTTAGACAGGCTATGATTAGGGAACCCTTTTCTAATATTTTTAATATGTTCTCGGATCCGAACAAAGAGGGGGCGGGTGGTTCTGCCCACGTACTGGAGGTGGCAAGGGCATTCTATGACATATGTAACATGCGTGCTCCGACATGTAATTAGTTGATTGATGTGGTATTCCTTGTGATCGGTGCATGATCTAAATGTAGTCTTCTTTCTAGGTTGCCACTTGGCCACTTTGCATGGTAAACACCTCTGACATCTGAAAAAGCCTTTCAGGTCTGGGCATATTTTGATGGTCTGCGGGGGGTCAATGACATTTCTTACAAGATGGTTTCTTAGGCTGGGTGCTTTCCTATATATGAACTTAGGTTTTAGAGGAAGAATTTTCGATAACACAAGGTCCTCCTTAAGGATCGGCCAGTATTTCCTTATTATTTTTTCAAGGTCTCTGTATTGGCTGTTATATCCTGTGATAAAAGTAATCTCAGCTCCTTTATAATCTTTTTTGTTCTTATTACAGAAAAGAGTGGATCTGTCCATCTTCATGATATCCGTTTTCAACTTAAGGAGTCTGTCTTTATCGTAGCCTTTTTCTTGGAACCTTTTAATCAGGATATCTGCCTGGTTGCTAAAATCCTCCAGTGTGTCACAATTGCGGCGTATGCGCAGCAGTTGTCCTTTAGGGACATTGGATTTCCATCGTGGGTGATGGCAACTGGAGATGGGGATATACCCATTGGGATCCGTCGCTTTAAAGAATGTGCGGGTTGATAACAAGTCCCCTACTTTGAAAATCTCCAGGTCCAAGTAGTCAATTTTTTCCTTACTCCACTTGCCGGTAAATGTGATACCATACTTATTGATATTTAGATTCTCAAGGAAATTAGTCAGGCTTTCTGGTGTTCCATTCCATAGGATGATCAGGTCATCTATATACCGCCTGTACATCTTAATCTGGGGTATGTTTTTGCTATAAATGTACTTATCCTCCCACATGTCCATGAATAGGTTAGCAACGCTAGGGGCATAGCGAGCCCCCATTGCAACCCCCTTTATCTGTACATAGTATTTCTTATCATACCAGAAATAGTTACACTCCATGGCTAACTTTAGGACCTCTAGAATGTAACTAATCTGTTCCTGCTTCATGTTGGTGTTCATATGCATTGCTTTTTCTACTCCCCGCAGTCCATCTTTTTGTTCAATGCTGGTGTAAAGCGAATTTACATCCACCGCTACCAGTAGCCATTGTTCTGCTCCCTTCACCTGTTGGAGTTCTTGTATCAGTTGCATGCTGTCGCGTAGATACGATCTGCCTTCTTTCACCAGGGGTTTCAGAAATGTATCTAAATATTCTCCTAATCTGGAGAAGATGGAATTGATCCCGCTGACAATGGGCCTTCCTGGTGGTTTATCCAGTCTTTTGTGGATTTTGGGCGTATAGTAAATCACTGGTGTCTTTGTTGAATTGGATATCATATATTCAGCCTCTTTGATATTCAGAATTCCTTTGGTTTTTCCTTTTTCCACATATGCTCTTAACTTCTTCTCATATTTTTTCTTCGGGTTCCCTGTTAGTTTTTTGTAGGTGTTTTCTATGTTCAAAAGATTATTCATCTCCTCCTGGTAATCTTTTTTGTTTAGGATGACCAGGCCTCCCCCCTTATCAGCTGGCCTGATCACTACATCATGCTTGTTTCCTATATCCTTGATGGTTTTCCAGATGTTCTTTGATCTCTTCTTCCCATTTTTCATTGCTTTGATATCTTCTTCTACCATTTTCCTAAATGCATTGGTTTCCTGGGGTTTTGGGGTTAAATATGGAGTTGTTTTTGAGTTCGGTGTGCGTGTACTCCGAACTTTCTCTTGTTACTTCTCCTGGGTTTAGGGCAAAATGTTTTTTAATGTTTAGCTTCCTTAGAAATTTTTGAAGGTCAATGTAGGTCTCGAACTTATCCAAAGGCTTGTCTGGGGCATATTTGAGCCCCAATTCCAGCACTTCTAATTCCTCTTGTGTAAACTGTGCGTGGCTGAGGTTAAAGATCCCTTGCCCTAGTAATTTCTGGGTCTTTTTCTTCTTCCTGCCTCCTCGTCTTCCTCTTGTCTGCTTTCTCTTTCCATATGCCTGTGTGTGGGTCCCATGTTTGCTTTCTGTTGGTATTCCCTCCTGGTTCCATTTTGTGGGTTTGTTTCGTATCTCTGATATGTGTTTAGACCATCAAAATATGCCCGGACCTGAAAGGCTTTTTCAGATGTCAGAGGTGTTTACCATGCAAAGTGGCCAAGTGGCAACCTAGAAAGAAGACTACATTTAGATCATGCACCGATCACAAGGAATACCACATCAATCAACTAATTACATGTCGGAGCACGCATGTTACATATGTCATAGAATGCCCTTGCCACCTCCAGTACGTGGGCAGAACCACCCGCCCCCTCTTTGTTCGGATCCGAGAACATATTAAAAATATTAGAAAAGGGTTCCCTAATCATAGCCTGTCTAAGCACTTTGATGAGGTCCACCACAGAGATCCTAGTGGTCTTGTCTTCTATGGAATTGACACAGTGCAAGCAAACTGGCGGGGGGGCAACAGAGAGATCTCTATCTCCAGAAATGAAACCAGCTGGATCTACCAGCTGGGATCTCTTGCCCCCAGAGGGCTGAACCTGGAAATAGACCTAAATTGTTTTATTGCTAATCCCTGAATCCTTTCACAGCACTCTAGTTCCCAGACATCCTTTAGTTTACAGGTTTCTGCAGTTCAGAATATAACCTACACAATGCACTAATTGTATAATAAATGGTAGGTGGCATACACTGGAATCTGTCTTCAGACGATTGGGGCTAGGGCCATTCTAACACGCATGTCTCTAACTGATCGTAAGTGGGGCCACAGAGTATAGTCAATAAACATGCCATCTCTGGTAGGGCCCAGGCCTTGTGGAAGGTTAATACATGTGTCGGGATGGCACTCAGTACCCTCCTAACACTATGTATAAGGTTGACGGTAAATCTGGAGATCTGTGGTAATGAGAGGTTAACTTAATCTCCCGTATACACAAAAGTATATTACAATAATGGGTAATCCGTGGTTAGGATACCTGTATGCCCACCCCCCTTTTTTAGTTTCTCTGGTTACCCCTGGTTTACTCCAACCCGCAATAATGCATAGTGGGAGGTATAAATTATACATATAGTGGGAGGTATAAATTTTATATATAAAAGCCATACAAATTTATAAGTATAATGATTTTATATATAAGGAATTTTTTGTATTAAAAAATTTTTTTTATATTTTTACTATTTTATGTGTACTTCTAATAATAATCAAACAACCCTGTAGACACCTAGGAGCAGTTTAAAACTTTTTTAAACAATTTTAAATAAAAATTTTTTTTTTTAATTATTAATTTTTTTAAAATTAATATTCTAGTTTTTTAGCACTTACTGTATTGAGGCCCATTACACACTATTTTCTAATATCCTCATTTCAATCTGGCAGTCTGTACACCTAACCAATTATTTATGTGGTTGAACATAACAAAAGATCCTGCAGGTGGTTTACTGTGAATGATTGTAATGTGCATAGAATATGACGGTTAGGCGGTATATTGTTGCAATGACTGTATAGACCTGCGGCTCTGTTATTCATTCACACCCCCCGAGTGGAATTTACATAATTAGGGGAGGTACGATGGAGCCGGGTGGACTATATCTTTGTGTGAAGCGTGAAGCGTCGACACCGTCTTTGACAACGTCTGATGACGAAACGCGTAAGGCGGAGTCACGCTCACACGTCATACCCGGAAGAGCCGGCTGAAACGCAAGGTGGGATGCACGTTTGGATCTTTGTCCCGATCCCATCCTTAGCTCACAGCCGCAACTACAAAAGCTTGTTACGCTTTTATTGTACTTTTTACTTTTAATAAACCGGACGTACTTCACTATGCAAGCCCCTGTCTTTTTCTTTGCGTGAGGAGGATTTAGCAGCACGGAGGTGGATAGCAGCGGAGGTATCCGGGTCTGGATCAACACAAGGGGACCCACATTATCGGTCTAAAAGGAAGCAATCCATGGTGCAGTAAAGCTTAAGAGGGACATCCATCAGAGGCAGCCACCAAAAGACACCCACTCCTCTGCCTAATACCCCCTCGGGGGTGAGGTATTCTGGTGAGTGGGGGAGCACGGGGGGGGGAGCACGGAAGTCACCTTATATTACCCCTTGAGCATCTTTGAATGCATATCAACTAATCTGGATGTTCTCAACTGTTCGTGTCTTACACAATAGACTTTTTTATTTCAATATAGGGACTGTTTCACAGATGTTGTACTCACATTCGCTGTCTCTAATATGAGTATTAACTGTTTGGATTCCTGTATATATATATTTTCTATATATGAAATTTGAGGTTATTTAATATATTGTAATATAGAGTTTTTTTGCACTTTTGTTCACTTTATGCACAGCGCACTTTAATCGTTATATCTATTGGGGATATGTGGTAACCCCATACGGTTGCCGATAGCCCCCGAATAGGGCGTATCTCACGGACCCCGTATATATTTTCACTAGGAGGTTACTCACAAAATCCTTTCACAATGTTATGATTATTATTATTTCTCGTATATTTTGTTCAATTTGGTTTATCACCTATATAAGGTCCATATTGAAAGTAGAGCAAGTATAAACTCAACCCACTTATTGTAATATTTATTTTCACAACACAGGAGAGGTGCACACTCATTTATTAGGATTTTATATTAATTAATTCATTTATTTTTCATGTGCAACAAAAAAGAGGGGATTCATTTATTTAAGGAACACATATTTATTTCTTTTGTTTCACATACACAATTGCTGTCACCATTTTTTATCCATTCACGTATTTATTTACTCTTCTGACCCCTAAACAATACTTACTGCTAATAGGGCAGCGCCAATTCCTCATATCTTTTCATTACGCACTTCCAATTAATTCCTATTTAGGAATTAAGGGGAGGCCGCAGCCCTTTTAAATAATATTCTTTTCCTAAGCGCGGACTCTCAATTTAAGCGTTTAATCATTATGCATTATGTTTTTAACATGGAAGGTCCGCTAGTGAGGTGCGGTGTGGTATCCTGATTCTCCCGAGCTCCGTCCTGGATTGGTAGTTTTTCGTTCAATGGATCGATAGATTTACAGTAACTCAGCAATGCGGCGCTCACCGCTATGGTTAGAACTGCTGCGTATAAGTAATAGAGAAGTGTAGCCCATTCGAAACCAGTCCGCGATCTCAGGCAAAATGGCCGCCGTTAGTGTATTTAAGGCATAGAGCACCCGTCCAATCATATCCCCCCGATGAAGACACGTGACCCCTGTGTCGAGCACGCGTAGGGGAGGGGCCAGGACGGAGTGAGCAGCACAGAGCACAGCTGGGAGAATTGTATACCCCACAGCATGCCAGTCGGCGTTTTTTTAAGAAGCTTGTAATGTATGGTGCACTCACGCACCAAGGAAATGTGAGTACCCCTTTGTGGGGAGTGGGTTTTGTTATAATAAAGACACTTTGATGGAATTACACTATATAGTCTCTCTTTACATTTATGGTACGGTGCTTATGGAGCTACAATGATCCAGGTTGGAGACCGCATCTAGCTTGCTATACAGAGCCCGGGGGTGGCTCCACAGCGTGTTTTGACACAGCTAAAAACTGTGTCACACACTCTAAGGTGAGCGCAACCACTTTGGGGGGGGTCACCGAGGCACACCGTGGCATGTTTTGTGGCACTTGGACTGGATGATTTGGACATTTAATGGTTTTTTTTGGACACTAATATACACATTACCTTCTGGATATTCTGAACACTGTTATATGCATTTTTTTGGGCGAGACCTCCACAGATTTAATTAATTTATTTAAGGTTCACTTGGCACTTCAATGTAATTTACCTTCTGATTACAACAGAATATATGCATGTTGCACTATATATGAATTATTGCACGTTTTTTATTAACTTATACATGCATTATAGGCACAGTATATGTATGTGTTGACTTCTTGATTACATGTTGGAATATTTATTTATTTATATGCACATTGCACTTATGAGGAATTGTGTGTAAACATATATATATTTCTGATATGTTTTTTGATCTACTCCTCCTCCCGCCCCACTCCTCCTGTGTGCACTGCGGAAAGTGTTAAAGCGATAGTAAACCCATCCATTTAACCATTTCAAATAAGTTACATTTTCGGCATGTGCCGGGAATGTAACCCTCCCATTGGTTGCGCTCTCAACCAGACTGTCAAACCATCCAATGGCTAGTGTCATAACTGATCACATGTGCAGCATCATGGCAGTTTAAGATTAAACTGAAGGCAAGATGGCAGCTTCCTTGGCTGAAACCGATCGGAGGGTTTACTTCCACTTTAAGCTAAGCAACTGAATGATCAAACTCAGCTGCTTACATTCACAGTTCCCGCAGTGCACATAGGAGGCGAGGGGCGAGAGGAGAAGGAGCAGATCATCTCTCTCCTGTCCTGTCCATGCAAGGGGGGCTGTCAGTGCAGGCTTTGAGCTGTATGACGCTCTCAGCTCAAAGCCCTGCAGCAAGCAACCCTGCTGGGACCCCCAAAGTGGCAGAACGTTAGGGCGGCTTATCCCCCTTCGCAGCTCTCACCTGCTCTGTGACTCAGATCCCGGCAGCTCAGGAATGTCTCACTCTTGGGAGCATAGGGTTGCTTGATGTGCCGTAATGTCAAGGTGTGTTCCCGAGAAGCTCAGTGTGGAGCTGGAAGAGAGGGGCCCAAAAGCAGCAGAGGGAATCTGGATAGGAGGGGCGACGGGGCGGTAACATATAGAGGAATCAATTCAGGCATTCAGCGGCTGTAGGAGGTGGAGATCAATTTCGCTATATGCCGCCCCTCCTATTCAGCTGTACAGGGGGGCCTCACGGGTCCCCTGAAGCATGGGGCTGGGTCACAAGTGCAATTTTTGCGACCCCTGTAGTTACGCCCCTGTCTCAACCAATTAGGAGGGAGAGTCTCAGATGGCCGAGACACTCGTGGACAGTGCTGGACAGAGATGGGGCTCAGGCAAGTATTAGGGGGGCTGCTGCACACAGTAGGCTTTTTATCTTAATGCATAGAATGGATTAAGATAAAAAACCCTCTGACTTTACAACTCCTTTAAGGATAAACTGGCTGTACTTCAATCTCATTCTGTGTGAATACTTCAAACCTTTGGTGAATTTTATGCTGACCTCTATAACAAGCTTGACATTATCTAAAACTCCCTCCTGTGTCTCTTCTTACTTAAATGCAGTGCTATCATACAGATAGTGGCATCCCTAAAATATTAAACTCAGATCTACATTTCACCTACTGAAGAGGATGAAATTACAGCCAACATTAAAAGGTTACCCTTGCATAAAGCCCCAAGACCAGATGGTTTTCTGTATGAATACTATAAAAACATTCCTTCCGATCCTTCTGCCACAATGGTAAAGCTTTTCAAACAGCTTGCTTCAAAAAGAGCCTATAACACAGGACGTGCAATCCTCGTACATCATGCTTATCCCGAAGCTCAATCTCATCTGTGGTTTGGTCCTGGTAGCACTCCTTAATTGTACAATAAATCTGTTGGATCGGCGAAGGCGTGCAGCCATTTATTCTTTCTTGTTCACATGCTAAGAGATGCAAGCCAGGGCTAGTACCCAATCCTTCCAGTCTGGTGGATCATCTTACTCACCTGGAGCAGCGGCTTGTTCTTTTGTTCCTTTCCCAAAGCTTGCAAGGATCACACCTTATGCTTCAACTATAGATACATTGCATTACTAAACTCTGACTTGAAAATCTTCACAACATTATTGTCTCCTGGACAAAACACGATCCTCCCATTTTTAATACATAAGGACTAGGTATTCTTCATGCCATTTTGACAAGAGGGGGACAATGCAAGAAAGGTAATAGACCTAAAAGACAAAGTTAATAGGGAGACGAGAAAAGTGCTTCTACTTAGTCTAGATGCCGAAAAGGCCTTTGATAGATTAAATTGGTATTTTCTATTTGCTATGGGACTTAAAGGCCCTTTCTCCATGCCAACAAAAGCTTATATACTTCCCCCACAGCCCAGAAACCCACTTTGCAACCTCAACCCCCTTCTCTCTGTCTAACAGCATAATTCACTGCTGCCTACTTTTGCCTCTTTTATTCAACTTGTGTATAGAACCACTCAGGACTCATGTCAGGAAAGATCCAAGTGTGCTTGGAACCATGGTTAGGAACAGAGAATTTAAAATATCACTCTTTGTGGATGATGTACTTCTTAGTCTACCTCAAACCTGTGTGTCAGGACTTGGGTCTGAACCTGCAGCCTCTGCTTTGTCTGGCAATGTCTCTTCTTGCTGAGCCATCTGGGATACTGGACAGCTCCCTTGACAATTCCTTGACTGATCCTGCCCTGAACCTTGTTTCTCTTGAACCCTTTGCTCCTTCCATGAACTTCCTATTTTAGCCAAGTCTTTGCACTTCCTGTTTGCCAGATTATTGTGCTCTCTCCAGTCAATAGCTCACTCTTGTCTCTAATGCTGTTTGTATCTCCGCTAATAATCATTACTGACATTTGGCTTGTTCCTTGACTACGCTTCTGCTTAACATGTTACCAACCTTTGGTTTGTTTACCAAATATGCTTCTGCTCGATTCCTAATTGCTATATCTGCTACTGGACTCCGGCTTGCTCGCCTGCTGGTGGAGCAATCCTGAGGACCGTGATCTGGTGCTAACATGCAGAAAAACCCACCTTCATCATCAGGCTCTGGTGAACACTGGTTAGTGCCTAGACTCCATACCTTAGGTGACCTGGCTGTCAGAAACCATGAAATCAGGCCGAGACAGAAGTACAGTTAAATCAAATTTGTTTAATAATAAAAGTAAAAAGAACAAACGTAGTCAAAACATAGCCAAAGTTCAGTAACTGGAGTGGATAGTCAGCCAAGCCAGAAGTCATGGATCAATGTAGTGGAACAGCAAGCAGGATCTGGAACCAGAAGGGATTTTAGCAAAGCAAGTCTTGAACAGGATCGCAGGAGATAATTTCTGTGATGTTGACCAAGGTGAAGGCAGAGCTCCTCTGGACTGGACGGCTTAAGTAGGCAGGACTGACAAGCAGGATATCAACAGCTCAGTAACTGTGGAGAGAGATGGAAGCTGGCAATTAGCCGACAGCTGAGCGGCCAGCTCAGAGAAGGAAGGGCGGAGCCCAACCCTGACAGTACCCCCTCCTCAACAACCCCTCCCCCTCGGAGGACCACCAGGCTTGCGGGGAAAACGTCTATGGAAATCAAGGAGGAGGACAGGGGCATGTACGTCCGAGGATGAGACCCAAGAGCGTTCCTCCGGACCGTTCCCTTTCCAATGCACCAGGTACTGTATGCGCCCACGGAAGTTACGGGAGTCAACAATGGACTGTACTTGATACTCTTCATGGTTCTCAACCTTTACAGGGTGAGGACATGGCACCGAGATGGTAAAGCGGTTGCAGACCAAAGGTTTTAATAAGGGGACATGAAATACATTTGAAATACGCATATTAGAAGGAAGGTCTAATGCATAAACCACTGGTTAATTCTGCGAAGAATACGGAAAGGCCCAATAAACCGAGGTGCGAACTTCAGTGAGGGAACACAAAGTCGGAGGTTGCAAGATGACAGCCAGACCCTGTCCCCAGCCTGGTAGGAAGGCGCAGGCAGGCGTCTGCGGTCAGCTTGGAGTCTGTACCTAACATTAGCATGACGCAAAGCCTCCTGGACTTGTGCCCAAGTGGAACAAAGACCACGAAGATGCTCTTCTAACGTAGGAATACTCTGCAGAAATGAGTCAAGCAACATGGAAGGTTGGAAACCATAATTCACCATAAACAGGGACAATTGGGAAGCAGAATTCAAGGCACTGTTGTGAGCAAACTCTGCCCATGGTAATAGGTCTGACCAGCTGTTATGATGGTAATAAATATAGCAATATAGGAATTGCTCCAAGGACTGATTGGCTCGTTATGTGGCCCCATTAGACTGAGGGTGGCCCCTACGGCCATGGACAATGAAACCGTCTCATGAGTCACATGGACAGGCTGTAGAGGTCCCCTGTCAAGAGCCTCAATGGCAAGTGGAGTGTCATGCAGCTGCAGCGGAATCGAGTGCTTCGATACAAAGGCAGCATCAATGAACAGGCCTGCAACATAGGTTGTTCCGGGATGGCCACAGATGGAGATTCCAGGTGAGCTGTGCGACTTACAAAAACTCCTAACGCCATGGCGAACTGATCCATGCGGTGATCCAGTTCATTCAATCTGGAAAAAATATTACCAACAAGTGGATTGACTGCATCTTCTGAATTTATGTCCTTCGCCTACTGTTGGAAACCATGAAATCAGGCCGAGACAGAAGTACAGTTAAATCACACTTGTTTAATAATAAAAGTAAAAAGAACAAACGTAGTCAAAACATAGCCAAAGTAACCGGAGTGGATAGTCTGTCAAGCCAGAAGGCAGGGATCAATGTAGTGGAACAGCAAGCAGGACTGACGAGCAGGATATCATCAACAGCTGAGTAACTGTTGAGAGAGATGGGAGCTGGAAATTAGCCAACAGCTGAGCGGCCAGCTCAGAGAAGGAAGGGCTAAACACAGCCCTGACACCTGTGTCATTTGCAATAGTTATCTGCTCGTGTATTATGTTCCATTGGGGCACCCACTGCTGTGTCGGCGGCAATTTGCTGGTTCAGGTCAGGTGAAGGTGGATATGTGTCCCCAGTGGCCGTTTCCGCTTCCTTCTCCATGTGTTGCCCTGAAACACTATGACCGGCCCAATCGTGTGTCGGCGGGTGCCCAACGCCTGACGCCATCCCACATGCACCGCTGGTTACAGCGGTGGGTGGGGTGGTGCTGTGCACCGAGAGCCCGGTATCAGCAAGTACAAATTGCACTGTGCTTGATGAGGGCTCCTCCCCCCAGCAGGCAGCTGGGAAGTGTGTATGCAATCACCATTCCCTATTTAAAATAATATGTTAAACACATCAACAGGCTGTTTCACAAATCTGCACAGGGTGGACAGAGTAACTATGTTGGATGCAAGGTAAGCCATATTGCTGCACATTAGCGTTCTGCAAACTATGGTTGCAGTTCTCTTAAAAATTATTTATAGGCATATACACTCTCTTCGCCTATATATCTTTTGCAAGTAAATACTTGGACTTTGATTGCTAAGTAGGAGGATACAACCTCTACTAGCAAACACCAATAAAAAATCCCCCTGTGCAGTTTGCTGTGGATGTTAACAGTCTGGGTACATGATTGCCTACTATATATATTTTTTTTTTTATCACAAATTTATATATATATATATATATATATATATATATATATATATATATATATATACTATCCCTACTTTTTAGATACTGCACTTGATGAGGGCCCCCCCAGCATGTAGCTGGCAGGTGTGTATGCAATCACCATTCCCTATTTAAAATGAGGTGTTAGACACATCAACAGGCTGCCTCACAAATCTGCACAGGGTGGATGGAGTAACTATTCTGGATGTAAAAGTAAAGATGTTTTTTTCTATGGAATGCACCTGCCTATTAAAACACCGCTCTACGCCTTAGGCTGTAACTTCCTGTAAAGGTCTGATGATGTAAAACAATCAAATGACAATGCATATAAATTATACAATATATCATAAAATGAATTAATTGATGGAAAGCAGCTGCTTAAAAATCCCGTCAACAATCAAGGCAATATGTTAAAACTTAAACTTTAAAGTCTCTGTTACTATTTGTTTGCGGGATTGAAAGCGGAAAGTACCTCCTCTGAGCCAGATATGTCAGATCTCGGGGCTCCCGGGAAGATTTCCTTATTGCTCAGATGAGGGACCCCACTTTGATCCCCGCCAGGGAACAGGCCACAGCAGTCTTAAACGGTGAACCACAGCACCCTGGGGCAGATGTGCAGTCCCCCCATTTTGCTGTGAATCATGACTTGGTGTTACATTTGGCTCATAGTCATGCACTTGGGGGTCACCTTGGAGCGGCTAAAACTCAGGAACGGGTTTTACAGCGGTTTTTTTTTGCCCGATGTATATAGGGAAATTAAGGACTACTGTGAGTCCTGCCCTATCTGTCAAAGAACCGCTCCAACACCCCATTTTTGCAGTCCGCTGATACCACTTCCAATTATCGAGGTTCCCTTTGATCGCATTGCCATGGATTGGTGGGCCCCTTACCTAAGTCAGCTAGGGGACACCAATACATTTTAGTTGTCCTCGACTATGCCACCAGGTATCCGGAAGCAGTCCCTTTAAGAAATTGCTCATCCAAGGTCATCGCACGGGAGTTGCTTCAGATGTTCATGAGAACAGGGCTCCCATCCGAGATCTTGACAGACCAAGGTACTCTGTTCATGTCAAAAGTGATGAAGGAACTCTGTAAACTGTTTAAGATTAAACATTTGCGGACTTCAGTGTATCACCCACAAACTGATGGGTTAGTGGAGCAGTTCAACAATACCTTAAAGGGAATGCTAAAGAAAGCAGTTGAGGAGGATGGTTGGGATTGGGATTGCTTGTTGCCTTCCTTGTTGTTTGCTATAAGAGAGGTACCCCAGGCCTTCAAGGGATTCTCCCCCTTTGAGTTGGTTTATGGGAGACACCCCCGTGGACTGCCAGACATAGTGAAAAAGACTTGGGAACAAGAAGCTTCCCCGTATCGGAGTATGGTAGAACACATCTCTCAAATGCAGGACCGAATAACAAAAGTTATGCCCATAGTATGGGAACATTTGCAGGCTGCGCAAAACTCCCAGAGTCGTGTATACAACCGATCTGCCAAGGTTAGAGAGTTTAAACCTGGGGATCGGGTGCTGGTGTTAGTGCCTACCATGGAGAGTAAGTTTCTCGCCAAGTGGCAAGGACCCTTTGAGGTAGTTGAGAGGGTGGGCAAGGTCAACTATAAAGTCCATCAGCCCACCAAACGTAAACCCTACCAGATTTACCACGTCAACTTGATAAAACCATGAAAAGATAGACAGGTTTTGACAGTCAGTCTGAAGGTCCCGGAAGATCCTGACGCTAAGATAAAGAAGGTAGGGATTGAGGCTCTCTCAACTTCTCAAAAACAGGAGTTCTGGGAGTTTTTACAGAGGAATCAAGACATTTTTTTCAAACCTGCTGGGCCTATATACACAGTATATATTCTCTTTGAGCCTTTAAAGTCCCATATATTATGAGGGAAATCCCCTATTGTCTATAATTATCCTGGAAGTGGCCACACATTGCAGAATAATCCTCCTACTATTTCAATTCTCCAAATCATCTTGAGGCATTCATCCAATTATCCATGTCTATCCATTATCCATGTCTCCTCAGAAGATCATTTTTGCCTCTATTGTGGGGACGCTGGGCATTATGCAGTAAATTGTCCCAATAAAGTCAAAAGGACAGTTGCTGCGACTGATTTTATACCTGTACAAATAAACTCTATTACCCAAAATATATCCCCATTGATTTATGAAGAAAATAAAGTAAATTCTCTACTGTCTAATTTTGGCATCCCTAAAAAACTTATCACTGAGGGTTGTGAAATCCCTTGCTCTGCTATGCTGGATTCCAGGGCCAGGGGGAACTTAACAGAGTTCACCCAAAGCAATATTATTTAAACAAGAAATAGATCTGCCTCTACTGATATGGAGACGATTGATGGTTCACCTCTATCGTCAGGACCTGTTACCCATGAAACAGTTCCTCTGGTGCACCAATTTGAGGCTGACCATTGGGAGATTATCAGCTGATTACATCACCAAAGTAACCTGTCATGCTGGGTATTCCTTTGTTTTCTACCCATAATCCTTCCATCAACGGGGAGCACAGACTATACATTCTACACCCCCCCCCCCCCCCCCATTGCGAGAAACATTGTAGAGAACCTTGTCAAACAAGTTCTTCACCGACCAAGAAATTTCAAGTTAATATAGTAACTACCCAGTCATATGACATCTTGCCTCCATAATACCATGAGTCCCTGATGTCTGTGATTAAAAAGAATGCAAATCAATTACCTCTTTATCTTCCGTATGATTGTCCTATTGAATGGATTCTAGGGGCAGAAATACCTTTTGGCCATCTTTTCAATCTGAACCTGAAAAATAAGCTGCTCAGGGGGTCGTGGCTGACGATGGAAGGCTGCTGGACACACAACTCAGAGCTCTGTGTACTGATGTATACAGGCTGTCTTCCAGCTCACTAAAGCCCATGATCTTCATGTCAAGACACAGCTCTTACTCAGCAGAATTCGCTGTGCATCCAAAGGGCTCTATTCTGCAGTATCTCCTTCGTACAGCCCCACCAGAGTTCCGCTCCGAGAAGGACAAGATGGCGCCGGGCAGGACTCCAGTGAAGCTCCAGGCCACATCTTCTTACCAGATGGCAGCTTCCTCTCACGTAGACAAGACTAGCACAATACCCGCAGCTGCTCCAGGGGAACCTGTCCTCCCAGACATGGCTGCCTTACTTCTAGCTGCTTGATATGGGGACAGAAAGTCTACAATGCCAACTGCTATGTTGGGGGGGACCTCCAGGATCTGAAACTGAGGCTTTCCTTTCTGCTTTCAGAGCGGACATCGAATCCTGGGCCACCATGATGCAGTCTTCTCACCATACTGAGCTGGATGCCCTGTGACAAGTATCAGCCTCAGAAGCTACCGTGTCAGCCCTTGCTCACACTCAAGAGGACCATGCGGCTCACCTTGGGAACTGTGTCCTTAGCACAGCTTTCTCATCTCTGCCAACATCAACTCTGCATAGAGGATAGCGAGAACTGAAGCCACAGAAATAATATTCGGCTTAAAGGCATACCCGAAGCTACAGCAGGTATTGACTTGAAACCTACAGTAATTGCTGTTCTTAACCAGGTTCTGGATAGGGAGGCCACATCTCCTATTGCACTGGACAGAGTGCATCATGTGGGGGTATCAGGGGTGACCGCTCTAATCGCCCCAGGGAAAAGCTTTGCTGGGTCCACTACTACACCTGAAAGGAGGAAATCATGCGCAAAGCATGGTGCCTAGGCCCAGTGGACTTCGATGGCTCCTCCATCCATCTCTTCCCGGACCATTCCCAGAACACTCTTTACATGCGCATCGTGGTGCCTGCTCAACTTGATTCACCAAGTGGGTGCTACCTACACCTGGGGCCACCCCTTCAGCATCAAAGTGACCCTATAGTGGTTCCAAACTGACTGAACCCTCCAAAAGATCGTGGTCAAGCAGCAGGATTGGCTCCTCTTCCTCAACCTCGCAGATATCCTAGATTTAGCTCTGCGTCTATGGATACAGGTGCGCCCCACAATGTACTGTGCACCTCACAAAGCATTAAAAGCCCCGATTGGCTGAAGCAATGAAGGATTTGCCCAATCAGGGCACAGAACACTGTCAGAGCCATGATTGGAGAAAGTAATGATGACTGCACCCAATCATGGCTCCTTGCTCAACCTTCCCAGAGCAGCAATTTGCAGTGTGATATTGGAGTGAAGATGGATAGAAAAGGGATCTGTTCATTGCTACTAGTGAGTTAGTGTGCTATTGTGACTCTATTGTGAGTGTACAGTGTAAATGTAGTGTGAATATAATGGTAGTGCAGCGTGAGTGTAGTGCGACCATTCGTTTTTACTTTAGTGTTAATTTAGTGTTTTAGGGCAGGTTTACTGCAGTATATTGAGGTGCGTTAGTGTAGGTTTACTGCTGTATATTAAGGTGCGTTAGTGCACATTTAGTGCAGTATATTGACGTGTGTTAGTGAATGTTTACTGCAGTATAATGAGGTGTGTTAGTGCACATTTACTGCAGTATATTGACATGCGTTAGTGCACATTTACTGCAGTATAATGAGGTGTGTTAGTGCACGTTTACTGCAGTATATTAATGTGCGTTAGTGCACGTTTACTGCAGTATATTGAACTGTGTTAGTGCACATTTACTGCAGTATAATGAGGTGTGTTAGTGCACGTTTACTGCAGTATATTAATGTGCGTTAGTGCACATTTACTGCAGTATATTGAACTGTGTTAGTGCACATTTACTGCAGTATATTGAGGTGCGTTAGTTCACGTCTACTGCAGTACACTGATGTGCGTTAGAGCACGCTTACTACAGTATATTGATATGCGTTAGTGCACATTTATTGCAGTATATTGACTTTCATTAGTGCACTTTTACTGCAGTATATTGAAGTGCGTTAGTACACTCATGGCAGTATATTCAAGTGCGTTAGTGCACTTTTACGGCAGTATATTGAAGTGCATTAGTGCATTTTTACTGCAGTATATTGATATGCATTTTTCTGATCACCATAAAGTATATATTTACTTATCTTACTATTGCTTAACCACTTGCTTCCCTGCCCATAGTCGAATGACATCCGCAGGAGGGATCTCCCATCCTGGGCGGGCATCATATGATGTCCTCGGCTTCCCGGCCGTCTAGGGGGCGCGCGTGCCCGCCGAGTCACTCAGGAGCCGATGCGCGTGCCCAGTGGCTGCGATGTCCGTCGGGCACCCGCGATTGCCGGTAACACAGAGATCCACGTCCTGTCAGGGGAGAGACTGATCATGTGTTCCCAGTACAGAGGAACCCCTTGTGAGTCCCCTCCCCCTACAGTTAGAATCACTAACTAGGTAACACATTTAACCCCTTAATCGCCCCTAGTTTTAACCCTTTCCCTGCCAGTGACATTTATACATTAATCAGTGCATTTTTATAATAGTGTCAAAAGTGTCTGATATGTCCCCTGCAATGTCAGTCACGATAAAAATCGCAGATCGTCGCAATTACTAGTAAAAAAAAAATGATAAAAATGCCATAAATCTATCCCCTATTTTGTAGACGCTATAACTTTTGTGCAAACCAACCAATATACGCTTATTGCAATTTTTTTTTTACCAAAAATATGTAGAAGAATACAGTGGGGACGGAAAGTATTCAGACCCCCTTACATTTTTCACTCTTTGTTATATTGCAGCCATTTGCTAAAATCATTTAAGTTCTTTTTTTCCCTCATTAATGTACACACAGCACCCCATATTGACAGAAAAACACAGAATAACTGACATTTTTACAGATTTATTAAAAAAGGAAAACTGAAATATCACATGGTCCTAAGTATTCAGACCCTTTGCTGTGACACGCATATATTTAACTAAGGTGCTGTCCATTTCTTCTGATCATCCTTGAGATGGTTCTACACCTTCATTTAAGTCCAGCTGTGTTTGATTATACTGATTGGACTTGATTAGGAAAGCCACACACCTGTCTATATAAGACCATACAGCTCACAGTGCATGCCAGAGCAAATGAGAATCATGAGGTCAAAGGAACTGCCTGAAGAGCTCAGAGACAGAATTGTGGCAAGGCATAGATCTGGCCAAGGTTACAAAAAATTTCTGCTGCACCCAAGGTTCCTAAGAGCACAATGGCCTCCATAATCCTTAAATGGAAGATGTTTGGGACGACCAGAACCCTTCCTAGAGCTGGCCGTCCAGCCAAACTAAGCTATCGGGGAAGAAGAGCCTTGGTGAGAGAGGTAAAGAAGAACCCAAAGATCACTGTGGCTGAGCTCCAGAGATGCAGTCGGGAGATGGGAGAAAGTTGTAGAAAGTCAACCATCACTGCAGCCCTCCACCAGTCGGGGCTTTATGGCAGAGTGGCCCGACGGAAGCCTCTCCTCAGTGCAGAACACATGAAAGCCCGCATGGAGTTTGCTAAAAAAACACCTGAAGGACTTCAAGATGGTGAGAAATAAGATTCTTTGGTCTGATGAGACCAAGATAGAACTTTTTGGCCTTGACTCTAAGCGGTATGTGTGGTGAAAACCAGGCACTGCTCATCACCTGTCCAATACAGTCTCAACAGTGAAGCATGGTGGTGGCAGCATCATGCTGTGGGGGTGTTTTTCAGCTGCAGGGACAGGACTACTGGTTGCAATCAAGGGAATGCGGCCAAGTACAGGGATATCCTGGACAAAAACCTTCTCCAAAGTGCTCAGGAGCTCAGACTGGGCCGAAGGTTTACTTTCCAACAAGACAATGACCCTAAGCACATAAGCTTAGTGAACTTAAATGATTTTAGCAAATGGCTGCAATATAACAGAGTGAAAAATTTAAGGGGGTTTGAATACTTTCCATCCCCACTGTACATATTGGCCTAAACTGAGGAAAAAGTGTGTTTTTCTTTTTTAAATTGGGATATTTATTATAGCAAAAAGTAAAAAATAGTGTTTTTTTTTCAAACTTGTCACTCTTCTTTTGTTTTATAGCGCAATAAATAAAAACCGCAGAGGTGATCAAATATCACCAAAAGAAAGCTCTATTTGTGGTAGCTCCACCCTACGCGTTTTGTCACTGGGATGTCACTTGGAGCGGCCTCTCCAGGTGACGTCCCGGTGATGAAACGCGTAAGACTGAGCTACCAGGGTCTTTGCATTACTTCCAGTTTTGAGCCATGTAACGCAAACTGTCCTGGCTTCCTGTTTTTTCAAAGCTCTGTATTACTTCACTATATGTGAGTACGTTTCTACCTTTTTATAAATAAATTCAACTTTTAAACGGTAATACACTATGGAGATGTCTCTTTTCTGCATGTGGGAGCTACGAAGGGAAGACCCTTATAACTCACATCGCAAACACGGAAACAATCAGCTGACACAGGAAAAGGTCTTTTGTTTGCTACACAGTGGCAGATACTGTGAAAGCGCAATACCCCTACATGGGGTGAATGGTTTTGGTGTGTGCATTACCTATAGGGAACCTATAAAAAGCACAGAGTACAGTTTATGAACAGCACCTGTCATCTTAATTGTATTTTTATTTTTCATATTTAATTCTTGCTATTACATTTTAAAGGCATATGGACTATTTGTGCACACAATATTTTTTTGTCATAATTTGTTAGCTAATATAAGAGTGTATCACTTAAGGAAAGTATTTAAAGGACACTAGTTTATTTATGTCCTCACATGTGTATAAACACAGGCACTGCGATTTATGGTATCATTTTTTGCAATTTGATTTTATAAGCCACACGGAGGCTATTGAAACAGTGGTACACCAGATTGTTACACCAGGACATAGGTTATTTTACACATTTGTGATCACACTTTATATTTTGCCTTTGTTTTTTCATATGAGCCACACTGAGGCTATTTAAACAGTGGCATACCAGAATGTTGCACCAGGACACAGGTCATTTGCATATTGCATTTATACTTTATATTTTACCTTTGTTTTCACCTGGGATATATATCATTTGCCACTTCTACCCCCCCCCCCTTCCACATAGTGAGGGCAGAACAGTAAAAAGACTTACAACACAGCGGGCCTAGTCCTAGGAAGAGTGGATTAATTCTAATCATCAGCAGCTAACCTCTACAGTCACAGACACTACAGAGAAGTAATCTGTTTCATCATGCAGCACACAGACCAAGACACTACACCAGTCATCCCTTGGCATAAATATAAAGTAGTTATTCCAGCGCTAACATGTGCAAGTATATGAAAAAGGTGGAAAAGCTGCTTGCACCGAATAAGGTCCAAGTCAACCCTATCACATCAGAAAAGACAGTATAAAGTATGGTGCTGCGCTAATCCAACAATAAATTCCAATCGTGCTATAAGTAGCAATATGAGTGAGTGTTCAAATATCCCTAGAGGGAAAATAGATATGCTAATTGTGTTTCGCTGGATATATAATGGTTAAAGCGGAGTTCCACACAAAAATGGAACTTCCGCTTTTCGGAACCCTCCCCCCCTCCGGTGTCACATTTGGCACCTTTCAGGGGGGAGGGGGGTGCAGATACCTGTCTAAGACAGGTTTTTGCACCCACTTCCGGCATAGACTCCCATGGGAGTCTACGCCACTTCCCGTCCCCACCGCGCTGTCTGCTGGGAACACACAGCTCCCAGGAGAGAGCAGGGACCACTTGGGACGTGCAGCGTGACTCGCGCATGCACAGTAGGGAACCAGGAAGTGAAGCCGCAACGCTTCACTTCCTGATTCCCTCACCTAGGATGGCGGTGGCAGGTGCCGAGAACCGAGCGGGTTCTCGGCGTCCCCTGCCGACAACGCTGGACCCTGGGATAGGTAAGTGGCCATATATTAAAAGTCAGCAGCTGCAGTATTTGTAGCTGCTGGCTTTTAATATTTTTTTTTTTTGGCGGTGTGGGTGAACCCCCGCTTTAAGTAACATGCTAATATACATAAATAAAGTGCGAGTTGCAACAAGGTGCATAAATACTTCAAAATTGCATACCAATACGTCTTAATACAAATATACTAAAAATAATGGTGCATACTACATTAACATAGTGAAAAGTGCAAAGCAATTCAGTGCAAAACAATGCAATGCTGTGCGTATCCAACACACATAGGGAAGCACTGTAATATCAAAGTGTCCAGTGCAGAAAACCAAACTCATTGACAAATCTATAAGACTATCTGTATCTAATATATTAAAAAAAACAGGTACATCAATAAATGATTAAATAAAGTGCCTAGTGCAGTAAATCCAGTGAAAGAGGTTGCAGATCAGTCCATGTTGTGCCAATATACCATCAAGTGAATTCAAACATAGAAAAGTATTTCTCCACAGAGTATTCTTTAAGGTAGATGGAAACCGTGAAGTGTATAGACCAGGAAGAAATAGTGGCTCCTCTTCGTGAAAGAAATCCTACACTGATAAGTAATTGCCCCTTACCTCATAATACTGAGGTCACAGCGTTAGCAGCACTTCTGATACCGGCTCCTTCTCATGTAAATCTTGAACCCAAGTATTGTTCTCCAAACATCTAAGTCCCTCAATGGATGCGGGGGCCGTAAATGAAAAGAAGGGGGTGCCACATAGTGTAGTATTTTGTAACCAAAATCCGGGTTTATTGTAGCATAAGGTACTCACATTAAGCAGAGCAGAAATGACAGAACCCCAACGAGCAGCGGGCTTGTGCGCATCAATCAGTGGAAAGTGCCTGTCCCGTCCCTACGCGTGACGTCACACACCTCGTGACTTCGTCTATTTTACCTCTAGGGATATTTGTACACTTATCCCTTAGCATACACAAGCAGAGGAAAGCACATAAAGTAAGCCAAGGACCAGGTCACACTGCACAAGCTCTAGAGCAGGGATATGCAATTAGCGAACCTCCAGCTGTTGCAAAACTACAAGTCCCATCGTGTCTCTGCCTCTAGGTGTCATGCTTGTGGCTGTCAGAGTCTTGCTATGCCACATGGGACTTGTAGTTCTGCAACAGCTGGAGGTCTGCTAATTGCAAATCCCTGCACTAGAGTCTCTAGTCAATCAGATTGAACATCAACTAGTGCGTAAGTTGCCAGGTCCAAGCGCACTAGATTTAGACAGCTGCCAGGGCCCATGCAAAAGCAGAAGGTGCACGTTCACTGGCTTCCTATGTAATACATGAAGCTGAAATGATAAGGAAATAGGGCTGCATAGATGAATAACATTATATGATTAGAGCTAAAAGTAAAGCTGAAGCACTTAGAAAAGCAGAGGTCAGAGGTGAAAGCATATTTACATATTCTCAACCAAAAAAACTGCTTCAGCAGCCTTAGCTGAAGCCGAGATTCTCAGGAGAGCTGCAGAAGAACAGTACAGAGAACGCTCTGTGATAGAAACCCAGATGACACCTCTCAGTGCAATCCAACGCACCTGTGAGTATGTATGATGACCATGTGCACTGATCAACAGTCTAATGATGCATCAAAATCGTCAAAGGTCCCACTAGCAGCAGATAACTTTGATATCACTCAATGCTACAAGACCGAACCAGAACATCAATATGACAAGCCGAGTGGTTACATACTCAGAGACCAAACTATTGGTCCTTCAGGAAACCAAACGAATGGTGACGTACAGTAATTCCTGCTCGGGAAAACATAAATCTGGTCTATAGCGGAAAGACTTGCAGCAAAGGAGAACAACCACACGACCAGAGTGGGTTTAACCAAGCACCCCCGCTGTCTCATCAGCCACAAACATGCGCTTTGTCTGTTCCTGGAAAATGCTCATCTGAGGCAGCAGGAGCCACAGATGTTACTAATTACTTGATTTCTTTCATTAACGCGAAATAGGGAGCTCTGGTCTTCTGAAGTTTGACGACCGTCCAGAAAACTATTGGGCCTGCAAGTCATCTTTCCTAAGCAGCACCGAAGACTTAGGCTCGGTTCACGCTGGAACCGGCTGCAGATCGCACAGGAATGCTGTCCCAATTCTCAGATTCAGGGACGAATCAGGGCCGAATCTGTGCCTGAATTCAGCCCTGAAACTGAGCCAAAGACGCAGCTGCCCCGGTGACATGGGAACCGGCTCCATAGAGAGCCGGTTACATTCTCCTGTTATGCGAATTAGATGCGGGGAAACCGCCATCCAATTCGCATAGGCGTGAACCCAGCCTCAAAGAGGTTGTAAACCTCCATGGGGAAGTTGTACCTATAGGTAAGCCTAGAATAAGACTTACCTATAGGTACTGTACTGACAGACAGGGAAAAGCTTGACCTACTCTCCAAATGGCTCGGACCAGAGTCTTCTGAGCAAGCCAAAAGAATCAGGTCAGTGCATGTTCATGATGTGACGGCAGGGCTTACAACGTTATGTCAGAGATTAAAAGACTTCTAGAAGATGCACTTCTGAAGAAGATGCACTTCTGAAGAAAATTGAAAATTGTCCAAAAGAAACAAACAAAGACAATCAGAAGCTGAGAGAGTTTAGAGACATACTTTTAGAGCTGGAGGCAGCAAAAGCTGGTGGATACCTGCCAGGCCTCTGATATTTGGATACAGCACATGGAGTCAACCTGGTATTCGAGAAGCTTCCTTACAACTTACAAGAAAGATGGATCACGCAAGCATCAAAATACAAGTACATCGGGTGTCATTTCCACCTTTCTCGTTCCTCGCCAAGTTTATTGTGAATCAAGCTAAAATGCGCAATGACCCAAACTTCGGCTTTCTGAACATGGGAGGCTCGAGCTCTGTAAAGACAGTGAAACATCCATCAGCACAAAATAAAGAACGCAGAACAACAGTGTCTGTACGGAAGACAGACGTATGGATCTCCCGGCTATTTCAATAGAAGAGAGAGAAATTCTAAATGCCCCACTCACTTTAATGGAAGTAGAAAATGCAGTGGCTAGTTTTCCCAATGCCAAGGCCCCAGGGACCGATGGCCTCCCTATTGAGACCTATAAAAAATATAATAAAGAATTGCTTCCCGCTCTTCTTAGCACACTAAATGAGGCTTTTCATACGGGTCAGCTCCCAGACTCTATGGGACAATCTGTAATAGTAGTCATACCAAAAAAGGATACAAATTTGCTACACCCTGAATCTTACAGACCAATGTCTCTATTATCTACAGACGTTATAATTCTTGCGAAGATACCTGCAACTAGCTGAAATAAGGTTAATAACAGTCAGGGCTTTTTTTTAGCGGGAATGCGGGGGAACGCAGTTCCGGCACCTCCAGCACTGAATATATGTAATAGCATGGGGTGTGGGGTGTGCTAGAGGGTCTGTTGATGTTGGCTGCTGTGGGATCTAATGTCACTGGTGGGGATCTAATTTTGTGTGAGGGTCTACTGTTGCTTATGGGGAATCTATTGTTGCTGGGGGGTCTTATGTTGCTGGAAGGGATCTACAGTTGAGGGAGAGGTCTATTTTTACTGGATGCTGGAGGATCTATTGATGCTGGCTGCTGGGGGATCTGTTGTTGCTGCTGGGGGTCTAATGTTGCTTTTGTGGATATTTTGTTACTGGGTGTGATCTTTTGTTGTGAGTAGTTCACTGTTGCTGCAGGGAATCTATTGTTGTTGGGGTGGAGTCCGTTGTTGCTGGGGGAGTATATTGTTGTGTGGGGACCTATTGCTGGGATTCTATTGTTGCTGACTGCAGGGGATCTATTTTACTGCTTTTCTTTTTATCATCAACATGTTCCATACATATGATTTAGCACCACAAAACGATACTTGGTTCTATATTCTCTAAAAGGGGCAGTACTGGTAGGTGGGTAGGGGGTGGAATCAAGGGACGGTGGTCAGAGGTGGGTAGGGGGCAGAGACAAGAGGTGACTCAGACGGGGGGGAGTTCCTGCACCTATTCTCCGAGAAAAAAGGTCCTGTTAACAGTATTATTCATCCGGATCAGGTAGGATTTATGTCCAACAAATCAACTGCATTTAATATCAGACGTGCATATTTAAATATGCAGGTTCCGGCCCCGGGCCATTCAAACCGTGCTTTCTTAGCACTAGATGCAATCAAGGCCTTTGATTGTGTTGAATGGCCATATTTGCGGGCCATTCTTGATAAATTTGGGCTTGGCTCTGGTTTTTGTAAGTGGGTCTGGTTGTTATACACTGCTCCGGGGGCATCGGTTAGGATGAATGGCTTTCAATCTCCTAGTTTCAGACTTTTCTGGGGCACTAGGCAGGGGTGTCCGCTGTCTCCCCTGCTTTTTGCCCTGGCCATAGAGCCTTTGGCATATCTTATATGGGCCTCTCCTGATGTTACTGGTCTGATTAGGGGAGACATGGAGGAAAAGATATCACTATATGCGGATGATGTTCTCTTTTTCATGTCTAATGTCTGTTCATCCCTGCCGGTAGTAATGGAACACGTTAAGGAGTTTAGAAGCTTTTCCGGTCTAGGTATAAACTGGGAGAAACCCATGTTGATGCCTTTAGACCCCCTTCCAGATCCACTACCACCTATACTTTCTCATTTTAAGGTTGTATCATCTATAAAATACTTGGGTATGTCGGACTCCCCACAGTCATATATTGTAGATAATATATTTCCTTTACTTCAGATTTCAAAATCAGAGTAAAACCTGGACTAAGTTTCCTTTATCGCTAATAGGTCGTATCAATTTAATAAAAATGATATGGATGCCTCAGCTTCTCTATTTTTTACATAATGCCCCGATTTGGATACCTATCCGAATCTTTTTTTAAGATAAACACTATATTTAGGTGATTAATATGGCGAAACAAAACCCCTTGTATCAAACTGGAGAATTTACAGCATCCCATAAATGCTGGCGGCCTGGCAGTTCCTAATCCAATGCTATATTTTCTCACCTCCCAATTACAGCATTTTGCTGGATGGGAGTCCGAACAGATATCCTTTCCTGCTCAACGATTATTTTCTTTTGCATTTAAGGGTTGGTCTCCATTCTTTGTCCTCAATGGTGTAAGAGGGGGTATCTCGCTTGCTGATATGCCTAATTGTATGTTAATCTGTAAAGTATGGGATACAGTTAAAAAAATGTTGGGTGTCTCATATCCCACTAGATACACTCCCATATCGGAAAATGATAGACTTTCTCAAATTTCGGCTCTTAGAGGCTTTCAGAGATGGGCAAAACTAGGAATAACTGCTTTAGCTCAGCTATATCAGAATGGTATACTTAAATCCTTTGAAGATCTGAGGGGAGAGTTCTCTGTAGAATCCAACTGGTTTTACCAATTCCTTCAATTAAGACATGCTCTACATGCCCAGTTTTATTCTGCTAAGATATTTTCCCCTCTATCCCCATCTTAGATAAAATAGTATGGGCAGGGTCAACTAAAGGTCTTACCTCGGTTACTTATAGGGTACTGTCAGATGGGTTTCTATTGAACTTCCCCATCCGTTCTCGGGTTGGCTGGGAGAAAGATATTGGTCCCATCTCTGAGGAGATTTGGGACGATGTCCTCTGGTCCCCGTGCAGGGTGTCTCTTTCTCCATCACACTCCATCTGACTCAGATTTTTATTCTCCATAGGGTTTATAGAACTCTGCAGTTTCTCTGTACAATTGGACTGAAATCTGAGCCAGCCTGTGCTAGATGCGGTAACACAGGTACATTAATACATCTTTTGTGGCAATGTCCAAAACTTCAAAAATACTGGGTGGAGGTGATTGGTACCTTAAATAGGGTATTGGATATTAATATTCCGGTTGAACCGCTGATATGTATATTGGGTTACTGTGACACCTCTATCTACACCTCCCCTACTGGTAATACTATAAGGCGCACACTTTTTGCTGCCCATAGACAGATTGCTCTTAAGTGGACCTCTCCACATCAACCGGCTGTGTTCGATTGGATTGTAGATCTCAATAGGATCATTCTTTTTGAAAAGCATACATATTCCCTAAGGAACTCCCTGAATAAATTTGATGTTATCTGGTCTAGATGGCTTCAATCTATGACTTAGGTATCATGTCAACCAATGTGTACCGTGTGTAATGCTGGATATTGTTATTCCTTTTTTTTGTGTCATATAGTGAGGGGGGGGGGGGGGGGTTGGTGGGGATTGTTGAAGGGTAGGGGTTTGGGGTTTAATTTTTTTTTTTTTTTCTGGGGGGGGTTTGGTTTGGTGTGATTTCTATTTTTGTGGTTTTGTCTGTATTGTGTCAATGTCGTTTTCATATAAAATAATAAAATGGATTTGATTAAAAAAAAAAAAAAACACCAGCTGCTCTGTATTAAATGACAACAATTTCTACTATAGCAGTGTTGGTTTTAGAATATCCAGAACAGCACAATCATAAAGTCCCTTTCTCCTTTATCTGTAATAAGGATGAGCTCCGGTGTGTTCGCAAGCTGCACATGCCGAGCCCGCCAGGAAGTCGGCAATGCGCTGCACTAATCACAGGCAGTGAGACATTTCCCAATCTCTGTAGCCGCACATCGGGAAATGTCTCACTGCTTGTGATTAGCGCTGTGCAGTGCCCACTTCCTGGCGGGCTCGGCACGTGCAGCTTGCAAACACGCTGGAGCTCAACCTTAATCTGTAAGCATTGTTTGAATAAAATTCTAATGGTTGCCTGTTCAAGAATTTCCATGGGTGTAATTACTTTTTTACATGACTGTCAATCAATTTACAGAGATCTGTTTTCTCTTTGACATTAAAGTACCGTATAAATTTCTGTTAAACAGTGTAAAAACAAAAGTAAATGCAGTGTGATTCAATGTTCTATTTCTATATGTCTATGATAATAAAAGATAAAAACTTCCAAGAGTGTAAATATTTTTATGGGCACTGTATATACTTTCTAGAAACTTACAAGGACGACAATTGGATATCGCAATGGCCCAATGGTCTGAAGTGTTTCCCGGTTGTCATCATTACGATAATCCCATTCAATACCCATTTTCACAAATACTTTTGAGTCTTGAAGATCCTGATTTTCTTCATTTAATATGAACTTTCCAGTTGCTTGATTTCGGATAGCTAGAAAAAAGTACAAATATATGAGCACATATTTTTAAATATTATTGATATCATACATGTAAGTGTAAATAACACCTGCACTGTACAACTGTTCATATATATATATATATATATATATATATATATATATATATATATATATATATACGCGGAGCAGGGCCAAGTCCTGCTGTCTGCGTCAATAGACGCAGCAGCAGGACATGGGAGCACACCCGCACAAGTGCACCGAGGGAGAGCGTCTCCCCAACGGGGCATAAGGAAATGATTCCGGATGACTGCTCTTCCAAAAATCCTTTTATTGAAGCTTCACATGACAAGTCGTTGACAGATGGAGCAATGGACAAAGAGGTAGACGCGTTTCACGCAAATGTTAGCGCTTAGTAATTACCTATTGGAACTAGTCACCACAATCACCTATATACTACTCCAATGTGTCATCATTAGGTTACAGGTGAACTAACCAATTAAAATTAGTACTCAGCTGGTGTTACAAAGAAAACCCGGCTAGAATACATGGTACTTACACTCAAATCTGATGTAAAGAGTTCGGTCCAAATCCACTGCCAGAAAAAATCTGATACGTCAATTGAACTCGGAGCAAACTTGACATATCAGTCAAAATCATTGTATAGTTACAACAACATACACAAAATAATAGAAAATACGTAGGCGGCACAGAGGTGTAGTGGGTAGCACTCTCGCCTAGCAGTAAAATCTTCTAGCAGTCTTCCTGTGCCTGCATGGGTTTCCTCCCACCCTCCAAAGACCTGATGGTAGGTTAATTGGCTTCTGTCCAAAATTGGCCCTAGTATATAAAGGCGCCCATTATTTATTTTCTTTGACATTTTTCAATTTTTTGTATATTTTTACTTTTTTTCTCTATTAATTACTATCACAAGGGGGGCTAATAACTAGAAAGATGGTAGAGATAGGTCTTCTTTATGGGGACATCAGGGGTGTCCCTTGCTACATAACCCAAACAGATCAAGAACAGAGAATTTCCAGATCTGCTCCTACACTTGGCAGATGTGCAGGAATTTTGACAGCTCTGAACCCAAAAGTGATCAGAGTGGTGGATATTCAAGGGTTAATTGTGCCCATCATTAGACTGAAAACAAATCAGTCTAGTTATCAGTCTAGTCTTCGCCCCCCCCCCCCCCTCCCCAACAAATAGCAACTGCCTCCTGGACACATCTTCACCTGATAGGACAGGGGGGGCACAAACCGCAATAATACCTTGATAAAAATTGAAATTTCTTTTAACTCTATTCAAAATTTAAACAGTTCTGCCATTAGATATCTGCTAGAATTAAAAAAAAATCCCCTTCTACTTACCAAAGTTGTGAGTGGATGAATCAGTTTCTTGAATAAGCAAATGGCGGGCAGAAGCTGGAATTTCAAATACCCGAATGTAACCTTTTAGGAATAAAAAAGTAAACTATAATACGCAGGGTAAAAACAAATCTTAGATGTAATGTAGAACTATGTTCAAAAAGCAACAACATATAATGCAGCCTGTCTAGCTAAATCATTTTCACTAGTTTGCTTAGAAATGTAAAAAAGTTAGCTTTGATTTGTTCATCAGCAGGACTCTTTCCTCACTTCTTGTAATACCCCTTGGAAATCAGTGCTGGTAATGTACCTGGCAGTAACCAAACTTTCTGTCAACTCCTCCACCTAGGGCATGGGATAAACATTTAATTTGAATACTTCATTTAGTTTCCTGAAGTGATTGCAGAATCTCAGGACACCAACAGATTTAGGGAGTATTGTGGGACCAACAAAGGGCCAACAATTTCTGTTACTGCTCTAAAATAGCCTTTCTTTTAATAGCAGTTGCTATTTAAAAAATAAAAAATAGCAGTTGCTATTTGTTGGGGGGGGGGGGGGGGCTGAAGACTAGATTGGTAACTAGACTGACTTGTTTTCAGCTTCAGGTACCCAATAAGATTTTAACTCTGATGTGAGGCTCTGTCACGATTGTTACAAAACACGTAATTCTGAAAACACCACTCAATTTTTCAGGAAGCACTCTCTCATCTTCTGAGTAGCAGACAGGGTTTCCAGGTATACCTCTTTTACTGGTTATATACTTTTCTGCTAAGAGAGCCTCATAATCTTTTCAGAATCTTATTAGGTGCACAAAACACTTACAAACCACAACTCCAGCATGCCATGAATGAGAATACCGAAGGGATACATGCCACAAAGTACTTCCTAGGATGACATTTCCTTGCCTTGCACCAAGCAAAATAGGTCCTCCAGGCACGATGGTAGATTTTCCAATAAGTCAACTTCCTACCCTTCAGAGGTTAGGGTTGACAGAATCTGACAGACCCCATCTCTCAAAACCTGGGCTTCAACAGCCATGACGTCAAAGCCGGTGACTGGGAAGCAGGATGGTGTACCCTTGGGACAGAAGATCTTAATGATCTGTGAGGATCAACAAAGAGTTGAGTATACCGAAATGCAACATCTTCCTGGGCAAATTCAGTGCAATGAAAATCACTGGAATGCCTTCTATGTCATTCCTGTGGAACAGACCAGGGAGGATCTGGAGGGGCTGAAAGGAGCAGATCCCATTGATCGGATCCCACATTGTCACAGCATCCCTGGACATGGAGACAATCCTGTTCACTTTGTTGTTGAATCTGGAATCCAGGAAATCCACATCAGTCATCCCCCACCTGCGGCAAAGAGCTTAGCATACCTACCAATGTACAATCCATTTCCCTTAATCCCTAAACCCTGATGAATGGGGAAAAAAAGCTGCCATACCTGGAATGTGAACAGGCTTGAAACAAGTACAGTAGTTCTGCCCAAAAGATGATCAAACCAGCTTCCTTTTGGAAGGCACGACTTCTGGTGCCTCCTTGGTGGTGGATGTAGGCCATAGCCATGGCTTTGGCTGACTGGATTCTCATCAGGTGCTCTCGCAATTGAGAGGTTTAGCATTGAAGGGATAAACAATTAACACCAAATTTCAGGATTTTGATAAGAATATGGGCTTCCTTGGCCAACCAAGCACCCCATACTAAGAAGGCATCCAGGTCTCAGGGCTGGGCTCAGCCCTTCCTTCTCTGAGCTGGCCGCTCAGCTGTTGGCTAATTTCCAGCTCCTTTCTCTCCACAGTGACTCAGCTGTTGATGATCTGCTCATCAGTCCTGCCTACTTAAAGCCGTCCAGCTCACTTCATCTCTGCCTTCGCCTTTGGTCACATCTCAGAGACTTTCTCCTGCGTTCATGTTGAAGAATTGCTCAGCTGATGTCCCTTCTGGCTCCTGATCCTGCTTGGTGTACTACTACGTTGATCTCTGGCTCTCTGACATTGGCATTGGCTGACTACCCGATCTGGTTACTGAACTCTGGCTATGTATTGGCTACGCTTACTCTGTTTACCTTTTTATTTTTATTAAACAAGTGTGATTAACTGTACTTCTGTCTCAGTCTGATTCATGCTTTCTGCCAGTAGGTGAAGGCCATGAATTCAGAAGATGCAGTCAGTCCACTTGTTGGTAATTTTTTTTCCAGATTGGATGACCAGGATCACCGCATGGATCAGTTTGCCTTGGCGTTACAAACGCTCCTGAGTCGCACGGCTCACCTGGAATCTTCCACTATGGCTGCTCTGTTACAACCTCTGTTGCAGGCTGTCCCTGCTGCTGCTCCAATCTCTGTGCACACACGCCTTTGAGTATTACCTCTATAAGAGGCATATCTGGTTCCGCTCCGCTTCCCCAGCGATTTGGGGGCGATCTAGTTCAGTGCGGAGAGTTTCTCAACCAGGTTGAGATATACTTTGAGATGCTGCCCCAAGCATTTCCCACGGACAGAAGCAAAGTAGGTTTTGTGATATCTTTGTGATATCTTTGCAGAGGAGCATCTCTGTGGTCTTCGTTCCACTTGGGCACAAGTCCAGGAGGCTTTGCGACATGCTAACGATAGGTACAGACTCCATGCTGACCACAGACGCCTGCCTGCACCTTCCTACCAGGTTGGGGACAGAGTCTGGCTGTCGTCTTGCAACCTCCGACTTCGTGTTCCTTCTTTGAAGTTCGCACGTCGGTTTATTGGGCTTTCCGTATCCTTCGCAGGATTAACCCAGTGGCTTATGCGTTGGACCTTCCTACTAGTATGCGCATCTCTAATGTGTTTCATGTCTCCTTATTGAAACCTTTGGTCTGCAACCGCTTTACCACCTCGGTGCCACGTCCTCACCCTACACAGGTTGAGAGCCATGAGGAGTATGAAGTACAATCCATTGTTGAGTCCCGTAGGTTCCATGGGCGCATACAGTACCTGGTGCATTGGAAGGGGTGCGGTCCGGAGCAACACTCTTGGGTCTCATCCTCGGACGTACATGCCCCTGTCCTCCTCCATGATTTCCATAGGCGTTTTCCCCTCAAGCTCGGTGGTCCTCCGAGGTGGAGGGGTCGTTGAGGAGGGAGTACTGTCAGGGCTGGGCTCAGCCCTTCCTTCTCTGAGCTGGCCGCTCAGCTGTCGGCTAATTGCCAGCTCCTTTCTCTCCACAGTGACTCAGCTGTTGATGATCTGCTAGTCAGTCCTGCCTACTTAAAGCTGTCCAGCTCACTTCATCTCTGCCTTCGCCTTTGATCGCCTCTCAGAGACTTTCTCCTGCATTCCTGTTGAAGACTTGCTCGGGTGACGTCCATTCTGGCTCCTGATCCTGCTTGCTGTACTACTACGTTGATCTCTGGCTCTCTGACATTGGCATTGGCTGACTACCCAATCTGGTTACTGAACTTTGGCTATGTATTGACTACGCTTACTCTGTTTACTTTTTTATTTTTATAAACCCGTGTGATTAACTGTACTTCTGTCTCGGTCTGATTCATGATTTCTGACACCAGGACTCCTATCCAGCCTCATGAGTAGAGATGGGCCAAACACCCCTCTGTTCAGTTCGCACCAAAACTCCTAAACAGAGAAAAAGTTCTGACCCCAACGGTGAACCCTATTGAAGTTTATGGGATCCAAACTTGAAAAATCAAAAGACCCCATTTTGAAGGCTTATATGCAAGTAATTGGCCATAAAAAGGGGTCCGGGTACTGCCCTGGGGGACATGTATTATTGCAAAAAAGTTTTTAAAAAGTTTGTTTTTAGCAGTGATTTTTTTAATAATGCTTAAAGTGCAACAAAAAAAAAGAAAAATTCCTTTAAACATAGTGCCTGGGGGGTCCTCTTGGTCTACATGTAAAGTGGTGCATCTGTACCATGGATAGAACCTACTACTGCAGCAAAACTGAAATTATAAAGAAAAAAATGAATGAAATGACATTTAATTTTAAATACAATACCAGTTCTGGCAAAAGAAAAATGTTTAAAAAAAACGGTCTGGGGGAATCCCCAATCCATACCAGGCCCATTGATCAGTTTACTACTATTTTTTTGTTTAAAATGGCATGGGGAGAAGGGGGAGTAAATGCCCCCCCTCCTGAACCATACCAGGCCACGTGCGCTCAACATGTACCCCATACTCATTCACATGGGGGGCAGGATCTGGGGGCTCCTTTGTTAACCACGTGTCAACCAGCCACCATCATTATACGACAGCAGGTTGGCTTGTTCCCGTGAATCACCATACCTGTATGTCGGCTCCTTTAAGAGTCATAGCAGGCGCACGGCGCGTGGTGCGATGTCCCCCCGCCACCCGCGATCACGGGTACGAGAGCCAGATTGGGGATTTGTGAGTATAAACACACAAATCCCCATTCCGACAGGAGAGGAGAAGCAGTTATGGTGTTCCTAGTAATTAGGAACATCGATCTGTCTCCTCCTCTAGTCAGTCCCATCCCACCACAGTTATAAACACACAAGGGAACACATATAACCCCTTGATCACCCCCTAGTGTTAACCCCTTCCCTGCCAGTGACATTTACACAGTAATCAGTGCATTTTTATAGCTCTGTATAAATGTCAATGGTCCCAAAAAAGTATCAAAAGTGTCCGATCTGTCTGCTGCAATGTCAAACTCCTGCTAAAAATCGCAGATCGCCACCATTACTATTATAAAAAATTAAAATGCCATAAATCTATCCCCTATTTTGTAGACCCTATAACTTTTGCACAAACCAATCAATATACGCTTATTGCGATTTTTTTTTTTACCAAAAATATGTAGAATACATATTGGCCTAAACTGATGAAGACATTTATTTATTTTTTTAATTTGGGTATATTTATTATATCAAAAAGTTAAAAAAAAAAAATAATTTTTTTTTAAATTGTTGCTCTTTTTTTGTTTATAGTGCAAAAAGCTCTATTTGTGGGGGAAAAAAGGACGTAAATTTTGTTTGGGTACAGCACTGCACAATTGTCAGTTAAATTGACGCAGTGCCGTATCACAAAAAATAGCCTGGTCATTAAGGGGGAAAATCTTCCAGGCTGAAGTGGTTAAAGGGGGCGTCCAGATTCTAATAAGCTCCCTGCCCGCAGACCCCCACAACCACAGCTCAGGGTTGTGGGAATGAGGCCCTTGTCCCCATCAGCCTGGCCTGGTATGGTTCAGGAGGGGGGTGGACGCTCACTTGCCCCCCCATTCCTGGCCTTCCAGGCTGCATGCTCAGATAAGGGTCTGGTATAGATTTTGGGGGGAACCCACACCGTTTTTTTTATTTTTTATGTTGGCGTGGGGTTTCCCTTAAAATTCATACTAGACCCGAAGGGCCTGGTATGGATTGGGGGGACGTCCCCGTCGTTGTTTTTTTCACTGTTTTATTGCCAGCAAGGTTTTTTTTTTACAGAAATAAAAAAGGTGCATCTCTGCGCTGTGGTGGGGTGTCAGCTGACACAGGTAAGTAATATACCAAACTTATATATAATCTTATACGGGTCACTTTTGGAAATTTCCCTTATTTTATTCCCCGCATATGACATAACGATGAGGCCGTATCTATACAGAAGAATCTCATATAATCCAACGGGATAGCAAAAAATAAATCAATAGAATTCTGAACCAATCAATATTAATACAGAATGAGTATATAACATGATGTGAAGAGCCGATGAGGGTAATATGTGTTAAATAAGTACTGGATCAGCAAAAGAATTAATAATTACTGGATCAGCAAAACAATATATAAAATTGGGAATAAAAATTGGTCCATCCATAAATCATAAGAATTCAAGGGGGTATGAATGGCCTGATGTATTCTATTCAATTCCAGGCTACATCAGTCGCACAACGGAAGTAAAGCGACAAAGTGCCTACAGTACATAGAACAAATATAGACGATCATAATAAAAATGTTGATAAAAAAAAAAAATATATATATATTTTTTATATATATATATATATATATATATATAAATTATATATATATATATAAAAGCAGTCGTCAGAATGCATACACAATAATCCATTAAAAGTTACTAAGAAAACAATTGAGGTTGAACTCTACGTTCATACCTCCAGGTGTGAATGTATGCATAGCGTGTATCCATTTACCCACAGTTATTCACACTTTACACCTTTGCTGCTGCGATGGCTGTTTTTACTTTCATGGAGAATAGGAATGTCAACCTAGATGAGGTATTTAACCCACAGAATAAAACACACAATATGGATTTAGAAAGCTTAGTTAGAACATCATATGGAGAAAAAAGTAAATTTATGGTGGGACACTAACACATTTTGAGAGATATATAAGGGAAAATATTGTCCCCAGACGTCTACGGTGGGAATTGCCACACAATGACGGCCTAACAGATAAAGAGTCAATGGAGGAATGGTTTGATTTCTTCAATAGTAAAAGTGTTGAGGGTCTAAAGTTCCTGTTACAAAGGAAGCAAAAGAAGACCAGACTAATAGAACAACAAATTGAAGAGATTAAAGAAAAACTAGAACCATTTAGGGAGTCTACAGACTAAGAAACTTGCCATACAGTTGAATAAAGATCTGATTGCGAAAGATCTGGAAGTACAATGTAAAATGAAGAAATATCAACGGGACATGACAGACTACAAAACGGACCAAGTTTTTAAATGGCAGAGCAAAATTGAACAAACACAACCTAGTTCAACATACTCTACACCGGAAAGAGAGGTTAGAATCCATGATCCTACCACATCCCATGCATACAATCCACCTAGATGGGATGATAGAGATACATATATTAAAACAACAAGACCTCAATATGCACAACGGAACAATAGCAATTATGGACATCAAACCCCAAAGAAAGTGTGGAAGAAACCTTTCAAGAAACATTTTAAAAAACCTCTCAATAACTGGCATAATGAGAGAAATCAGAGGGAGAATAGAGGGCCTCCCTATCAACAAGACTATTATGGGGGACAGGATAGGACGCCTATACCCACCTATAATAGATTTGACCCAATTAGAAACTACCATGATCAGTATTACAACGACCAACGCCATTATCAGAACCAATATGACTATAACACACAGCGTCCTTTTTTAGACAAAGAGAGAAGAGATCACTCTCCTTGGAGACAACCACAAGATACAAACTGGTCACCCAGGAGACGACCTCAAAAAGACAGGGCAAGAAACAGTCCAGAACGAAGAGAGGCCACAGAGTGGGAAAGAGACTCCAAGCAAAAAAGAGAATAGTTGGAGAGAATGTTGTGAATCTGAGTGGCATACCTATCACAGCTGAAGAATTGACTGTGTTAGATAATGGATTGAAACATGCACCTGTTAAAAATCTCAACAAACTTAACACGTATAAAGGGATACAAAAATATAAGAAAGATCAACATTAAGAAATATATTATGAATAACCCTCGGAAGCCAACAAATGTAGCAAGAAATACCTCTCAGACACCTGTTCATAGTATGTTGCGCAATAACTCTCTATATAACCCACAAGTACCGGATAATCAACACAGAGACATGTTCAAGAAATTAGTTCTACAAGATCTAGAATCCCTGAAATTGAAGATGTCTGACCCGATTCATATAAAGAAGGGAATCAAACTATTAACAGAGAGGAATGACATTGTAATACGTCCAGCGGACAAAGGGGGAGTGGTGGTAATACAATCTAAAGAGCAATACCAGAGTGAAATAAACAGACAACTACAAGATGAAGAAACGTATATTAAACTATTGGGTGATCCAACCATCAAAAACAGGAAGGAGTTGGAACTTCTGGTCAATTTAGGAACCAAGAAAGACATTTTGAACACAAAAGAATCAAAATGTCTCATACCAGAGTCATGCAGAATCCCAGTTATATACACTGTCCCAAAAATCCATAAATGTAACGAAAATCCACCAGGAAGACCCATCGTGAATGGGATAGACTCCCTGACATCAAGGATGGGGCAGTATATAGACCATTATATATAACCAGCTGTTCAACACACTCAAGCCTAACTCAGGGACACCAAACATGTGCTACAATTAATGGAAACATTGCCAGTTCTAGAAGGCAGAACTTTACTTGCCACGGCTGATGTTACGCTGTTGTATACGATTGTTAAACACCATGATGCCTGTTCAGCCACCAAGTGGCTCCTCAGGAGTCATAGCACCCTAATCTGTAAGCAAAGGAAGTATCTGATTAGATGCCTTGACTTTTGTCTGAAATATAATTATTTCTGGCACAATCAGGCCTACTATAAACAAGCTATAGTAATTGCAATGGGTGCAAAATTTGCAGCAGGTGTGGCAAATGTCTTTATGGCTCAATGGGAGGAGAAATCAGTCTTTTCAGACACCCCTGCTGAACTCACCCTATATAAAAGGTATATTGAAAACCTGATTATAGTTTGGAATGGTGATAGGGATGCTCTTGAACACTTCTTGAATAAACTAAATGACAATGATAAAAACATTTGCTTGGTGTGGAAAATAGATGAGAAGTCTGTTGACTTTTTGGACTTGAATATCAGCCTAGAGGGAGATAAAGTTGTGACAAAAACATTTTTCAAGAATGTGGATACCAATAGCTATCTGTTGACTGATAGCTGTCACTTCAAACCCTGGCTATACAATATCCCTAAGGGACAATTAATAAGAATAAAAAGGAACTGTACAAGAGAAGAAGATTATAGGACCCAAGCTAAACAAATTGGAGAAAGATTCAAGGCAAAAGGTTATGATGATTCATGGAAAGAGAACCAGATAAAACACATGAACGAAATGGATAGGACAGACATGCTACAAAACAAGCCAAAAAAGTTACTTCAACAGGAAGCACCCTGTCTTATATTGGACTATAATGTCCAACACAAAGAGGTAGCAAAATTGATCCAATGACATTGGCATATTCTGAAAAATGACAAAGATCTCAAGAAGATTCTACCAGATCGACCCACTATTATATATAAAAGAGCGCCTACCATCAGAGACTTGATTGTATAATCGGTAGTTGAACCGCCTCCCAAAGCAGCATACACTTTCTTTACTGGAAAGGGATTTTATCCCTGCAGAAATTGTTATGCCTGCCAACATTCACAAAAATTCCAGAAAAAGAGAACAGAATTTGTAGCCACAAGTACAGGTCAATCTTTCACTATCAGAAAGTCTATAGGTTTTCACACTGAGGGAGTCGTATATGTACTACAGTGTAGTTGCAATTTGCAATACGTTGGCAGGACAAAGAGAGCGCTTAAAGTGAGGATACAGGAACATGTCCAAAATATTATAAATGGCTGCCCCAAACATAATGAATCAAGGCATTTTGCACTTGTGCATAATAAGGATCCTTCACAACTCCAATTCTGGGGTATATTAAAATATAATAGGCCATGGAGGGGAAGTCATAAGGTTAGGACAATCAGCCAGAAAGAGTCTAAATAGATACACACTATGCGTACACTCACACCTGGAGGTATGAACGTAGAGTTCGACCTCAATTGTTTTCTTAGTAACTTTTAATGTATTATTGTGTATGCATTCTGACGACTGCTTTTATATATATATATTTTTATCAACATTTTTATTATGATTGTCTATATTTATTCTACGTACTGTAGGCACTTTGTTACTTTACTTCTGATGTGCGACTGATGTAGCCTGGAATTGAATAGAATACATCAGGCCATTCATATCCTCTTGGATTCTTATGATTTATGGATGGACCATTTTTTATTCCCAATTTTATATATTGTTTTGCTGATCCAGTACTTATTTAACACATATTACCCTTATCGGCTCTTCACATCATGTTATATAATCATTCTGTATTAATATTGATTGGTTCAGCATTCTATTGATTTATTTTTTGCTATCCTGTTGGATTATATAAGATTCTTCTGTATAGATATGGCCCCGTCATTATGTCATATGCTGTGTCCATTGAACCAAAAGAAAATGGCCGCCATGCACGCCGCATAGACAACCAACAAAATGGTTGTAAAATAAAATAGCCGAGTAGGTTCGGATAGCTCCGCTCGGGACTACGAGTGGAGCCGAAAGTGAACGAGAGCCGTTATGTCATATGCTGTGTCCACTGAACCACAAGAAAATGGCCGCCATGCACGCCGCATAGACAACCAACAAAATGGTTGTAAAATAAAATAGCCGAGTAGGTTCAGATAGCTCCGCTCGGGACTACGATTTTCTGCGATTTTGAAGATGTGACAGCTCGGGATCGCAGGGGATCGGCGTATAACACGCACCTGCGATTTCCCCCTGATTTTAAGGCGAAAAAAGTGCGTGTTATACGCCGATAAATACGGTAAGTTTTTATTATTTCATCTTGTACTGTATATCGTTGTTTATGCAATGTATGCTGTATTGTATGCAATATTATACTTATTGAGGTCTATTTCTGTTATTTTGTAGTTTCACCTGGCTTTTCTAATAAAACTGAGATCAAAGAAATATGGTATCTACATTTATTGGGAGAAGAAGGTTTAGCTAGCTGTCCCAGAGACAGAACAGTGAAATTTTTAAGCTGACCTCTAAAGGAAGATAAGCTGACTTCAGAAGTCTGTACAGCACGGGGCTACGCAGTATCCATACAGTCAGAAGCCTTAAAGATACAGGCCTGCGGCAGGCGAAGCAAGCAGCCATGCTACACAGAGATGCGCTCTGTCAAGCAAAAACAACACTAGAACGGTCTCTATACAGCAAGACAGCTTCTTCCCCGCAGCCATGTCTCACAGTGGGATATCTTCTTACAAAACACATTCACGAGCAAGCTCATCTAAGTCATCTGTCGCAAATGCAGCAGCTATCGCCTGTTCAAAAGCCCAAGCAGCAAAAGGCAGGGCTCCATTTGCAGACCAAGAGTTGCAGATGAAAAAGAAAAAGCCCACCTTGATGCAGAAAAGGTGAGACGGGAGCAAGAGAGAGAGAAGGAAAGAGTACGCTTGGAGCAAGAAACAGTACGCTTGGAGCAAGAAAGAGTATGCATGGAACAAGAGAGAGAGATGGAAAGAATACGCCTGGAAGAAGAGCTAGCCCAGCAGGAAGCATCTCTGAAATTGCAGCAAGCTATCTTAGAAGCTAACATTGAGAAGCTAGCAGTAGAAAGAGACGCTGCCGTCGCCATTGCAGAAGCAGAAGCTTTAGAAGCAGCCGTCTACGATAAACCAAGACTAGGCAGCAGCATACTGGGTCTAGAAGAGGACCAACAAGATTCTTTGCAACGCACGTCAGATTATGTCTACCAGCACTGTGACCCAAGTAGCATCCCACAACAAGAAATTAAATATGACATCAGTGAGTCACATCAAATAAAGCAGCAACAAGACGACCTGGGACCTACAAGCAAGACAAATCTGACAGAGTTCCAGACTTTCCAGTTCCAACCAAACCTTCTACTCCACAAGGTACCCAGCCTTCATACAAGCATCAAACACCAAAATAAAAAATAAAAAAGAAATTGCGCTAGGTGCTAAACAAAAATGATGATAATAATGAAAATAAAACACCGTGAAGGAAATCCTGCAGCTAAAATACCATAACCCCAATACACAGGCACATGAAAAATATATCAAAAAGGACAGTGTAGCGCTGGACTAGTGATATAGTGAACATATATGTTATAAACACATGTAAATTATTATATCATGACCTAAAATTATTCAGTCATAAAATAAAAATAAAATAGTGAAAATTAAATAAGTAGTATTAGCTAGTGTGAATCCATACCCCAAAAGGGTGTATGCAAGAAAAAGGCACAAGTGCAAAAAAATAAAAATAAAGTTCATAAGTGTCATAAGTGAAAAATAAGTCCACAAAAAAGCCACTGCAGGGTCCGGGATTACATGGTCCACCGATAGTGCAGCCCGCCACCAGATGGTAAAGTTGGAGTTAGTTACCCAAGGACTTGTCAAATTTAGTGATCACCCTCAACACTACAGGGCATGGCAATCCAGAGTGTCATTCAAGGTCTAGATCTATCCTGCAGGGAACAGATAGAACTCCTCGTAAAGTGGCTTGGCAATGATTCTGCTGAACATGCCAAAAGGATCAGAGACATTAATATAAACCACCCTGAGATAGGCCTTACAAACATCTGGAACAGACTGGATAGATGTTATGGCTCACCAGAGGCTATAGAGAGTACACTGTTTAAAAGGATAGAAGATTTCCCAAAAATACCTAGCAGAGGTTACCAAAGACTCAGAGAATTCAGTGACCTGTGTATAGAGTTACACGTTGCTAAAGCAGAAGGAGACTTACCTGGCCTTTCTTATCTTGACTCTGCTAGAGGTATTAACTCCTTAGCATAAAAACTTCCTTATGAGTTACACGAAAGATGGATTACGCATGGTTGTAACTACAAACAAAAACACAACGTGTCTTTTCCACCCTTTAGTGAGTTTGTGGACTTTGTAGACAGACAAGCAGGAATGAAAGATGACCCCAGCATCATTTTTCCAGTGTCTTATACCACTTTGTCTGCCCCTAAACAACTCAGAGCTCCAGTAGCAGTGCACAAAACTAACATTTCTTCCCACAGATTTGCAGAGTCTCAGCCAGAGGATCAAGACAGCGACCCTACTAAGTTCTGCCCTCTACATAAGATGCCACATCCTCTTCTGAAATGCAGAGCCTTCAGAACAAAGACCAACCAGGATCGCAAAGCTTTCCTCAAAGAGAACATCTGTTACAAGTGCTGTTCTTCGTCCACACATTTCGCCAAGGACTGTAAGGTCAGTGTCAAATGTACAGAATGTGACAGCACAGAGCACAACACAGCTCTACACCCAAGGCCTACTCCAAGAACTTTACCACCTGTTCATAGGGACAAGGAGCAAGGCGGGGAGACCAAAGACTCTAGCACAAACACCGTAGCAATCACTTCACAGTGCACTGAAGTCTGCAAAGGAAGTACAGGTGGCAGATCCTGCTCTAAAATCTGTCTTGTGAGAGTTTACCCAAAAGGACGCAGGGACAAAGCAGTCAAGCTCTACGTCATCTTGGATGATCAGAGTAACAAGTCACTAGCTAGATCTATGTTTTTTGACATTCTAAATCTTAAAGGCCCCAGCGGTCCTTACTCCCTTAAGACTTGTGCAGGTACAGTGGAAACGGCGGGGAGAAGAGCTGACGGCCTACAAATTGAATCTATGGATGGTAAGACATGCCTACCCTTACCGACCATAATAGAGTGCAACCAGATGCCAGACAACAGATCAGAGATTCCCACACCAGAAGCAGCAGCTCACCAGACTCACTTGAATCACATAGCACATCTCATACCAGAACTAGATGATCAGGCTCAGATAATCTTACTCCTAGGGAGAGATATCTTGCAAGTCCACAAAGTAAGAAAACTGATCAAAGGTCCTAAAAATGCCCCATATGCCCAAAAACTGGATCTCGGGTGGGTCATTATAGGTGATGTTTGCCTGGGAGGTGCACACAAACTGGCATCTGTTAATAGCCTGCTCACTAGTACCCTCGAGAATGGTCGTCCTTCTCTTTTCCAACCCTGTTAGAACCACATCCTCATAAAGGAGCTACCACAAAACAACCCTGTACCTCTTCCCTTCCTAAGTCCCCTCTGTGACAGCAATACCTATGACAATGACCAAAGCGACTTAGGAAGCACAGTGTTCCAGAGAACAAAGGAAGATAACCAGGTAGCAATGTCCATTGAGGGTAGGCTCTTCTTAGAAGTTATGGAAAAGAGTATGGAGAAAGACGGGACTAATAGCTGGGTTGCACCTCTTCCCTTTAGACCACAAAGACAACATTTGTCTAACAACAGAGAACTAGCATATAAATGTCTCACTTCCTTAAGACACAATCTTCAAAGGAAACCAGGGATGAAAGAACATTTCCTTTCCTTCATGGAGAAAATATTCCAGAATGGTCATGCTGAGTAGGGATGAGCCGAACACCCCCCTGTTCGGTTCGCATCAGAACATGCGAACAGGCAAAAAATTTGTTCGAACACACGAACACCGTTAAAGTCTATGGGACTCGAACATGAATAATCAAAAGTGCTAATTTTAAAGGCTTATATGCAAGTTATTGTCATAAAAAGTGTTTGGGGACCTGGGTCCTGCCCCAGGGGACATGGATCAATGCAAAAAAAAGTTTTAAAAACGGCCGTTTTTTCGGGAGCAGTGATTTTAATAATGCTTAAAGTGAAACAATAAAAGTGTAACTCACGGCTATTAATGAATTGTCGGTCCGACAATACACATAATACACATATTCTTCTTCACCCGTTACATAACGGGTGACCCCGCCCCCCTCTGACGTCACGGGGAATGCCACAGGGCATGCCTCCGTTATTTAAGAACCGTTAGAAGACGAGAAACGTCACACAGTGGAAGCCTCCCATCATGGATGCGGAGCGGCCCGAGAAGAAGAAGGGAAGAAGACGCCGCAGAGGAAGATGCCGGACGAGAACACTGGAGGAAGAACCAGAAGAAGAAGAAGATGGAGATAGAAACAGAAGGAAGATAGAAGAAAGAAGATAGAAGAAAGAAGATGGAATAAAGAAGACTTTAAATAAAGGAATTGTCAAAATTGTCTCGTCATTTTTAACACTTTTGACAGTTTTTTTGTGAAATGGTAGGGGTACTTTTGTACCCCCTTACCATTTCACACGGGGGGCTGGGATCTGGGGGTCCCCTTGTTAAAGGGGGTTTCCAGATTCCGATAAGCCCCCCCGCCCGCAGACCCCCACAACCACCGGGCAAGGGTTGTAGGGATGAAGCCCTTGTCCCCATTAACATGGGGACAAGGTGCTTTGGGGGGCTACCCCAAAGCACCCTCCCAATGTTGAGGGCATGTGGCCTGGTACGGTTCAGGAGGGGGGGCGCTCTCTTGTCCCCCCTCTTTTCCTGTGGCCTGCCAGGTTGCGTGCTCGGATAAGGGTCTGGTATGGATTTTTGGGGGGACCCCACGCCATTTTTTTTTCATTTTGGCACGGGGTTCCCCTTAAAACCCATACCAGACCTGAAGGGTCTGTTATAGATTTTGAGGGGGACCCCCACGCCATTTTTTTTTTAAATTTTGGCCGGGGTTCCCCTTAATATCCATACCAGACCTGAAGGGCCTGGTATGGAATTTAGGGGGACCCCCATGCCATTTTTTTTTTAAATTTTGGTTCGGGGTTCCCATGCCATTTTTATCAATGAACTTTTATGTGTATTGTTGGACCGACAATTCATTAATAGCTGCGAGTAGTTTTAAATGACTTTTTTTCCTTTGAAATGTCATTTTGTGCAGGGACTGTTCTAAACACGGGAAACATGCACCCCTTTACAGGCATACTATAGACACCCCCAGGTACGAAATTTAAAGGAATATTACACTTTTATTGTTTCACTTTAGGCATTATTAAAATCACTGCTCCCGAAAAAACTGATATTTTTAAAACTTCTTTTGCATTGATCCATGTCCCCTGGGGCAGGACCCAGGTCCCCAAACACTTTTTATGACCATATAAGCCTTTAAAATTAGCACTTTTGATTTCTCCCATAGACTTTTAAAGGGTGTTCCGCGGCTTTCGAATTTGCCGCAAACACCACAAATTGTTCGCTGTTTGGCGAACTGGTGAACAGCCGATGTTCGACTCGAACTCGAAGCTCATCCCTAATGCTGAGCCCCAAACCTCAAAGACTCAGAGGAATGTTGGTACTTACCCATATTTGGGGTCTATCACCCTAAGAAGCCAGGGCAGATTAGAGTGGTGTTCGATTCTAGTGCCAAGCATGAGGGTGTCTCTCTAAACGATGTCCTTCTCTCTGTCCCTGACCTGAACAACAGACTATTAGGAGTACTTCTTTGCTTTCGCAAGGATTCAGTCGCATTTATGGCAGACATACAGCAAATGTTCTATTGCTTTCTTGTTAAAGAAGAACACCAAAACTTTCTGAGGTTTCTCTGGTTCAGGGACAACAACCCCTCTGGAGACATCACAGAATACCACATGAGGGTACACATATTTGGCAACAGTCCTTCCCCTGCGGTTGCTATATATGGCCTCAGACACTCTTCTAGAGTGTTAGAGTCAGATTATGGGTCAGATGTCAGACAGTTTGTGGACAAGGATTTCTATGTAGACGATTGCTTGAAATCACTACCCACAAATGAAGCCGCAATCGGTCTCATCAAAAGAACTCAAGCAATGCTTGCTTGTTCCAACTTAAGACTAAACAAGATTGCTTCCAAAAGTAGAGAAGTTTTAGAAGCCTTTTCTGTCCAAGATCATTCTAACGAGTAAAAGGACTTAGATCTAGGCACAGACTCACTTCCCATGCAATGCAGTCTTGGTTTGCTTTGGAACTTAAGATCTGCCACGTTTACTTTCCAAGTAAACACAGAAGAAAAACCCTTTTACCCGTAGAGGTGTCCTGTCTACCATAAACAGCTTGTATGATCCCTTAGGCTTTGCAGCACCTGTCACCATCCAGGGCAAATCACTACTGAGAGACTTAACCTGTGAGTCGCTAGACTGGGACCACCCTCTCCCCACCGACAAGAAGAACCTATGGCTAGAGTGGAAGGAGTCACTAACAGCTCTATCCAACCCCCACGTTCAGGTGCAAAGACTGAGTGTTTTCGGATGCTTCTGTAGCTTACCTGAAAACCATAGACACTAAAGGACAATGCCACATAGGGTTTGTAATGGGGAAAGCAAAACTTGCACCACTTCCCGAACACACCATATCCAGGCTGGAACTTTGTGCTGCAGTATTAGCCACAGAGCTAGCTGAACTCATTGCAGAGGCCCAGTAAAACTTATTCGCTCTGACAGAGGGTCTGACTTTGTAGGAGCAGTAAAAGAACTTCAAATTCCTTCTAATTTGGACATTCTCAGAGTAGAAAGATACTTGAGTGAACAAGACTGCACGTGGATCTTCAACCCATCTCACTCTTCTCACATGGGAGGTGTTTGGGAGAGGATGATAGGCATAGCCTGCAGAATTCTTGACTCTATCTTCCTACAAGTAGGAACTGCAAGGCTTACTCACGAATGTTTAGTGACATTTATGGCAGAGGTTACAGCTATCATTAACGCCAGACCTTTGACATTTATTTCAAGTGACTCTGAACATCTAGTGGTCCTCACACCTGCCATGCTACTCACGCAAAAGACTAGTCTTTCCGGTGCTCCAGCTGGAAAGTTTTGTGAGAAGGACCTTTACAAACATCAATGGAGACAAGTACAAACCCTTGCCAATACCTTCTGGAACCGGTGGAGGGAACAATATATATCTACTCTACAAGTAAGAAGAAAGTGGCACACTGAAAAGCCTAATCTTAAACCTGGTGATGTTGTGCTCATGAAAGATTGCCAGGCACTAAGGAATATGTGGCCTTTAGGTTTGATCACCAAAGTACTGCCAAGCAAGGATAATCGTGTCCGTAAGGTCGAGGTCAAGATCTTTCAACAGAATGAGGTTAAAGTATTCTTGAGACCAGTGACTGAACTTATTCTGTTGCTCTCTACGGAGGACTCTGTTAGTGACATCACTTGATGTCAGGCGGGGAGTGTTCTGTCCACCAGATGTTTTATACTGATTATTTGTACCTTATTTGTACCTGTGTTGTTAAATTTACATGCAAAATGTGTAATTTAATTAAGACAATCATATGTGGTGTGCAGGCTCCATCTAGCGTTCCTTTTTGGTATTGCTGCAGTTCTGTTTAATTGTTTATTGTATGTGTAAATAAGGTAGTTGTCAGCAAGCAGGGAATTCTGGGTAGAATCTTGGCAGGAAGTGAACCATCCACCATTCTTTTCAACACATTGCAGGAAACAAGTCATGTCTTTCGCAATCTATCGTCATCACCCCTTAGAGAACTTAAAAAGTAAGTTTTTATTATTTCATCTTGTACTGTATATCGTTGTTTATGCAATGTATGCTGTATTGTATGCAATATTATACTTATTGAGATCTATTCCTGTTATTTTGTAGTTTCACCTGGCTTGTTCTAATAAAACTGAGATCAAAGAAATATGGTATCTACAGTTATTGAGATAAGGAGGTTTAGCTAGCTGTCCCAGAGACAGAACAGCCAGCAAGATAACGGAACAGCGCCACCTTGCCATAGCATAATTTACTGCACTCTCTGCTGAATAATGTAATAATTATATCAGAACAGTGTAGGTGAGTGGAAACACAGCCTCTAAAACTTTAATGTTGAACCTAAAATCCTCAATGACAATACTACCTGGGATGCTTACATCTAATAACATAATTATATTCCAATGCCAAATGCAGATTTAAAAAATATATGTAGCACTAGCATTTTTGCTTGTTAATATAATGCAATGCTAGTCTATGAACAGTATTATAATTTAATATGTGGCACCATCTAGTGGCCAAATTGTGGAATAGACTTTATTTTATTTTCCTATTTCAAGAACGTGAGAAAATATTACAGGAAGTGACTGTTTGTTTCCTTTTCACAATAACCTACCTACCCAGAATGCCGAGTGATTTACCCAGGAACACTCAGTACTGAATTGCATGCTGGGTAGGCTATAAAAGGCCCCCGCACAGCCATCTTAGGGCTCTTCTGGACGCATGGCCTGCCTGTGAGGACCTGTGCGGAGGTGTTCCAGGGAGTTCGGCCTACACCTGCTGCACAATCAGCGACCCTGCTGTGTCAGTGAGCTGTAGAGACGGTGTGACGGAACTGGGAAGGATCCAGAGATACCTGTCAGAGCCATCAGAAGGTCCCGGTCCATCTTGCAGAGCGGAGCGGTGTAACGGCGACGGCTGGTGAGAAGCAAGACCAAGTACACCGGAGCAGAGCTGACTAGTTCTACAGGCCTGGTTGGGTGAGAGGGCTGTCACCCATAGTTTCTTAATGCACTTTTGTACAAATAAACCATCAACACAGTATTGCTGGGACCTGTAGTCCCACAGAGAAGATTTTATTTTTAAGGACTGAGTTGAACAGGCCTCAAGCCTGACTTTCACATTAGTACTAACACTGTGTTAGTCAAAGTCAATTGCACCGGAGACAGTTGTAGGTGTATTACATTACAAGAATAGTTCCAACATTCATTCTACTTTAACTAACCCTGGTTTATTTAACCGTTGGATTACAATTTATAATTCATAAATAGCTAGCAGAAGACAGAAGAAGAAAAGACTGACTCTTTCAATGCAAGGCTTTGCATCCTATTTTTGGTTATTAGAGAGACTGCATTCTAAAGCAGGGGGAGCTCCCTGGGGATTGCATTTGTGCTTTATTTACTAACGTTGTCTTCTTGTGGTTACAAGGGCGCACTGGAAGAGGGAAGGTGCCCAGAATTAAAGTGTTTCCCATTCTGGCATTAGTCCCACTTGGAGACGCACTTCCAGAGACCATTTAATATAACTTTAGGTGTACCAATTATTGTGTATACTTATTGGGCTGTTGCATTATGTTTGTGTGACAGTCCAAATATTGTAATACTGCTTTTATACCAATTCCAGTAAAATTACGTTTCTGGTTGAGTACAACTTGTGTGGAGTGTTGTTCCTTTTTCAGCAGGTGGACCATCATGTACCCAGGTAATAACAAAAGTATATTATTTTTGTATTACACATTATGGGGTTATCCTTTACTATTAGCTTCACATTAACATTGAGTCAAGTTACAGGGGGTGTAAAAGACAGAGTACAGGCCCAATCAAATACCAGCAGCTCCTTTGGGGGTCAGTGCTACATATAAATAATATATACCAATGTGAACAGAGATATACAAATATTAATATAATATACAATTTCTAGTAATCTGTAAACAATGGTAGATAACCCACATAATACCAACACTATAGTAGCTAAAAAAAAAAAAAAAATTAAAAAATAAGGGCAACCGCCATTATCTTACATCACTCTTTGTGTAAATAGTGGAATATGTCCTCAATGGATAATATATTAACTTAAACCAGAATGGACTAGGAGAGGACCCATACAGGTAATCATACCCATTGACATCGTAAGGACCTCATAATTATCATATATAAATGCGTTTAATAAATGTGTATAATATAGCACATCTATATGGTGGAAGCTTTTGAATTGATATATAATGCCTAATTTTTTTTTAAAACAGGGGCATAACCAAAGGAATTCAAATAAGTGTTCCAAAGGTTACCACCCCTAGCCATAGTGTGAAGCTCAAACCAACTCCTTCAGGGAAAATTACTACCAAATGTATAACATAATCTAGATGTGTCTCTCCCTAAAATACACAATCAATGAATCACTAGAGTACCCCAAATAATAATATTACCTATTACTAAGGAAACACCCTAGGTCAAATTCCTTGTTTAACCCACCTGGCGCCAGGTATCCTAATTGGTGTATCCACCACAATTCCCATTTACTAATCTCCCTTATAAAATTAAACCCTCTCCAATTTCGTTTTGGTGACTCTATACCCCAAAATGTCATTCCTTCCGTGTTTTGATCCCTAAAATGGACCGACAAGTAATGTTTATCAAACCCCTTTTGAATGTTCCTAACTTGCTCCTCCATTCTTGCTTTCAGGGCCCTTTTAGTTCTCCCTACACAGTGAAATGCCCATGTAATTTGATTTACGTAGGGAGAAATAAAAGGGGCCTTAAAGCGAGAATGGAGGAGTATGTTAGGAACATCTGAAAGGTGTTTGATAAACATTATTTGTCAGTCCATTTTATGAATCAAAATAACCAAAACACAGAAGGAATGACATTTTGGGGTATAGAGGCACCAAAACGAAATTGGAGAGGGTCTAATTTATAAAGGGAGATTAGTAAAAGGGAATCATGTTGGATACACCAATTAGGATCCTTGGCGCCAGGTGGGTTAAACAAGGAATTTGACCTAAGGTGTTTCCTTAGTAATAGGTAATATTATTATTTGGGGTACTCTAGTGGTTCATTGATTGTGTATTTTAGAAGAGACACATCTAGATTATGTTAAACATTTGGTAGTAATTTTCCCTGAAGGAGTTGGTTTGAGCTTCACACTATGGATAGGGGTGGTAACCTTTGGAACACATATTTGAATTCCTTTGGTTATGCCCCTGTTTTAAAAAAAATAGGCATTATATATCAATACAGAAGCTTCCACCATATAGATGTGCTATATTATAAACATTTATTAACACATTTATATATGATAATTATGAGGTCCTCACAATGTCAATGGGTATAATTACCTGTATGGGTCCTCTCCTAGTCCATTCTGGTTTAAGTTAATTATCCATTGAGGACCTATTCCACTATTTACACAAAGAGTGATGTAGGATAATGGCGGTTGCCCTAATTTATATGTATTTTTTTATAAATTTGTTAATTATTCTTTAATAATTTTTTTAGCTACTATAGTGTTGGTATTATGTGGGTTATCTACCAGTGTTTACAGATTAGAAATTGTATATTATATTAATATTTTTATATCTCTGTTCACATTGGTATATATTATATATATTTTTTTTTATATCTGTATTTGGCATTGGACCATAATTATGTTATTAAATGTAAGCATCCCAGGTAGTATTGTCATCCAGGATTTTACGTTTCAATATTAAAGTTTTAGAGGCTGTGTGTCCACTCACCTACACTGTTCTGATATTATTATTACATTATTCAGCAGAGAGTGCAGTAAATTATGCTATGGCAAGTTGGCGCCGTTGGGTTATCTTGCTGGCCGTGGTTAAACCATGTTAGTATTATGAGAGATACAATGTAGTCTCAGTGTATAAGGACATTGAACACCAGTGTTATGGGCTACAAGAAAATGGCCGCCACTGTATATCATTAGCGGGCTACTAGAAAATGGCCGCCGCTATAGTATTTATAAAAGACATACAATCCGTCCAATCATATCCCCCTGAGGAAGAGACATCATATCCCTGTGTCGATACGTGTGGGGGAGGGGACAGGGTGGTGTAGGAGTCAGCAGCTGGTCTGTTTGGAGCAAGGGGACACACAATCTCAATATTTTTATGCTTGTCACATAGGGGCTTTTTGCTTAAATAAATATATATTTTTTATAAAACGGTATCACACTATCCAGTCCTCATTTCTCATATACATGTGGAGACTACGTCATTGGACAGCATAGGATATCCCAGATCCATCTACACAGAACTCAGAGTTGGTTCGCTGGCGTGTTTAGACCTAACTTAATTGGAAGGTTACACGCCCTGAGGTGAGCATACTCACACGGGGGGGGGGGGCACTTAGACTTTAGTGTCCTGACATCTCCCTTAGTTGTGACAGCTGGATATTCCTGATGGATATGGACTTTGCTATTCAATTTGTTATTGGTGTCATTAACAATATTTTTGTACTAGTGTAGTTATGGAGCCTTTTTAACTTTGCTGACTCATTGGTAGTCAGGGGGACAAACTGCAAAACTTTCTTTGCTTCTTGTATCTAAATGTGTCTTAAAGTGGACCTTCAGTAATTTTTCAACTTTCCATCTATTAAATCTTCTGCCCTTGTTGTTTTAACTTTGGCTAGAAAAACATTTTTTTTTTTGTGCCAGTAATTACCTTATATATTCCACTTCCTGTTTCTTGTCTGGACATTAGCCTAGGCTTATGACATCATGCACAGCTCTCTCTCTAACTCTCGTGAGAGTTTGCCAGGAAGGGAGGGGGTATGAGTTATAAGAGGGCCTATGAGAGGTGCAGAGCTGGAGGTGTGCCCCTGTGTGTCTGTGTGAATCCAAGAAGTGAACAGGCAGCAGCTTTGGCTGCCCAGTTTAAATGGTTGCAGCCAGATTTAGCGGAGGGATATTTCTGCAGCATATTTGGCAAGTATAGAATCACAGTATATATAAAATATTATGCAAAGTGGTTGGAGGGAAGCTTCAGAATGGCAAACATGTTTTTATTACAAATTATGTGAGCAGACTGCAGTTCCTTTAACTTGTTAATCACACTACACCTGAGAAATACTGGGGATGCTTGTGTTGTACTTACCTTTGTACAAGATGAATACATTACTCTGAAGATATAAGATATATATTATACTATTTACATTTGTTAAATAACAGATGCTAATATCCTTACTACATTTCACACGTTTTCATGAGAGAAAAGCTACAAAATGAGACAGTACTATTTGTGTGTAAACATAAAAGCAGAAACAAACAATAAGAAAGTATTTTCTCAAATTAAATCACCCCATATATTGTTCCAATGTCTTTGTCCTTTTTTGTATTAATATGACATTTAAAGGACTGGTGTGCTTTTCAAATATTATAACCACAAATATCCCTTACTTAGTTTACCTTGTTTCCTTGGTGTTCTTGTGAAAGTTCCTTTTACAATTTTGCAGTGTGAGTTGTCACCACCACACACTCCACATTTGTCTTCTTTTTTAGTTGAGCCAATAACTTTGTCACAACCAACTTTCTGAAACCAAAGCAGAAAAGTGTAATTTGTAAACGACACAGTACATTTGAAGTTTTACATAATTGCATTAGACTATAGATAGGTAAATATGTAAAAATATAATTTTTGACTAACCAACAATAATGGTTTCTTTGAGTACAGGACACTGGCTTTTTAGGCATGGGTTATAGGCAGCTATAGTCGGATGATTAGACACTGCCAAAAATGAGAGAGCTGTGGGGACAACCCCCTGTATAACATCTGTTTCCCAGCTAACCTCAGCTTGGTAGCAAGCAATAGCAAGGTTATAAGAACCGAGAGAAAGGACCTGTATCAAGTACTGTACTCCATGAAACAAATTTTACTGGTAAGTCAAAAATTCTATTTTTTAGTCATACAGTATAGGACACAGGATCTTTAGTCATTACCTTGGAACATCCAAAAGCAGTTCAACTGAGGGGTGGCCAACAAGCCAATAAATGGCAACAGGCTCACATAAGAAATGAATAAAAAATGGCTCCACAGACTCAAAGAGAAGTTTGTAGCACCTAATGCCTAAAAATGACATCAGAGGAGGTCTGAACATTCACCTGGTAAAACATAGAAGAGAAGTATGGCTTTAAAAAAAAAAAAAATTCATACTCACTTAGATGACTGCAGCACTGATCCCGGTTGCAGCTGTACCCCGCCTCCTCTAAGACAGAGACGTGAGTGATCAAAGACCGTTGATCGCTCAGTTCTCGGTCTTCAGCTTGCAGAGAGCTGTTGACTGTCAGTCGCCAGCTCTCTACTCTGTCCCTCCAGGGCTCTCTGGAGCGCTGGACTGTGGAAAAGGAGGGGAGGGGGTGGTTAAGGATCTTAGCAGCTCGCTGAGAGACTGAGGCAGCTGCTGGTCAGCTGACAGTGGACTTTAGCCCGCTGTCTGCTGAAAACAGGTTACAGGAGTGTAGAATACACTGCACTCCCGTGCAGCTTTGGCTATACTTCTCCTTTAACAAATGTGTGAACAGGAAATCAGGTGGCAACCTTGCAAATCTGAGAAAAAGAAGCCGGATGCTGAAAGGCCAATAAAATGTTAACAGATCTGCTGAAGTGTGTCTTTACAGGGAAGGGAGTCCCCCTATCCCTTAAACCATAAACTCAAAATACAACCTGTATAATCCACCCAGCAATGGGATTGATGAGAAGCAGGGAGCCACCAGTGGGAATCCTAAATGAGGCAGTATCTGAGAGGTAGAGTATCACAGTCAAGACCTTTGGAGAGACCTTTTCTTGGGATTTTTTTGCAGAGCATGATATAAGAAGGGAAAGACAATGTCCTGGTGAAAGTAGGAGAAAGTTATCACTTTGGGGTGGAAAGAGACTTTAGGCCTAAAGATAATCTTTTCCTTGTGTAAGACTAGGAAGGGCCCCTTACAGGTTAAGATCACTTTCTTAGAGACCATCCCTGTAAAGGTGATAGCAATGAGAAAGATCACCTTGCAATGAGAAAGGCCCAGGTACTCTAACCAGTAAAAAGCATCCATTGATGAGCTGAGGATCCAACTAAAAGATGTTGGCTGACAGGGGTAGGAAGAGATTGATTCTATAAGAAGAAATCCTCAAGGTACCCCAACACATGAATTCCTTGTGCACAAAGCAGAACTAAGACTGGAACAATCGCCTCCGTTAAAATTTGGGGAACATGGACAAGCCAAATAGAAGGGAAACAAATTGGTAATGCTGATTGCCCACTGCAAAACACAAATAGCATTTATGAGGAGGAAAGTTGGGCCTGGGCAAGTAAGCGTACCAAATGTCTATTGGCATTGACCAACCTGGCAGTTTGGTGCTTTTGAACCCTTATAAACAAGTTAAATTTTTTTAGCTCCAGAATAGGTCTGACTCCTCCATTTGCTTTAAGAACTGTAAAGATGTTCGAGTAGAAGCTTTGAAAGCATCCTACTTCAGTACTCAAGACCCACCTCTTCTAACAAGCTGGACCCACAGGATGTACCAAGCGCCTTGAGGTGATTCAGTTCGCATTTGCAGCTCTATACAAGTCATTCATTCATTCAGTATAGGGATAATGACCAATTGAGACAGGAGTTGCTTAACAGCAAGAAGATTGACCCACCTTTTCAAAGACAGAGGCAAGTTTGGAAGCAAGAAGCGGGTAGGAGGCAGAATGCAAAAGTCAAGTTTGTAGCCCCTAAAAATAATACTCTGGACCAAGACACTTAAGATTTCCTGTGACTAGAAGTATGAGAAGGCCTACAGATGTTCCCCTACTCTAACAAGTGGGGGTGCCCTATCACTGGAAAGAGGCCATTGAGCCATCCTTAGCCAGTCATGTCTTCCTATGAAAGTAGGTTTCTGTCTTAGATTCAGAATTGGATTTTTGAGAGGAGAAAAAGAATAATCCTCAACTATTACCTTCTCCTTAGGGAGTGTCTCTGTCTCAAAAGGCAAAAGACCGACTTAGGAAGGGAGGCTGAAGGGGCACACACCTGCTATTATTGGTCCCTATAAGACCTGAAATTCTGCTCATGAAATATTACATTGTGGTAGAAAATCCCTCTCTAAATAAAAAAAAAGGAAGACCGTGTGACCAATGGGCCAGCAGAATGGCCAGAGGAGGGCAGGGAGTTAGAACAGGGGCAACCATCTGAACAAGGCTAAGACATTGTGTGGATAAACTACTTCCCCTGTTGGAACTATGTGCTGAGCCTGGGCTAGAGAAGCCATTTGACCCTTGTATCGTGTGCTTTTGATCCGTCATGTGCAGTCAAATTTTGTCCTCAGAGGGTAGTCATGAACTGCACTGATGTGAAAAACCCAGGTATCAAGTTAAGACAGCTGAGCTGTGCTAAGCATTCTGGGACAGAATTTGTTGCAAGGTTGGGTGGCGCATACAGAAAAATGAAGAGGCAAAGTGCGCAGTCTTAGACACTAGCCTGAGAATAAAGCTATGCAGGTGCAGTAAGCACCAACTTCTAAGGCAGGCAGGTGTACCTAGGGAACCACAGAGGGATTTCAAGCAGGCGCACTAACACTGCATTAACTCGCATCCAGTTGGCAAATGGCACTAATTTTTTTAAATGAACCCACACTCCAGGCCTAAGCAGCAGCCAATAGGAGAATTGTTGCAGAAAGTAACCCACGCACCACTGCGCAAAGAAGGTTTAGGCAACCCGGGCAGGAATGTTTACAGGAAATTCACCCTGCACTTACTGATGAAGTCTTCATGCAGGCAGGATAGAAGGGGGTCAAACCCCATCCTAGTTTGGCCCAACAAGATGGGCATACCCCCAGAGGGGTCTTTAAGGACAGGTATCTTCTGTTAGGGGACCATGGCCCCGGGACTTTAAAGCACCCTGCAGCTCACTCCACACATTGCACTGTGTGCCAAGAAGACCACCTCAGCAGAATCCAGTGCCTCAGCAATAAAACAAGCCAGCCCCACTTCTTCAATCTGCAGGGTCCAAGCATAGAGTCAACCGATCCAAAAGTAGAGAGAAGAGGTCTATCATCTAGGGACACTAGAAAAAAACATCCATAATAGAGTGGGAGCCTCCTCTAAAATGGCTGCTAAGTCAAGAGCAGCTCGCTCTCCCCTGCATACAAGGCCACTGCCAGCCTGCTTCAGTGAGGATGATGAGATGAGTTTAACCTCAGCAGCACTCCAGTTATTCCAACTTCACAGCACTCCTGAAGGGACCTCATCATGCAGATTGAAGTAGTTTTTATAAAGGCCATAACGGACATTTTAGACTGGATCAATGAGCAAAATTAGGGAGCTGGGAAATAGGGAGCTGGGACAACACACATCTGATCTTAAAACATGAATGGATGACCTGGAGCGAGATGTGAGAGATCATGATCAGAAACTGAAAGGAGGGAGGTGTCATCCCAGTAGGCACTGTATATTTTTCTAGAGGTAAGCCCCCATCCCAATTTTTGCCAAACCTAAGCACCCCCTGAAGGAGGTGATCAGCAAATCAGAATGGGAATTTATTAGAATTAAACAACCAAAGATCCCAACCTTTTATGCTCTACCGAAATTGCATAAATGTGTAAAACGACCAACAGGCAGACCTATATTGTCGGGGAACGGCTCAATAACAGAGAACCTCAGTTCCTTCATCGATGGGCATCTTCGCCCATTTGTGACCAATCTTCCCAGTTACTTATGCGACACTCCCCACTTACTCCAGATCTTGGATGGAATGACCATTCCCCCCACGTCGATTTTGGTGGCAATCGACGTGGAGGCCTTATACAGCTCGATTCCCCACAGCAAGGGCTTAAGCTGTATTCGACAGGTCATCTTACAAGATAATAGACTTAATCCAAAAATGGGTGATTTTTTGCTGGATTCCTTGGACTATATCCTACAACATAACCACTTTACTTTCAATGGCTCCCACTTCCTCCAGGTGCAGGGGGTAGCGATGGGGACCTCGTGTGCCCCATCGTATGCCAACCTGTACCTGGGGGAGTGGGAGCGCATGATTAACCAATCCGAGGAACTGGCTCCTTTCATGATGAATGTGAGCCTATGGCTCAGATTCATCGATGATGTCTTCCTTGTTTGGGACGGCCCACAAGATCAACTGGAACCTTTCCTAGAATGTTTGAACACAAATAATTTCAATTTGAGTTTTACAATGACCTTTGACAATTCTTCCATAACTTTCTTGGATGTAACCATCCATAAAGATGACAGGGGACGTATCAGCAGTAGTTTATACAGGAAGCCAACAGCGGGCAATACTATATTACATGCTAGCAGCTTTCATCCAACACCCCTAATTGCATCCATCCCTTTCAGTCAGTACTTGAGGACACGCAGAAATTGCACAGATGACACAACCTTTAGAAGAGAGGCTGATCTCCTGAGGGAGAGACTATTACTGCAGGGTTACTCTAAATCATGCCTCAAAAAGGCCTACAATCGGGCAGTAGTAAAACCCAGGAAAGAATTGCTTTACAATCCATCCTCTAAAAATATCAAGAAGAATCCAATTTCGATTATAACCAAATACTGCAACCAGCATGAAACCTTCAAAAAAATCGCCAATAAGTATTGGCATCTTCTTTCAATGGACCCCACTATAGGCCCATATGTGAGCAAACACCCGGTCTTTACATTCAAAAGAGCCAGATCTCTCAAGGATTACCTGGTGTCCAGTGAATACCACGATTCCGGACACCAGGATCCGTGCAAATACCCAGGTACATTTACTTGTGGGGGGTGCAACTACTGCCGCTTTATGAACACCACGCGCAATATAACACTCCCAAATGGCGAACGTTACCGCCCTAAACACTATGCGAATTGCCAAACAGCTAATGTAGTCTACCTACTTTTATGTAACTGCTTTTGTTTCTATGTGGGCAAAACTATTCAGCCCTTTTGGCAACGCGCCTATCGACACATCCTATCCATGCAGACCAGTAATCCAAGCCTCCCCCTGGGAAGACATGTGAGAGACCTACATGAAGGAACCACTCCGAAGATTTCCTTCCTGATTCTAGACAGAATACACCCTGGTATTAGAGGAGGCGACACCAACAAAATATTAATGCAGGCCGAACAAAGGTGGATTTTTCGCTTGAATGCGACTATGCCACCTGGCCTCAATGCAACCACCTCCTTCAGACCCTTCCTGGAGGGTTTCTCCTCAGGAGGATCTGAATGGGAACCTCCACAATAGGATCGCCCCCCCCTTTTATTTAAATTGAGGTAGTCCTTTGCCTACCTGGACTATCTGTATTCCTTGTTTATTGATTATTATTTTTTACCCACTATAGTAATCTCGTACTCTCACGTGACTGGATAAATACATACACTCTGGGAATATGCCCCTGGCCAGGGATGGTCTTTGGAATTGATAGGACACATAAACTAATAAGATTATAGATATATTCATAGTTTGAACATGTTATTCCTGTTTAGCCTGTGATATAATATACTGTTTAAAATATATAATGGAACAACTCCTTCCTGTCATTTCAGGACTTTTTCTGATCCAGTGGGACCGTCCCTCCCGACCACACGGAGATCCATCAAGTATCGGTGTTCTTATATTCATTCTCTTTTTACCTCCTCCTTCTTTGCTTTTCTCCTCCTCCCTTTCCTAGGAGGATTCTCCCTCCTTCTCCTCCTATATGACTGCATTTTCTCTTCTTTCCTCCCCTGTTTACTTTCTGCTGTCACTTCTCCATTCACTGTTACTTCCTTCTTTACACCCTTTTCTGCATGTCTGTGTCCCCTATTTCTGTTTTTTTTTTTTTGTTTTTTTTTGTTTTTTCTTACCATTTATCCAATCACTTTCACTCATTTCCCTTCCATCCATCCAGGCCTGGGCTGTGTTGTTAGCTCACTCAGCGCACCCGGGGGAGACCGAGGAGCGCTCCCTTCAGAGCACTCCCGGACCCCCCCCTCTCTCTGGCAGTCCGTGTCATGGATCTCCACGACAACAGGCACGCCAGCTCTGCGCTGCGGGACTTCTAGACGCATGGGGGAATCCTTCACGTCGTGCTGGCTCCGCCCCCCGCCGAGCACAGCGCTGTTATACATGTCCATCCCCTCCCTGCTGTGGATGCTTTCACTCCAGGGAGTGTTTCGTGGGAATGACGCTATGCGTCGCTCTGCCCGGGGGATATCCTAGACAGACATCTCACGTCCTCCCTAAAAGAGAAAAAAAAAAAAAAAAACCTTGTGACCGCCCCATACTCATGGTTCAGCCAATCAGGCTGCTGATTGGACATCCCCACCCACTGCAATTAAACACACATTTAAACTCCTCCAGCACTGCATTAATCAGCTGCTGCTGACACCGCACAGACGTGCTTGGAGGAAGCTGAGACAGGCAGGTAAATGCATGGACCCCCTCTGGTTGGGATGTTTGGAAATTTTACAGACGGTTAACTGTTTACTTACCTATAATATTTCCCTGATGTGTTTTATAATCTGCAGACTTATGCGTACTCACACCCAACCAGGGAACCTGCATATTTCCTTGGACTCCTGCCCATTTTGATTCTGGGGTATTATTCAAATACTTCCTGCTGCTGAAATTGGGACCCATGATCTGGTTCCTTTTATCCTCAGTTTTTAGGTACGTGTTATATATGTTCTATATTGACAATCTCGGGTGAATCTGCTAACCCCAATACTCCTTACAACTCTGAGAATAGTATTGTATTTATACTAGGCTCTCTTTTTAAGACTCTCATTGAAATATTTTCATTGCAGCAGGATTGTACTCCCCACCCTCTAACTCCATCAAACAGGCTGTCTCAAGCCTTCGCAGTGAGGGGAGGACTGTGTCTGTTCTTATATTGGGGATATCCTTTGTGAAGCAACCTCAGTCCACCCTGGTTCTTTTTCCTGTGATTCACCTGGTATCTTCCCTATCTTCTTGAGCCTCGGTTCTGTGATCCCTGTGTGGCCTTGATGGGCGGCAAATTCTTGATTCGCATTGGATGCTGATAATGTCCCTGGGAGTGTTTATATGAATCTTAAGGGGTCAGTATGAAATCTCTGCATGTATATGCCTGGAACTTACTAAAGATGTAACATATGTTAATGTCTATTGACCTTTATAATGTAAACTAGATGCTCTCTACTGCCTCCTGCTGTGAATGCCTGAGATATTCATCCATTTATGTTTGCTCTGCTTTTTGTTAATTTTTCTAGATGAAATATCCATTTTGACCAATTGTCATTACCCCTGAAGAAGAGGTCAACCCCTTTTGCTTACCTCGAAACGTCGGGTTCTATGATCATTGGTTCTTTACTACCTGTATCATTGCATTTGGTCATTTATTTGTAGAATTATTTTTTCCCATTTACATGCATCCATTTTATTGTCTATATGGTTAGGTCATGTGTAATGATTTTTAGATGCTAAATTAATAAACTACAATACTTTTATACAAAAACTATAAACTTCTACTACTTTCTACTTTATTAGAGGTAACCCCGTGAAAAAAGTCCCGCTAGAGGAATCGCACTCCTTCAGGGGGTGCTTAGGTATGATCAGAAACTGGAGGGTCTCCGTGATGAAAATAAGACCCTCTTGCCACATCTGAAAGATGCTGAAAGTCATTTCAGACGCTCTTATCTGTGTCTTCGTGGTGTCCTAGAAACTGTCATGGACCTGCAAGCTATGGTTATGGCACTGCTGCAGGAGTTGATGCTATCCATACCTATGGAACGTCTCGAGATAGACCATGTGCTTAGGTCACCATGGAGAAGACAACCCGATGGCCCCTCCACGGGACATCATCGTCCAGTTTCACTATTATCGCACTAAGAACAGTTGCTCCAAGCAGCTCAAGACAAATTGGAACTTTTTTTCAAGTGATATACTTAACAACTGTTTTCTGACCTGGCACCACCTACAGTTGCAAAGAGGCAGGCGAAGAATCCCCAGTTACAAACTTTAGGTGAAATATCACTGGAAGTTCCCATTTGCCCTCCAATTCTCCTATAATGGCAAAATGTACTCTAGCTCGACCCCTGAAGCTCTACAAGCCATTTTGGAAAATCTTCAGCTTGTGGATCCCACTCAGCATCATGAACAACCAGCAGCTCACTCTCCCAGGAGGTCCCCGTCACAGCCTTACATGGCTCTACTACCTCGGGCTCTCCATGAGCCTCCAACCTGACAGAAGTGGAGGGTTGGCGAAGGCCAGTGCTCCCCAGAAGAGGGATCTCCCAGGGGGGTTGATATCTTCTACTTAAGGGCCACCTACTAGACAGAGGTAACAATAGTTTCATACTACGCCCCAGCACACCTCAATTTAACCCAGCATGGCATAAATATACCTTCTACTCTTATATTTTCACATATCGATCATGTGTTCCTTTCAGTTGCTGCTATTCCCCTGATGCTAAACTCCGCTATTTATCTGGTAACGTGGACCGATCATTGCGCTGTGGTCATCACCATTTCAGCTCTAACGCCCAAGTCGATGGATCTCACTTGGATACTGAATCCATCTTTACTGTCCAACTCAAGCTACTGTCTTAACATCTTTAGCTACAATTCAACGATACTCCCGATATCTCCCCTATTACTTTATGGGAAGTCCATAAGTCTGTCGTTAGGGGAAAATGCATCACTTTGGCAATGCAACTTAAACACGATAAACGTACCCACCTACAGTAACTTGAACGTAATTTTCACGCCTGTTATACTGAATTCATATCTAACCCGACAACAGTGAATTGACTGTTATATGAAAAGGCGTGAATGGAACTAGATTTATTATTAGCGAAATTAGCAAAGAAAAGGATTTGTCTCTCCCATAAGACTTACTATGTAAAAGCCAATAAACCTGACACTTTATTTGCCCTCCGATTACCTACTCTTGACCAGACACACAGACCAATATGCCTTAAGACCTCAGCCATGGCTTATACTAGTAACCCCATTAAAATCGTCCACAAATTCCATACCCCCATATCCACACTCTATTCGCCTTCTGACACTTTCTCCAAACAGGCAGACGACCTCCTGACACACGTGCATCTACCTACAGTAATATTATTACAGCGAGCTTGCCTTAATCTTCCAATCTCTACATCCGAAGTCATGCACGCAATTAAATCCATAAATAGCAATAAACACCCAGGTCCTGAGAGACTACAGGCATCTTACTATAAGAGATTGCCTGGCCCCCCTTCTCGCTAATGCCTCCAGTTCCCTTCATTCCTGCCACCTATCAATGCCCATCAGTGTCCAGTGCCACCTATCAGTGCCGCCTATGAGTACCCATCAGTGCCACCTATCAGTGCCCATCAGTGCTGCATATCAGTGCCACCTATCAGTGCCCATCAGTCCCGCCTATCAGTGCTCATCAGTGCTGCATATACAGTGCCTTGAAAAAATATTCGTACCCCTTGAAATTTTCCACATTTTGTCATGTTACAACCAAAAACATAAATGTATTTTATTGGGATTTTATGTGATAGACCAACACAAAATGGCACAATTGTGAAGTGGAAGTAAAATGATGAATGGTTTTCAACTTTTTTTTACAAATAAATATGTGAAAAGTGTGGCGTGCATTTGTATTCAGCCCCCTTTACTCGGATACCTCTAACTAAAATCTAGTGGAACCAATTGCCTTCAGAAGTCACCTGCCGTATTCGCACAGGTACTTGTTGACGGCCCTCTGCTGCATGTATACCTGCTGCAGCATTGACAAAGTCAAGTTCCACCGGGTGGGCATGTCACAAATCAGGCGGTTTACGGGCAGGTAGATTTCCCGCTGAATTTCAGCCAACTGAGCACTGGCTGTGTATGACCCCCTGAAATGGCTACAGATTTATCTGGCCAGCCTTAGCAAATTTGCAACCCTTGGTACATATTTAGGAAAGGCTACACCACCAAATTGAGGACATGTGCCAGGCATGACACATGTGTCAACTTTCCCTGTCTAAGGGCAGACAGGAGGTTTGAGCTATTATTGCACACCACCATTCCTGGCTCCAGCTGGCATGGTGTGAATCAACTCTGGGCCTGTCCCTGCAGAGCTGCAAGAATCTCTGCTCTGGTGTGGTTCCTGTCCCCTAAACACACTAGCTGAAGCACTGCATGGCACCTTTTAGCCTGACTCTGGGAATAGCCCTTTGAATGCTTAGAGGGTACCTGATGTTCATAGGACAATTCTGCAGAGGAGGGCATGGAGGTGGCGGAGGAGGAGGTAGAGCTCAGGTCTGGCATCACCACCAGCTGTATGGAGATGTAGGGGCACAATAAGCTGCAGCCTTGAGCCCTGTCCTGCATTCTTTCGAGTTGCAAGCAGCGTTACCCAGTGTGCTGTGAACAAAGTATATTGTCCCTGTCCAGAGCCCTGTTCTCTCTCCACACTGAAATCACACTGAAAATGGCTACCATTTAAAGAATACTTTCATACTGTGGGGTGGGGATGAGCCATGATTGGATAAAGTCATGATGACAGTGTCCAATCATGACTCTCACAGTGCCCTGATTGGCTGAAGCTTTCACTGCATGTTTGTTTGCGCATAGAATCTTCATTTATTTACTATGAAATGTGTAGACAAATTACAAAAAACATTGCTATAGCAATGCTGGGAGTGCTGGCCATATAAGAAATTAAGAAAGAGTGAAATAAAAGGAGAAGAATATGGAGCAAAGATTGGCTGAGGAACAGAGAGTGTTTTTCACACATGAAATTACTGAAGGCGAATAACCCTGATGACTTTAGAAACTATCTACGTATGCCAGATGATTGCTTTCAACAGCTATTAAGATTGATGTCACCCCTAATTACCGAACAAAAACACTCTATAACTCCAGATCAAAGACTCATCGCAACCTTATGTTTCCTAGCCACTGGTAGTGGAGTTTGGAGGACCTAATGTTCAGCACATCTCTGAACAGTCATTGGGACGCATAATTCCTGAAACTTGTGAAGCCATCATCGACGTCATGAAAAAATGAATATATCAAAGTAAATTTTTCCAAAAATTGTTTATTGAAATAAAACTAAATTGACAAAACAGATGTGGTTTAGGCCCCACCACAGCCTCACAACAGTATATTGATAGATAGTTACATTTTGCACCACTTTATGTAATAGATCAACTGCCCAAAACTTCAACCTTAAAAAATAAGTAGTCAATTGAAACCAGAACAGTATGTCAGTTGTAATCATGGACTGACTAATCTCAGTAACCAAATTCTTTTAAACGTGACAGTGAAATTGTGTGCAAAAAAGAAATGTAGCATATTTTGTTTGAATGTAAACAAACCTCAATACCCAAACATATATTACTGTTTGAAACAAACATATATTACAAGGATATGTAATGATATTCTTGAGTCCAGCTGCTTTATGGACGTTCCTGTTGTGTTAATGGAACATCCTACTGATTTTGGTGCCAAAGTTGTACTGGTTGATTGCCATATGAGGTGTACTCTGCCAAATGTGTATTTCTGGTTAATTCACCTCTCAGTCCTTTGTTAGGTAACTGAATTAATTGTTTCGGTCATCAGACAACCTGCACATTTTCTTAGCGCTTAGGACACCCAAATCATTGCATTCATCTCTCTTCTGATTGAGAGCAGAAGCTTGCAAAAGGAAATTGTTTGTTGAGTCTGGAAAGACCTCTTTTTCTTATTGCTTGGTGTTGTTTCTGATGCAGTAACAAAGCTTAGTGAATATGTATTTGCCATATCCTGTGTAATAAAGAAAAGTAGAAGATTAAAAAAAAAATCCTATATTTACCAAAATATTGTTTTTTTCTTTTACAGTTTGCATCATCTATTGAATGGAAAATAACAGCAAAGCAATTCCAGGATCCCAGGAATTTTCTAAATTGTTGGGGAGCCATAGATGGCAAACATGTAAGGATCCCGCCTCCTTCAAATTCAGGATCGTATTACTACAACTATAAGGGTTTCCTCAGTATAATTCTGATGGCTATAGTCAATGCCAAATATGAATTCCTATTCATTGACATCTGCAAATATGGAAGAAATTCTGATGGAGGAGTAATTGAAAAAACTGAATTCTATACCCCTTTGAAAAACGGTACATTACATCTACCCACAAAAGAGGAGACATTCAAAGGTTTGAGCTTCATATTTGTGGCAGATGATGCCTTTTCTCTGGGGGAGCATATTTTGAAACATTTTCTCCTGAAGAACTTCTCAAGGGAGCAAAGAATCTTCAATTATAGGCTATCTAGCACGAGGTGTGTGGTTGAGAATGCTTTTGGAATCATGTCTAATCAATTTAGAATTTTTCATAGGGCAATCAACCATAGCATTCACAAAATGTATGCTATTGTTGAGTGTTACATAACTATTTGCACCATACCAGTGCCTCCTACATGCCAGTCTCATCTTGAGAGGGAAGATACTGTTGTAGGAAGTGTCACACATGGGGAGTGGAGAAATTACACGGAGGGACTGATGAATATAGGTGTAAGAGAACTGCTGTCTGGCGCCAATTCCATTGGCGCCAGACAGCCTATTTAAAGGGTACTCTCACTCCTGCTCAGCGCTGACTGGTCTTCAGCTGTTTGTTGTGCCCTGCTTGAATCCTGCTTCATATCCGTTACTGACCTGGCTTACCACTGACCTGACCTTGGATTCTGTTTATGCTCTTAATTATCGGTTCCTGACTTAGGCTTACCCCTGACCTTGCTCCTGTCTGATGCCCTGGTACCCCACTGCCCACTCACTGCTGACTCCAGCTATCCTGACTATGCTCCTGTCTTCTGTTTGGCTCCATGTTTACTCTGAGTGCCTGTGCTGGCTGTCCCTCATCCCAGCTCCAGTGGACACAGTGTGCTCCTGTATCAAGTCTGCAGAGAGCTCCGGCAAGCCACATATACTGAATCTGCAAGACTGGTGGAGTGCCCCTTTAACCTTGGCTGATCTACCGGGCATCACATTTCCTGACCTCATGCTCTGCCTGAATCAACGAGTCTACAACTCCTGCCACAAGCCCTGCCATTAACACCTACAGTCATTTGTGTTCCTCCTGTCCCTTGGCATCATCTGTTCCACTCTCAATGGGGCCTGGGCTGGAGATACAAGAGAGGCCAACCTCGTCATTTCAGTCTCCTACCAGGTACGTGATAATAGGACGTGCATAACCACGGCTTCCTACTCAACTTTCACGCCAAAATCGTCTAAATTACATGGACTACTTTTTGAGATGTGGAGCTGTTGAATGGCAGAACAATATGTAATCTGTTTATGTAAATGTGTAATATTGTTGTTTAAAAACTGAAGGATATATTAATTTTCTATGTTGTTGCTGCATAATAAATAATGTTTGTATGTTCATAAAGCTAGCTTGTTATGTGATGTTACCATTAATTGTACAAATATAATTTCTTCTCGACAGTCATTATTTCATTTGAATTCAAAGTTCTGCATATTCCTAACATGAGGAAAGCATAACATTACAGTTAGATCTATATATATTTGGGCACAGGCACAATTTTCATACTTTTGGCTCTGTATGCCACCAGAATAAAATTAAGACAAAACAATCCAAATTAATTTGAAGTGGAGACTTTCAGCTTTAACTCAAGTGGTTGAACATAAATATCAAGTACAAATTTTAGGAACTGCAACCATTTTTATTCACAGTCCCCCCATTTTCAGCGGCTCAAATGTAATTGGACAAATTAATATAATCATAAATAAAATTATAATTTTTAATATTTTGTTGAGAATACTTTACTGACAATGACTGACTAAAGTCTGGAACCCATGGACATTACCATGGACTGGGTTTCCTCCTTTCTGATGCTTTGCCATCTCTAAAGGCAGCTGTCTTCAGTTGTTCTTTCTTTGTGGGACTTTCTGGCTTTAGTTTTGCCTTCAGCAAGTAAAATTAGGGTTGCACCGATACCGCTTTTTTAAGACAGAAGTACTCGCCGATACCGATTAACAATACTTTTTTTTTAAATATCATGTGACAGTGGCACTAATATGCAGCACTAATGGGCACTAATAGGTGGCACTGATGAGGCGTGGACTGTGTCAGTAGTTTTTTTTTTTTTTTTTTACAATTTTACTTTTTACAATTTATTTATTCTTATTATATATATATATATATATATATATATATATATATATATATATATATATATATATATATATATATATATATATATATATTTTTTTTTTTTTTCTTTTTACAATGCCTTATTTGGGAGGGGGGTCAGTGTTTTTTTTAATTTACAATTTAACTTTTAAACCCCTTAAACCCCTGACATCTCCCTTTTGAGACAGGGAAAGTGACTGAGGACAGAGATTCCCCAGTCCCTTTCTCTGCAGCCTCAGCTGCACTGAAGATGAATGGACAGGAGACAACGGCTCCTGTTCATTCATAACTGAGCATTGTTTGTGCATTCAGAAAAAGAAAGAGCCAGTAAATTACAGATTTACTGTAATACTCTCTCCATCCTGACAGATTCAGACCATGGGGGACTGGAGGAGGAGCCAGAGCGATAGGGAGGACACAGGGTGACCCGGAGGATGACACGGATGGGGACCCGGAGGAGGACACAGGGGACACGGGTATACAGAGACCCGGGGGAGCACAGAGGGGGACCCAGAGACCCAGGGAGCACAGAGGGGGACCAAGCTCCCTGACAGCCGTGTGAGGGAGAGGAGGAGAAGCGGCTGTCAGAAAATCTATACAGGGAGATTGGTGCTTGTAACTGCCCCCACCGCTGCACCGATCACCTGTGAGCCTTCCCAGGTATCAGGTCAAGCATCGGAGCATTTGCACGAGTGCAAGTACTCGTGCAAATGCTCAGTATCGGTGCAACCCTAAGTGAAATGCATGCTCAATTGTGTTAAAATCAGGTGATTGACTCGCCCATTGCTGAATATTCCACTTCTTTTTCTTCAAAAGTTCCTGGGTTGCTTTTGCAGTGTGTTTTGGATCATTGTCCATCTGTACTGTGAAGCGCTGTACAATCAACTTTGCTGTATTTAGCTGAATTCATCCGGCTGCCTCTGTCTTCTGTCACATCATCAATAAACACCAATGACCCAGTACCACTGAAAGCTATGCATGCCCATGCAAACACACTGCCTCCACCATGTTTTACAGATGACATTGTGTGCTTTGGATCATGAGCTGCTCCAAGTCCTCTTCACACTTCTTTCTTCCTGTCATTCTGGTACAGATTAATCTTAGTTTCATCCGTCCAAAGAATGCTTTTCCAGAACTGGACTGGCTTTTTTGGATGTTTTTTGGCAAAGTCTAATCTGGCTTTTCTATACTTCAGGCTCATGAATGGTTTGCACCTTGTGGTGAACCCTCTGTATTTGCTCTCGTGAAGTCTTCTCTTGATTGTAGACTTTGACAATGATATGCCCACCTCCTCGAGAGTGTCCTTCACTTGTCCTGGTGTTGTGAATGTTTTTTTCTTTACCATAGAGAGGATCCTGTGAGCATCCACCACTGTTGTCTTCCATGGATGTCCAGGCTTTGTTATGTTGCTGAGCTTACCAGTACATTCTTCTTTCCCCAGAATGTACCAATCTGTTGATTTGGCCACTCCTAATGTTGCTACTATCTCTCTGGTGGATTTGTTTCATTTTTGAAGCCTTACAATGGCCTGTTTCAATTGCATGGACAGCTCCTTTGAACGCATGATGTAGGTTCACAACAATAGATTCCAAACACAAATACCACACTTAGAATCAACTCCAGACCTTTTACCTGCTTAATTGATTAAGAAATAATGAAGGAGTAGCCCACACCTGGCCATGAAACAGCTTTTGATTCAATTGACCAATTACTTTTGGGCCCTTGAAAAAGGGGGGGGGGGGCTACTCCTAAGAGCTGCAATTCCTAAACTCTTCCTCCAATTTGTGTGTCCAAATATATATGGACCTAACTGTATTACAATAAAAAATAATAATTGTACAGTTAACTTACCTGACTGTTTGTGTTTTGCTCTGTGCTCACACATCCTCAAGCTCTGGTGACATGGATTCCGTTGGCATCAAACTGAACACTGAGGGTCTTGCATCATCTTGATCAGTGAGGAAACGTAAGTTTTCAAAATACCACAAGTGTGCAACATATACTTCATCTGCTCCGGATTTTTTTGAATCATTAATTTTATTAATTTCCTTTTTGAATATGGTGCACAAATTTTCTATCTTGCCTTTCACATATTTGACATCTGCTTTACCAAATATAATAGTGCACAGCTCTTGCAATTTAGCATAGGCCTCATTACGCTTCATCCGGTCACTATATTCCTTTGACCTAACTTTCCATAAGCAGGGCATATCCCTATACATTTGAATAAACCGGGGAAAAAATTCAGGATAGGAAAACTTTTCTACCATTCTGCCTAAAAAAATAAATAACAAAAATCAAAAACAACATAATTTGGAATCAAATACAAAACAAACAGGGCTATGTACCTGGACACAAACCAAAAAATCTGAGGCTTGGATGTTGTAGAACTGGGATTCCACCAGGAATTTGATTTAAGATTGTAGCTTTATAGTATAAAGTAATATTGGGAACTCCTAAACCAGTAAGTTTAGTAGGACGGAGGAGGCTTGTGGCTTTGATGCGAGGGCATTTGCCACGCCAGATTAGCTTATTCAGAATGTATTGCAGTTTCTTCAGATGAGCTGAAAGAAAGGGTATTGGAAGGGCTCGGAACACATATAATATACGAGGAAGTAAGATCATCTTAGCTAGAGCAATAAGCCCTGCCCATGATGGGGATAAAGTTTGGAGAGCGGAACTTAGCTGGGTAGTTTTGGATATTAGTAAGGTGAAATTATTATGCAATAGTCTAGAACTGGGGGAAGACACCTGTATTCCTAAATATTGTAGGGAAGGTAGGGGGGCCCACAAAAAAAGTACAGTATTCGCAATGTGGTGTTTTTTTAACAACAAGGTTGGTCTTTATTGAAAAAAAGGAATAAACATGGTACCATACACAGTGGTCTGGACAATGGAAAAATGCAGTTATAGACATATGAGGAGCATAACAATCAGAGGGTAATAGCTCAAAACAACAGGTGTCATAAATATGGAGAGAACCATACAGTATACAGGGAGGACACAGGAGATGGAGGGAAAAGGGGAGGAACATGGGGAGGAGGGGGGAGGGACATGGGGGGGAGACACCACTGAATCATCCAAAAACTGGCACATCTGCAAGCAACAACAATTATGGGCAGGCGTTATACGTAGGATCTGTCCATGGCTGCCAAATCCGCTCGTACTTCAAAGGAAACCCTCTACTCATGTAGGTTAGCTTATATAATGGCAGTACTGCATTAAACGAGTCCCCCCCATGAACGTATCGTGGGGGGCAGATGAGAGGTCCATTTCAACAGGATTTCTTTTTTTGCATAAAAAAACAGTAGTGAGATCAGTATCTTAGTATACCTAGGTCTCTGCTCATCATCCTGGACTCCCAGCAGGGCTAGCTCTGCCGTCAATGGGATATTCAGCTGAAGGCAAATATTAATAGACTCCTCCACCGCAGCCCAGTACCTCGATAGTCGAGGACAGGTCCAAAACATGTGAAACAAGGTGCTGTCTGGTGAATGACAGCGTGGGCAATTCGGGGAGCGTAGCGGGTAAATTCTGTGCTGGGGTGAGTAGTATACCCTATGTAGGAATTTTGTTTGGATTAACTTGTCTCTAGACGATATCACCAGTTTTAGAGCTATCCTCAAAACTGCAATGTGGTGTTTAGTAGTGGGTGTGAGGCCGATGGGAAGCATATGACATTTTCTGTGATTTTGTTTGTATAAGGAGAAGGTGCCAATGTGATTGAGTAGTTGGCGTAGGGGAGGTAGTGAATGTATGGGGTATGTTAGAAAGAGGATTATGTCATCAGCGTAGAGGCCAATTTTGTGTTGGATACCGTCAATTTGTATTCCAGATATTGGAGAGTTGGTATGAATATGTTCGGCTAGTGGTTCCATAATAAGGGAGAAGATAATGGGGGAGAGAGGACAGCCTTGCCTTTTTTCATGGAAAACAGAGTTGAGAGGAAACCTGAGGTCCAAACTTTGGCTGTGAGGCAGGTGATAGCTAATAGGATTCGTCCCTGGAATCTGAACCTCTGCAGCACTTCAGTCATATATGTCCAATGTACTCTATCAAATGCTTTTTCAGCATCTAGAGAGATAAGTAGAGCAGGAATGCTGTGATGCTCGGCCCATTGGATAAGATTGATGGAGCGTCTGGTGCCGTCAGAGGTCTGGCATCCAGGGACACACCCTACCTGGTCAGAGACGGTGTGAATTAGGAGATACAATTTGCCAAGATTTTTGCGTATAATTTGGTGTCTGAATTAAGGAGTGAAATAGGGTGACAATTTGCAGGGTTATCTGAAGGTTTGCCTGGTTTGGGTATGGTTATAATGATGGATTCTAAGAATTCCTGGGGGCAGGATCCACACTCTATGATGCTGTTGAAGGTGTCAGTCAGGTAAGGGGTCAAGCGGTCATGGAATGGTCTATAATATTCATTCACAAATCCATCTGGGCCGGGGGATTTGTGTAATGGGAGGGATTTAATAGCTTTAGATATTTCTAATGGAGTGAATGGGGATTAGAGTTCTGCAAGTTGGGTTTCAGATATGGTTGGGAGGTTAATTGAATCTAAAAATTTACGGAGCGTGTCTGGGTTTAAAGGTGAAGATGTGGGAGCGTCACGTTGGTTATATAGTGATGAATAAAAGTTACGGAAGTGGTTTGTAATTTCCGAGGGATTAAAGATTTTACGGTTATGGTTAGCTGTTGCGAAGGGTATTTTAGAGGCTGCTGCCTTGCGTTTATATTGCTTTGCTAAGAAGGCACCAGGTTTATTATTTAGTGCATAGAAGGAAAGACAGATTCTCTTTATGTGGTATTCGAAGGAATGATGAAAAAGGTTACAGAGTTGAGATCGTAGGTCTTTCAGTTTGGCAGTGGTGGTAGGGTCAGTTTTTTTTGTTTGGATTGGGTTTCTAGAAGATGTATTGGGGAGGTGAGTTGTGTAATGGTGAGAAGACATGGACGTTTCTTGTGGGCTGAGATTTTGATGAGTATTCCCTTAATGAAGGCTTTGTGACTTGTTCGATAAAATTGCGGGATCAGAAACTGAGCTAGAATTAGTTGTAAAGAAGTTTTCCAGGGCAGAGTCAATCTGTTTCTGATATTCAGGTTTGTTAAGGAGAGAAGAGTTGAGTCTCCGTGAAGAAGGGGTGGTGGTGTTTGTTGAGATGGAGAGTTCGAGAGATATAGGGGCATGGTCGGACCAAGTGATCAATCCAATGACCGCTGAGAAAACTCGTTGTAGAGTAAATTTGTCTACCAGGAAAAGATCAAGTCTGAAGTAAACGTTGTGAGCAGAGGAATAAGGTGAAATCTTTCTCGTTGCCATGTATGCATCACCATGGGTCGAAGAGATCTTCCTGGGATATGAGGGAGTGTAAGGAGGAGGATGGTCTGCGAGTAGGGTTAGTGGAATCCATTGAGGGGTCAATTCACTGAGATGGTGAGTTATAAGGGGATGAGGCTGCTCTTTTAGTGCTGTCTCTGGGAATGTTCCCTTTCGGAGCAGAGCAATCCATGCCTTCTGCTGCTGCTTTGGGAGTGACACGCTATGAGGTTAAGGCTGCTGCTCCGTGAGATGAGCTGGTGCCATTTTGGCTGTGACCAGAGCAGGTGTCACTAAAGAAATCAGTGAGTTTATGAGGACCCACCGGCTTGTTATCTTTCCTCATCACAATCAGCGGGGTCTCCGGGAGCTGTCCTGCCTTTCTGTGTGCGGCGATCGCGGCTGTAGTGGGTACAATGAGTGGAATTGTTCCCCCTGCTTTCAGAGGTGGTGATCTAAATGGCCATTACATTGCGTGGCCAAGTTCCATATAATACCACTTTAACCACTTCATTACAGGGCACTTATACACCTTCCTGCCCAGACCAATTTTCAGCGCTATCACATTTTCACAATTGCGCGGTCATGCGACTCTGTAACCAAACAAAATTTTTATCATTTTTGTCCCACAAATAGAGCTTTATTATGGTGGTATTTGATCACCACTGGGGTTTTTAGTTTTTAAGCTACAAATCAAAAAAGACCGAACATTTTGAAAAAATATAGTTTTTCTTTGTTTCTGTTACAAAACTTTGTAAATAAGTAAGTTTTCTCCTTGACTGATGGGCACTAATGAGGCTGCACTGATGGGCACTGATGAGGCAGTACTAGGTGGCACTGATGATGAAGCACTTATATGCAGCACTGATAGGCACGTATAGACGGCACTAATATACAGCACTGATGGGCACTGATAGGTGGCTTTGAAGAGCACTGATATGTGGCACTGATGGCCACTCATAGGTGGCACTGATGGGAACTCATAGGTGGCAATGGAGGGCACTTCTAGGGGACACTGATGGGCTCTGATGGGCTGCACTGAAAGATGACACTGATAGCCAGCACTGATAATCCCTAATGGGCACTTATTGGCATCCATGGTGGGCTCTAGTGGGCTTACCTTGTGGTCATGGGTGGGCATCCCTGGTGGTCATGAGTGGGCATCCCTGGTGGTCATGGGTGGGCATCCCTGGTGGCCATGGGTGGGCATCCCTGTTGGACCTGGGTGGGAATCCTTGATGGGTCTGCACTGATAATCAATGCACCGATTATCAGCGCAGACCCCCCTGTCAGGAGAGCAGCCGATCGGCTCTCCTCTACTCGCTCCTGTCAGTGCGAGTAGCGGAAAAACCGATACATGGCTTTTCCTGTTTACACTGTGATCAGCTGTGATTAGACATGTGGTAAAGAGCCTATGTCATAGGCTCTTTACCTCGATCAGAGATGCAGTGTTTCAGACTTTCACACCACACCACTGATCGCCGCGTTCAAGGCTTATCCTGCTGGACGTCATATGACGCCCAGTCTGGATAACAGAACCACTTTCTGGACGTCATTTTGCTATATGGCAGGTGGGAAGTGATTAACATATTCACTACAGCAACTGATGACCAAAATATTTATCATACATTGCTAATTTTTCACCAGTATTTTTCAATTGTTCTTATTGCCATTATTCCCTTACAGCCTTTTTCTTAGCTCACATTGCTTATTGCTTATACAGTACCAATATACACTTGTTATACAATATTCTAACGTCTCCAAGATCGAGATCCTTTTGAACTTTCCTTATAAACTACTACCTAGAGCTGCTAACACTAACTAAAACAGTGTCACAACTGGCTGACATGGCTGGGGTTTATCAGGGGCAGACTGACAACTTATGGGGCCCCCGAGCAATAGGAGATCATGGGGCCCCTTGTGTTCCCACCCACACCTAAACCACACCTACACAAAGCCCTACCTACATATTGCACTGCCTTCATTACTCGCATTTGTCACAGAGTTTCTCTACACTATGTTAAAAAAAATAAATAAACTTTAAAGAAAGTGCAACAATGGTACATTACCAAAATGAAGGTTTTAATAAATTAAAACAATATAACAGGTGCAACAAATGTCTTCTTTGCTGATCACTTCCCCTGCACACTCCTTGAATTACCCCCTACACACGCCATGTACTACCCCCTGCACAACACATCTGCTACAATGGTTAATGCAATCATAAAACTTCTATATCTTACAGGCAATGGGGCTCTATTTGTGGATAATAGAAGACATTGCCAGGGACAGATCTGTGACTGTCTCTGCAAACCTGAGACTGCTGTTAACTCTGACATGCCCAGGCATGCTGGCACTTGTAGCCCCCCCCCCCTTCATTGGCTTGACAGTTGCAGTGAGTGGCAGTAATAGTTGTCAGATCGTAAAGGTTCTACTAATCTAAACATTGTGTGGCAGTTTCTGCAGATCAGGTAATCCCGGCTGTTGCTCAGGCTCTCAGTGCTGATCATGGTGGCCCCCTCTGTGGCCGACGCAGTGGTTGTTTGCTGGTTGTCCAGGGGAGAGCGGCTAGTGAGATGTGAACTGCAGACCACCCCGAGAGCACAGACCGGCCACAAAAAGGGGAGGTCGAGTGACTGGCATGACAGGGTGAGACTGACTCGCACAACACCACCCACACAACTAAGGTATTTATAACCTCTATACCAGTCACAAACACAACCCCGCTCCTTACACACCCACTACTATAACTTTCCCACTAGCTCCTCTCCGATGCCAGCCCTTTTCAGTCATAGTTGCGCCCACTTTGTCCCTAATCCCTATGACCGGAACCCTCCTCTCACCTTCACGTTCGTTCTGGCCAATGGCAGCTAAAACACTTGCGTGTCACTCCCCCGGTAATAGCTCGTGCCAGCCAGTTGCTGAGTGAGGAAAGAGAAAAGCAATTCAGCCAATGGGAAATGCTTGAAAATAGGAGTCACCAAACCCACTAGAGCTTGCTGGACAAAAGGAGCAGTGTTAAAGTTTGTTGCTGTGCAGATTTTTAACAAGAGAAATGAGACTCCTAGTTTTGAGTAAACAAGTAGTACCAGCTTGTATCCTTGCACCTTGTGAGTAGCCCAGTGTACGTGTGCCACTGGGCCTTGTGTATCTCTGGTAGCTTTCCTACACCTCCATGATACCCGTTGTCTGGATGCAAACAGCTCTAGTTACAAGGGACTTGTTTGTCTCTGTGGAGGAATACAGAACCTCCTGGCTGCAGTTTCTGATGCTCTGCTTATAGTTCCAGCTACTGGAGCCCTCTCAGGACTGCTCACTCTAGCAGAACGATCGAGTGGAGAAGAGCTGTGAGGGGAAGAGGAAGGAGATGCAAAGACTGGGAGTGCGGGAACAGACAGGGGAGGAGAGAAGCTGGCTGCCCATTAACAGGCTACATATGTACGCCCCCTCCACGAGCTTACTGTTGATGTTGATGGCGTGACGACCCCTAGTGGATGCTGATATGGGTTCCCATTGCCAGTGTTAAGGTGTATCTGTGAGCTATGATCCTCTGTAGTGGGGGATCGTGGCTATTCGGTAAGAAGTGACCCCTTCTATTTCTGGTGGTTGATTCCTTCTTGTTTTTCACGGATGAAAATTTGCTAATCACTTGGACTTCTATATTTAATTCTTCATTGGTGGTTTATAGCCACACTTCCTGATTGCAGTTTAAGATTTAATATATTTTGGACTATATGCGATTTTCACGAAGATTTATATATATATATAGATCGATCGATCTATCTATCTATCTATCTATCTATCTATCTATCTATCTATCTATCTATCTATCTATCTATCTATCTATCTATCTATCTATCTATCTATCTATCTATCTATCTATCTATCTATCTATCTATCTATATTTTCACTTTGTGTGTTATTTTGTCACTACTTGATTTATGCAACACATTATATTTATTTAGCGCAATTCCTTTTATTATTATTGTAAACAAGTGGTATGCCTACCAAATTGTTAACCAGGGCTCTGATGGAAAAGTAAAAAATACTTATGTTCTGGCAGGCATTACATTCAAAAAGTCCTCAAGCTTTATAAAACTAAATTATTGAATACTTAAATGTCCAAACCTAGTGCTGTATATTTTATTTTTTATTATTAGGTCTTAAAAAAAATTATTTGTTGTAATTTTTTGTTTTCTGCTGCTTCATGGAGAACCATACAGGGAGAGCGATGCTTGTAATTGCCTCCCCTCCACCGATCACCCTGTCAGATGCTGCAGGTGTTGGTCTGCCCCAGGTGCCCAAATGGTCAGCCCACCCGTTCTTTACTTAAGTGGGAGCACTTTGGCCTCACTTCACATGAATGTCTCATCTGAATATCTGTCCCTCCACAGGTATGTTGCTGCTTCACAGCCACCCAAAACTGAAAACCGACTGATTGCTTTCATTGTGTCTAGGTGTCTCTGGTATGTTGCTGCTTTCACCATCTGTAGCCCTGTCCACATTATTGTGATGTTTATTTTGTTCTTTAGTATCTTACCTAAATTATGGGCTGATCTTAACTTTGCAACTCTGCCCTCTTGCAAGCCAAATTCTGATATGAAAAGTTTGCTCTGGAATTACACCCCGGCAAAAATTGCAAAGTACCTTCCTAATTATCCTGCTCAATGCTTTAGGGGTTGTGCTGAACCAGCTGACATGAAGCATATATGGTGAATATGTAAGAAAGTTAAAAGTCTATGGATTCTTATCTATGCCATAGTCAATATGGAATTGCACCTAAATATATGCAAAGACACATGGAAAGCTTTACTTCATAAGCCGATACCAGACAAAACAAAAAAGGAACGTATATTAGCGACCCACATCTTTATGGCCACAAAACAGACCATCGCGAGAGCTTGGAAAATGCAACTTCTGTCGTTCGATGAGGTGAAACAGCAGGTGCAATGGACACTTGTAAATGAGAAACTCACTGATACGCACAACACATTTTTGTGGATTTGGCAGTCCTGGTTCGATCAATTTCCCTTGATAAGTCCACTGATGCGCTTTCTGGAACTGTAAGGTTTTGTCTGGGCCTACCCAAGCTGATCATGAACCCCGACCCCAGGGAGGGATTCTGTCTTCTGCCTACTGACCCCCCCCCCCCCCCCCTCTGCCTTTCTTCTCCTTCTTTGCTGCTTATCTTTTTTTCTCTGACATTTCCTCTGGCACCACAGACTACTTCCGATCCAGACTTCCAAGTGCTACTTTTTGCCTCTCTGTTTTTTTTTTTCAGGTTTGGGCTTGGGCCAAAAAAGGATAGGAAGAAGGAGGGGCAACACGAGGGAGGTGATCCAGGGAAGTCGCCATACCTTTTTGTAAGTTTGTATTATCTGGAGATACTTGCAATACTACTTTGGAATGGTTTACATGTACAGCGCTGTTTTCATGGCTCATATGTAAATAGTTTTATACTTTGATTTCAAGAAATAGTATTTTTATGGATTCACATCATGTGGGCATTCTATTCTGATTTCATTGTGGAATCTCACAATGTAATGGTTGCCATACATATATAATACATCTGGGAAATTGGAGACACCACGTGAATCTGATCAAGCAAGATCGTCGCAGTTCCTTATGATAGGATATTACTTACAGGCTGATTTGACTCCATAGCAGAGTCTGTTTGTTCTGGTAAGAGTCCACCGTCTATAGTGGTGAGGTCACAGAATTTTTTTTCCCAACTAGACACCTTTCATCACACAGTGGTGCTGCATTATCGGCTTGGGACTGCTATTTTTACTATATGAAGTGGACTTTATTTTATTTTTATTTGCATATATATTTTTTTTTTCACTTTTTGTTTCCCACTTTGCATATAGTTATTTATTAGTGTGGCAAAGTATTATTGTTTTAAATTTAGTTACACAATGGGGGTCATTTACTATAGCGCGAATATGCAATCACGCGGTCTCTGAAAATAGCACCCAATTAGGAGTTCAAGTGGGCAAACATGCCTTTGTAAATTCGGAATCGGTGCTAATCTGCGATTCCATGGATCTGCGACCCCCTTTAAGGTCTATGGAAGCCGAACAGAAAAATCAAAGCCTTATATGCAATCAACTGGCCATACAAGGGGCATGGGGGTCTGGGTACTGCCCTGGGGGTCATGTATAAATTAAAAAAAAAATATATTGTTTTTTCAGGAGCCGTGATTTTAATAATCCTTAAAGTGAAACAATAAAAAAGAAAAATATCGTGCCTGGGGGTCCCGTTAGTCTGCATGTAAAGTAGCGCATCTTGCCGATGTGTGGAACATTGCTGCAGCAAAATGACATTTCTAAAGGACAAAATGGCATTTAAAATTGCTCGCAGCTGTAATGTATTGCCGGTTCCCATTGATTGTGAGGGTCTTGCTTATCGGAATCTGGAAGCATAATTTTTTGGAGCACTGATGCACTATTTTTTTTGGGAGCACCCAGCACTCTATAGTGTGGATTCATTTATATATCTCTTTTTGGAATTTTTTGTATATCACAGTTAGGGATGGGCCGAATGGACCCCTGTTCAGTTCGCACCAGAACTTTCAAACACCACAAAAGTTCAGATCCAAACAACGAACCCCATTAAAGTCAATGGGACCCAAACGTCAAAAATCAAAAGTGCCCATTTTGAAGGCTTATATGCAATTGGGCATATAATGGTTATAGGGGTCCGAGTCCTGCCCTGGGGGACATGTATTAATAAAAAAAAAAGTTTGTGAAAAACCTAATTTTTAAATGAGCAGTGATTTTTTGATTTTTAAAGTGAAAGCCTAAAAATGAAAAAAATCCTTCCAATATAGTGTCTGGGGGGTCCCCTTAGTCTACCTGTAAAGTGGCAGATCTGTACCATGTCTAGAATCTGCTGCAGCAATAATTGCATTTATAAAGCCAAAAAAATGACATTTTCCCTGCAAGCTGCCTTTATTTTGCTCAGCAACAGCTGGGAAGCCAGTGTATATGATGATGCTAATGTGTACGTGTGAATGCGCTACTTTCAAATTACCACCACTTGTATTATTCCCTTTTTCAAAACAACCACTTATAAATATTATCATGTGTTTTAAATCAAACCAAGATTAAACATCCAATACATAAAAAGTCCTTTAAACATGCTCCAAAATCCTTCATCGATTATTGTGACTGCCGTGCTCCTATATTCCTTTAATAATCATGTGTGACTTAGTGAGACACCTCCACCATCCAGATTGGCCACTCACCAGATGCTTATATAAAGATGCCCCTTTGGTTCATTCAAGGGATAACCACTCCACCTATGTAACACTCCTCACCGGCTAACCTTGGACTCTAGTATTCCTCATATAGAAGCATAGGGCCAAAAAGCGATCATAGCACAATATGTTTAAACTATTTATTTTAAAATTCAAAGAAAGAGTATCCACTCACATTTAAAAGTGCCCTCGAGCCGGCACGAAGCTTATCCAGCAGTTACGGGCGGGTGTCTGGCTGTTTGCATGGTCCGTCTGTTGATAATGTGCGGTTTCCACGCTTGGCTTGCACCTCAAACCTCGTTCCCGTTCCCGTCCGGTCACATGATGCAAAAAAATCTCCCAGCAGCCTCTACGCGTTTCGCATCATAGAATGCATCATCAGGAAGCTTCAACAGGCGGACCATCATGCAAACAGCCAGACACCCGCCCGTAACTGCTGGATAAGCTTCGTGCCGGCTCGAGGGCACTTTTAAATGTGAGTGGATACTCTTTCTTTGAATTTTAAAATAAATAGTTTAAACATATTGCGCTATGATCGCTTTTTGTCCCTATGCTTCTATATGAGGAATACTAGAGTCCAAGGTTAGCCGGTGAGGAGTGTTACATAGGTGGAGTGGTTATCCCTTGAATGAACCAAAGGCGCATCTTTATATAAGCATCTGGTGAGTGGCCAATCTGGATGGTGGAGGTGTCTCACTAAGTCACACATGATTATTAAAGGAATATAGGAACACGGCAGTCACAATAATCGATGAAGGATTTTGGAGCATGTTTAAAGGACTTTTTATGTATTGGATGTTTAATTTTGGTTTGATTTAAAACACATGATAATATTTATAAGTGGTTGTTTTGAAAAAGGGAATAATACAAGTGGTGGTAATTTGAAAGTAGCGCATTCACACGTACACATTAGCATTTTCAGCCCACCTCAGTGAGGGGTTTTTTTGAATGCAGCAACTTTGACACACATATTATTTGAAAAGTAGTGGTTTTGCGAAGGTGACACACACACATTCACATAAGTGTATATGATGAGGCCACAATGTAGTGCACTGGGAACAAGATTAGAGATTTTTTGGATACATTCTGGTGTCACTTTGACTTTGGATAGAAGTAACGGGTGCGTAAAAATTGGTCTTTGGGTGTCCGTGGCGCCTTCCCACCTTAACCCCATAGAGGTACTCTTGATGAAAGCAAGAATTGGCCTTGCTGTAAAAAATTGCAATGATATGCACCTGACAAACAGGTGCAGAAAAAATTATTCTTTGGTTGTCGGTGGCGCCTTCCCACTGTAACCCTATAGAAGTACTCTTGATTAAAGCAAGAATTGGCCTTGCTGTAAAAAATTCAATGATATGCATCTGTCAAACAGGTGCAGAAAAACTGCTCTTTGGGTGTAGGGGATGCCTTCCCACTGTAACCCTATAGAAGTGCTCTTGAGGAAGGCAAAAAAAATTTCAATGATATGCATCTGTCAAACAGGTGCTGAAAAATTGGTCTTTGGGTGTTAATTGCGCCCATAAAAGCTATACCAAAAACATTCTTCCAGATGAAATGATTGAACACCCTCAAAGCTAGGCAGCCTCAAAGTCCTGCAGAGATTCCACATCCCAAAAAAGACTTAATCAGAGACATCGGCATCATAGCTGGTAATCCAGGACTGATTCATTTTTGTAAAAGTCAAAAGGTCCATGGAGTCTGTGGACAGACGCGTTCTATGATCAGTAGGGATGAGCTTCGTGTTCCAGTCGAACCCATGTTCAACTCGAACATCGAATGTTCGGCCATTCGTCGAATTAAGAATGATATGGACCGTTCTCGTCAAATTCGAGTGGCGCGTCACGGCCCATAATTTACTGCGGCATCCCAGTGCATTGCTGGCTAATGATTGGCCAAGCATGCACTATGACCCGCATTCTTGGCCAATCACAGCGCCGTCTGTACAGAGAGCCATAATTGGCCAAAGCCAGGGTGGCTTTGGCCAATTATGGCTCAGGGGGTTTAGTACACATCCCACACTATATAAGGCCGCCTGCACATCGGCCCTGTGTAGTGTGTTCCGGCGTTGAGAGAGGGATAGATAGAGAGACAGTGTCATTTGATTTAAGTTAGATAGAGTAGGCAGGCGAGTCAGTTAGCTGCACTTACAGTGTATTATATATATATATATGTATATGTATATATATATATATATATATATATATATACACACAACCTAGGTGTTGTGTGTATATATATATATATATATATATATATATATATATATATATATATATATATATATATATATATATATTATATTATATTATATATATATATATATATATATATATATATATATACACTGTATTCAGTTTAGCTAGATCCATTCCTCTTATTCTCTTCCTACTGACAGGCAGGCAGGTGTTTTTACAGTATTTACAGCTACCTAAAGAAAATTGCTGGTGTTCTTCTGATACTATTAGCTACAGTATTTACAGTTAGTGTAGTGCGTCCTCTGCACAGTGTGCACCTAAAGCTACCTGAAGAAAATTGGTGGTGTTCTTCTGATCCTATATTAATACCACAGGCAGGCAGCTACAGTATTTACAGTTAGTGTACTGTGTCCTCTGCACAGTGTGCACCTAAAGCTACCTGAATAAAATTGGTGGTGTTCTGATCCTATATTAATACCACAGGCATGCAGCTACAGTATTTACAGTTAGTGTACTGTGTCCTCTGCATAATGTGCACCTAAAGCTACCTGAAGACAAGTTCTGTTGTTCTGCTCCTATTAAAACCACAGTCAGCTGCAGTATTTACAAGTTAGTGTAGTGCGTCCTCTGCACAGTGTGCACCTAAAGCTACCTGAAGAAAATTGGTGGTGTTCTTCTGATCCTATTAGTAATGCAAGCAGCTGCAGTATTTACAAGTTAGTGTAGTGCGTCCTCTGCACAGTGTGCACCTAAAGCTACCTGAAGACAATTTCTGTTGTTCTGCTCCTATTAATACCACAGGCAGGCAGCTACAGTATTTACAGTTAGTGTACTGTGTCCTCTGCACTGTGTGCACCTAAAGCTACCTGAAGACAATTGCTGTTTTTCTGCTCCTATTAATACCACAGGCAGGCAGCTACAGTATTTACAGTTAGTGTACTGTGTCCTCTGCACAGTGTGCACCTAAAGCTACCTGAATAAAATTGGTGGTGTTCTTCTGATCCTATTAATACCACAGACAGGTAGCTACAGTATTTACAGTTAGTGTACTGTGTCCTCTGCACACTGTGCACCTAAAGCTACCTGAAGAGAATTGCTGGTGTTCTCATACTAATAATACTACAGGCAGGCAGTTGAATATGCTAGCTGCAGTATCAATATATACATATACATGCCAGCTTTGTGCAGCTACATCTCACTGCAGGCCATTAGTATGTCTGGAAGGCCAACAAGGAGAGCCAGACAGTCACAAGCCAATAAAAGAAGGCAAGCAGGCACTGTGTCTAGAGGCAACAGTGCTGGTCATGGAGATGGTGCATACTCATCAGCATGTGGGTGTGGGACACACTTGTCCTTTTTTTCAGCAGCTGGCCGTGTTGAGCTGCAAAATGCGGAAGACTTGGTAGAGTGGATGATCAAGCCGTCCTCATACTCCTCATTCTCTCTCACTCAGGCTCAGGGTAATTTGATTGGCAAAGCAGCTGCCAACGCGTCCTCTTCCTTCGGCTCAATGGCATCAGTCACTCCTTCCCCAGCCCCACCATGTCCTCCTGAGGAGTCCCCCGAATTGTTTGACCACAGTGTTGGGTAAATGCTCCAGGAGGATGTTCAGCATTTTGAAGGCTCCGGTGATGGTACCCAGCTAGAGGAAGGCAGTAACGTGAGCCCGGAGAGAGGGGGTACCCAAGAAGGACAGCAATCTGGCAGTCATGTTCCCCCAGCTGCAGCATACTACCAGCTTTGCTCCAGTGATGAGGAGGGAGGGGATGATGAGGTCACTGACTCCACGTGGGTGCCTGATAGGAGAGAGGAGGAGGAAGAGGAGGTACATCACCAAGGAGACAGAATGCCCTCCGGGGGCCAGCTTAAGGGCAGCACACCGACTGCATCACACCGCAGAGCTACACATGTGCAGGGTGCTGCTGTCTCTGCGCATTATTCCAAAAGTTCTTTGGTGTGGGCCTTTTTTGAGACGAGTGCATCAGATCCCACCGCTGCTATTTGCAACATATGTCTCAAGTGTATCTCACGTGGCCAAAACATCACCCACTTGGGCACCACATGCTTGACCAGACATATGTCGACCTGCCATGCAGTTTGTTGGCAAGTGTACCTAAAAGACCCACACCAAAGAACAAAGAGGACCTCTCCTTGCTCCTCATCAGCTAGGATCTCCAACCCCACTGAACCTTCAGTCCTCTCCGAGACCTGCACCGAGAGGAATGAAGGTGTAGAATTAGGTGTGTCACAGCCAAGTACTTGGGGGCAATCTGCTAACGGTACACCGACGTCAGATTGTACCAGGCAAAGTTCACTCCCAGCCATCCACATGCCCAGCGGTTGAATGCTAGCTTGGCTAAATTGCTAGCACTTCAACTGTTGCCTTTTCAGTTGGTAGACTCTGCCCCCTTCCGTGAGTTTGTGGAATGTGCGGTTCCTCAGTGGCAGGTTCCCAAATGCCACTTTTTCTCACGGAAGGCGATTCCGGCTCTCTACCGGCATGTGGAAGGCAATGTCTTGGCCTCGCTGGACAGGGCGGTCAGCGGTAAGGTGCATATTACCTCTGACTCATGGTCCAGCAGGCATGGACAGGGACGTTACCTATCTTCTGACAGCTGGGAAGGATGCAGGACAGGGTGCAGTAGTGTTGGAGGTTGTTCCGCCACCACGCCTCCAAACTTCTACTAGTGGTAATTTTGCCACATCTCTCTCCTCCACCCCCTCCTTTTCTTCTTCCTCCATGGCCTTTTCCTGTGCTGATTTGTCTTCGGAAACAGCGGTGCTCTGTAGGCGTTCAAGGGGCTACGCAAGCACGCAGGCAAAGGGATGCCATGTGGTGCTTGAGCTGGTGTTCTTGGGGGACAGAAGCCACACTGGGGCAGAGATTCTGTCAGCTCAGCAGTGGCAGGTTAAGGCAGCTATGGTGGTTTGCGACAATGGCACCAACCTCCTCTCCGCCCTCTGACAGGGACAACTGACCCATGTGCCCTGTTTGGCTCACATCCTTAACTTGGTGGTGCAGCGGTTCTTGGGCAGGTACCCGGGCTTACAGCATGTCCTGAGGCAGGCCAGGAAAGTCTGTGTGCATTTCCGCAGGTCATATAATGCAAGTTCTCGGCTGGCTGACCTCCAAAAGGAATTTAACCTGCCCAAGAACCGCCTAATCTGTGACATGCCCACCAGGTGGAACTCAACGTTGGCCATGCTGCAGCAGCTGCACATGCAGCAGAGGGCCATCAATGAGTACCTGTGCGACTATGGCACCAGGACAGGGTCAGGGGAGCTTGGTTTTTTTCCCACGCCAGTGGGCCATGATCAGGGATGCATGCACTGTCCTGTCACCATTTGAGGAGGCCACAAGGATGGTGAGCAGTGACAGTGCATGCATCAGTGACACTGTCCCCCTTGTCCACCTGTTGGAGCACATGCTGCGTGGAATAATGGACAGGGCACTTGAGGCAGAACAGAGGCAGGAAGAGGAGGACTTCCTTAGCTCTCAAGGCCCCCTTTATCCAGACAGTGTTCCTGCGTGCCCGCCGATCACACAGGAAGAGGACGAGGGGGAGGAGGATTGTGTCAGCATGGAGGTGGAGCCTGGCACTCAGCATCAGCAGCAGTCTTTAAAGGATCATTTACAGTCCCAAGAAACCCATGGACTTGTACGTGGCTGGGAGGAGGTGGCTGTGGATCATGTCGTCCTTAGTGACCCAGAGGACTCCGGACCGAATGCCTCAGCAAACCTATGCTGCATGGCCTCCCTGATCCTGCAAAGCCTGCGGAAGGATCCTCGTATTCGTGGTATCAAGGAGAGGGATCAATACTGGCTGGCAACCCTTCTTGATCCACGTTACAAGGGTAAGGTTGCGGACCTTATCTTGCCGTTGCAGAGGGAGCAGAGGATGAAACATCTTCGGGAGGCCTTGCAGAAAAGTCTGTGCAACGTTCCTGGACAACGTGTTGTTGAGGCTTCGGTCAGTCAAAGAAGGAGCGGAGGAGAAGGTGGCCGTCTGACCGATGCAAAAAGACAATTTTTAGTCCACAGCCCCAAGGTATGATCGGTTCCAGCAACCATCGTCAGCATCTGTTTTACATGGTGCAGGAATACCTAGGGGCAAGATCTGACTTGGACACCTTTCCCATCGAAAATCCTCTGGGTTACTGGGTCTTGAGGATGGATCACTGGCCAGAGCTTGCACAGTATGTAATTGAGCTACTGGCCTGTTCTGGAAAGCACATTCAGTACTGCTGGAGGCTTTGTAACCGATCACAGGGTGTGCCTGTCCACCGATTCGGTCGATTGACTGACCTTCATAAAAATGAATCAGTCTTGGATCACCACCAGCTACCAAGCACCTGATGCTGATGTAACCGAATAATTTTTTTTTAATGTCAGTTCCCTTCAAGACTGCCTATGCTGATGCTGAATGACTTTCCAGTTATGCTGAGTGACTATCCTCTTCCTCCCAATGATCATGCTGATAGCTTGTAAGAATATTTTTGGTTCTGGGCGCCGCCACCAGTGGCTAAGGCCCAATTATTCAGCCCCTGTTTAACAGGGGTGTGTAATTACAATTTTTGATGCAATACTTTGCAGCAGCGCTCGTTCCTGCACTCCAACTAGAGTATCTGTGAAGAGTTGCAGTGTTGTGGCACCAGTGCCTAAGGCCCAATTTTTCAGCCCCTGTTCAACAGGGACATGTAATTACAATTCTTGATCTAATATTTCACAGCAGGGCCCGTTTCTGCGCCCACCAAGAGTAACTGTGAGGACTTACAGTGTTGTGGCACCAGCACCACCACCACCACCACCAAAGGCCCAATTTTTCTGACCCTGTTCAACAGGGGCATGTAATTACAATTCTTGATCTAATATTTCACAGCAGAGCCCGTTCCTGCGCCCACCAAGAGTAACTGTGAGGGCTTACAGTGTTGTGGCAGCACCAACACCTAAGGCCCCAATTTCTGCAGAGTATATAGGGCAGGCCCCTACTTTCAAACATCCAACTTACAAACCACTCCTACTTGCAAACGGAAGGAGAAAATGGGAAGTGTCATGAAATCTACCCCTAGGAAGGGAAATTCTCTCCTGTAAGAGTTAATATGGGAAAAACATGTCTCCTCTCCACTGATGCTTTATCACCAATCCTTGTTTCACTAAAACCCCCAAAATGTCAAAAATAATTTGTCATTGGGACAGAAAGCAAGGTGGAGCACAGACAGCAAAACAAATGTCACAGGGGTGATAACCCTTCCCTATGTTTTCCAAAAAGCTTAAAATAGATTTTTTGGCTGGAGCTACACTTTAAAAATGTACCAGTTCAAAATTACAAACAGATTCTACTTAACAACAAACCTACAGTCCCTGTCTTGTTTGCGCCACCTGTATACTGCTGTTCCGAGTATATAGGGCCTGGGGGCCCCACGCCTTTCCTTTTTTTGATTTGGGTGCAGGGTTCCCCTTAATATCTATACAAGACCCAAAGGGCCTAGTAATGGACTGGGGGGGTACCCATGCCTTTTGTCTCACTGATTTTCATCCATATTGCTGGGACCCGACATTACATTAAAGCCGCAAGCAGTTTTAAATTACTTATTCCTTTAAAGATTTCATTTTGTGCAGGGACTGTTCTAAGCACGGGGAACACGCGCCACTTTACAGGCATACTATAGACACTCCCCAGGTACGATATTTAAAGGAATATTTCACCTTTTTTTTACTTTAAGCATCATTAAAATCGCTGCTCCCGAAAAAACAGCCAATTTTAAAACTTTTTTTTGCATTGCTGCATGTCCCCTGGGGCAGGACCCTGGTCCCCAAACCCTTTTTAGGACAATAGCATGCAAATTAGTCTTTAAAATTAGCACTTTTGATTTTGAACGTTCAAATTCCATAGACTTCAATGGGGTTCTAAAGTTTGCGCAAATTTTCGGTCCATTCTCAGGTTCTGGTGCGAACCTGGGATGTTCGGCTCATCCCTAATGATCAGTAACAAAACCTTCTGCAGCACTAAACGCTGGATGCAGGGCAGCTCAACAACTCAATAGCATACTGGGCAAGTTCTGGCCATTGGTCTATTCTCATGCCCCAGTAAGTCAGTGGATCGTCAGCTGAAAAGTTCTCCATCTCTGTTTTGGCCCCGAGGTAATCGTCCACCATGTGATGCAGACGCTGCCGATGAGATGTGGAAGCTGACAGCCCTGGGCGGCGAGGACTAAAACAATTCCGAAATGCCTCACTTAGGCGGACGCCTTCTCCAATGCTGTTCTCTTGACCAACAAAAGACTCAAAACTATGTTTTTCATGACATTGTAACCTACTAGAGTCAGGTAAAACGTTCACTAAAATCCTATTTAACGTGTCCTCAAGAGATTTTGTCGTCTGCACTCTCTGTGGGGACAGGATGAGTTCTGAGACCTTCCCTTTTGAATGGTGGTCAAGAAGGGTTGCCAACCAGTAATCATCCTTCTCCTTTATGCCACGTATTCTTGGGTCCCTTCACAGGCTTTGAAGCATGAGGTTGCCCATGTACCTCAAATTTGCAGAGGCTTGAGAAGCAGACTCCTCATGCCCCGTACACACGGTCGGATTTTCCGACGGAAAATGTGTGATAGGACCTTGTTGTCGGAAATTCCGACCATGTGTAGGCTCCATCACACATTTTTCATCCGATTTTCCGACAACAAAATTCGTTGTCGGAAATTCCGATCGTGTGTACACAAATCCGACGGACAAAGTGCCACGCATGCTCAGAATAAATACAGAGATGAAAGCTATTGGCCACTGCCCCGTTTATAGTCCCGACGTACGTGTTTTACGTCACCGCGTTTAGAACGATCGGATTTTCCGACAACTTTGTGTGACCGTGTGTATGCAAGACAAGTTTGAGCCAACATCCGTCGGAAAAAATCCTAGGATTTTGTTGTCGGAATGTCCGAACAAAGTCCGACCATGTGTACGGGGCATCAGGGTCACTCAGGATGACAGCATCTGTAACTTTCTCCTCCCAGCCACATACTACTCCCAAGGGTCCCGGGGTTGGAAAGCCATTGCTTACAGTTTGACGCATGTCTTCCTCTTTTTCAAAGCCTATGAAAGTGCCAGAATCCTGCTCCTCCCCTCTCTCCTCCTGTGTGTACTGTGACATAGGAATGATGGTGTCTGGATAAAGTGGGCCTCGAGAGGAAAAAAAATCCTACTCTTCCTCCTGCTGCTCTGCCTCCAGTGCCCTGTCCATAATGCCATGCAGAGTCTGCTCCATCAGGAACACAACAGGGATTGTGTTACTGATGCATGCACGGTCACGGCTCACCATTCTTGTGGCCTCCTCAAATGGTGACAATACAGTGCATGCATCCTTAATGATCAGCCATTGGCGTGGGGAAAAAAAGCAGAGGCGGCATGAGCCTGTCGTCGTGACATACTTGCACAGGTATTAGTTGAAGGCCCTCTGCTGCATGTATAGCTGCTGCAGCATTGCCAGAATCGAGTTCCACCGGGTGGGCATGTCAGAAATCAGGTGATTTACGGGCAGGTGGAATTCCCGCTGAATTTCAGCCAACCGAGCACTGGCTGTGTATGACTGCCTGAAATGGCTACAGACTCTTCTGGCCAGCTTTAGCACATCTTGCAACCCTGGGTACGTATTTAGGAAACGCTGCACCACCAAATTGAGGACATGTGCCAGGCATGGCACATGTGTCAACTTTCCCTGTCTAAGGGCGGACAGGAGGTTTGAGCCATTATCGCACACCACCATTCCTGGCTCCAGCTGGTGTGGTGTAAACCACCTCTGGGCCTGTCCCTGCAAAGCTGCAAGAATCTCTGCTCTGGTGTGGTTCCTGTCCCCTAAACACACCAGCTGAAGCACTGCATGGCACCTTTTAGCCTGACCTATAGAATATCCCTTTGAACCCTTAGGGGGTACATGATGTTCATAGGACAATTCTGCAGAGGAGGGCATGGAGGTGGCAGAGGAGGAGAGGTTAGAGCTCAGGTCTGGCATCATCACCACCAGCTGTATGGAGACGTGGGGGCACAACAAGCTGCAGCACCAAGCCCTGTCCTGCATCTTTTCGAGTTGCAAGCAGCGTTACCCAGAGTGCTGTGAACGAAATACATAGTTCCTGCCCATACTTGCTGGACCACGTGTCAGCAGTAAGGTGGATTTTATGGCTGACTGCCTTACCCAATGATGCCAGAACATTCCCTTCCACGTGATGGTAGAGAGATGGAATGGCCTTACGTGAAAAGTAGTAGCAACTGGCAACCTGCCATTGTGGTACAGCACATTGTTCGAATTCATGGAAGGGGGCAGAATCCACCAGGTTGAAAGGCAGAAGTTGGAGAGCCAACAGCTTTGGCAAGCTTGCATTTAGATGCTGGGCATATGGGTGGCAGGGATTGTATTTTTTTTTCCCGCTGCAGCAGATGGGGCAGAGAAATTTGCCGACTGCAGTCTACAGATGGTGTTGTACTGCTGGCTGATGTGCTACTAGGACCTTGGCACACCCTGTGCTATACCATCATCCCTGTCAGTGGAGGCTGCTGAGAGACAATGACTCAGTAGAGCAGGGGCAAACTGAAGTGGGTAAAGAGGAGGAGGAGGAAGGACAGATTTGTGCCCCTTTTGTGTGGCTTTCAGGTGCTCTTTAGGTGCCCCAAGGGGCTGAGTGGTTGGACGTTAAATGCCTTGTTAAGCATGTGGTACCCAAATGGCTTTTGTTTTTGCCACGTTTGATGTGCTTGAGACACAGTTTGCAGATAGCAACAGTGCGATCTGCTGCAGATGTGCTGAAAAAGGCCTAGACAGCTGAGCTTTGCCTGGAGATAACAGCTGAAGAATGTGATGGAATAGGGTGGCTGCTCTCTACTCTTTCTTGATATCGGCCTACTTGGGGAAATGATGCCCTACCTAGGGACTAATGACCACCATGTCCACCTTTGCCTGTGGACACATTTGTTGCTGGCCCCCTTTCAGTGCCAAGGGAACGTCTGTCTCTCCTTGTTGTCCTCCCAGACATTATTGGGAGGAAGGGGGCGGTGCTTATAAGCAAATTAGACATGTGCATCTAGTTTCGTTCTGAATCGAAAATTCAGACGAATTTTTCATTATTCAGAAATTCGGATGTATCCGAATTACCGAATTACAAAAGTAACAAATTTAAACAAATCTGAAATAACGATTCGAATCAAAAAAAGTGGACAAAATTCGAATTAAATCGAATTTGAAAACAAATTCGAAATAAAATTAGAAAAAAACAGAAATAGATTTTCTAAAAAAGAATACTATAAAATAGAATATAAAATAATAAATCAATATAATAAAAATAAAAGAATAGTAAAGAATAGAATAGAATTTAATAGAATGTAATAAAATAATATAGAATATGACTGTCTTCCGAAATTCAAATTTCGAATAGTATAAATTCAAATTCCAGAATAGATTGGAAAAGAATGCAAAACAATGGAAACTAAAATAATAGAAAATAATAGAATTTAAAAAAAAATAGAACAGAATAAAATAAAACATAATATATATTAGATGAGTATATAGATGAGTATATATATATATATATATATATATATATATATACTCCACAAACCCCCTAGCCTCACGTCTGTCTCGCGGATGATCAGTACTGGAGAAGCGGTAACAGTGCCGACAGAGGAGAGGTCCCGTTCCTCCTCGTGCTGAGTACGAGCCCTGTGTCTGCGGAGCCCGGATAGCTGGATGAGAGAGCTGAACCGCAGCATGGATCCCTGGTGCACGGAGCCTGCGCTCGTGGCATAACATCATTGGTGGGAGCGGAGAGATCCAGGAGGTCCGCGAGACGCCGTAGGCAGAGTGGATTGAGAGGAGCACCGAACAAACCAATGCACCGGCACCTGCAAAAGTGTGCATCCCCCATGAGCAGAGCAGAACTCCACCTTACGTTAAAGTGACCCCCTGCGCCCCAAAACTGGCAGGTAATTTTCAAGTCTAAAGCGGAGACAGTGGCTGCAAGGGGGTGAGTGATAAGCTTCTGTTATGCATACATACGTATCTTTGCATATAGGCGGCATATAGACTGCACAGACGGCATACAGACTATACATAGATGTTGAAAAGCTGGACTGTTAAAACATCCATGGTATAGAGAAAGGATTACTGCTAGAGCACACATCAATAAAGGGTGGTCAGTGGAGGAGAAATAGCCCGTGCACGGCAAGGGGCTGAGAGGCAAATTACATGCAAATTGAATGCATATTGATGGACGGTGGTGGCACTGGGGGGTCTGCTCGGTGAATGTGAAATATTGTCCGGATAGAAACAAAGTGACATGGATTGAGGGGGCTACCCAAGGGGCTGCACAAGAGTCCCCTAAAGTGTGAAATTTTTCTAAAATGGTTAACGGTAATTTGAAAGACAATCTGAAATAAAAAATAACAGACAGAAGAATAAAAATCGCAATAGTCGCATCAGTAGTTGCAGTAGCTGTATCAGCCGTAAAAAAAAAAAATAAAAAAAATCTGAATTTCCTCCTGATCAAGACCGTGTATATTCTTTATATTACGTATATGAAAAGTATACCCTAAGGAATCAAAACCGGGTATAGGACTACGGGGAGGCATACCCCCCCACCCTGGATTAGTAACCCAGAGAGTTAAGCGGAGGTGAAAGTACAACCCAAAAAAAAAAAAAAAGGGAGAGGGAGTTACTAATCAGTTTAAAAATCAACAAGAAAAAAAGAAATGAGGGGTAAGCCGGTGAGAGGGGCAGCAGCAAACCCACCTAAAGTGAGCGCTAGCCCGGGTACCATTGAAAAATATATGCTACAGGAGGGTGGTAAAGAAAGCCCGGGGAAACAAACATGGGCTAAAAGTAAAGTCCCGGAGGGCACACATAAGAACAGACTGAGAAAACAGTTAGAAGATACAGATCCCCCGTAGTGATAAGCAAGGTACCAGAAGAAGAAGTTATAATGGAACCCAGACAAGAAAAACCAATTACCAACAAAGGGAGAAATGGCGGAAATGTTTGCGAGGCTGGAAATATCTAAAAAGGAGATATAGCAACCCTGCATGAAGATATGAATCATATACTAAAAAGGGTTGAATATACAGAAGAAAGGTTGGACATTCAGGGGGATGAGATAAAAAATCTTTAGGCACAGATGGATGAGATGCAAAGAGATCAGAGGAATATGATGTATAAAATAGAAGACCAAGAAAACCGGAACAGAAGGAAGAATCTTAGGATTAGAGGTTTACCAGAGATGCAAGGGGAAGGAGAAGATCTGCAAGGAAAATGGATAAAATTATTGGTCACATGCTGAGTGCATCTGGAGCACGTAGTAAAATAAAGTTTGAAAGAATCCATAGGATTAGAAAGCCCGCAGAAATGGCAGGAGATGTCCCAAGAAATGTTATCGCAAGATTCCACAATCTCTATGATAAAGAACAGATAAGGACATACATGAAAACCAACCAGCCTGTTAAATACGGGGAGACTACTCTACAGATATTTCCAGACCTGGCAGCAGAGACCTTGGCCAGGAGAAGAATAGATTAGTTTCCTATTCGAATTCGAAAAAATTTCGACCGAATTCGAAAAAAATTAGATCAAATTAGAAAAATTATATTAAATTCGAAAAAAATCAACTGCATTTGAAAAAGTAAACTATATAGAACCATTTTCTGAAATTCGAATTTCAGAAAGGATGAAATCGAATTTGAGTAGAAAAGATTAGAATAGAATAGAAAAACAATAGAACAGGACAAAATAAAATAATTTTCAGAAGATGGAGATATTATTTTGCAAGCGCTGTTTATACATTTATTTCACATTTTAGGTTGTAGCACATTTGCAAGAGCGGTTGCTTTGGTCTATTCACGTTTATATAGTTTATTCATTATTCAATTGTAGTAGGATATATAAATGGGTCTAAAGTGCAATGTAAAAGGTTAACCGCTTCTGGACGGCCCCACATATATTTACTGCAGCAGGGTGGCCTCTCTGCACGAAATCACGTACCTGTACGTGGTTTTGCTCTTTCTGGTCTAGGGCGAGCACCCGATGTCTGCCGGCACCCGCCTATCGTTCCACAGGCAGACAGAATGGTGCTCTGCCTAAACGAGGCAGAACGCCATTCTGTGACAGAAGAAGACAAAGATTATGTGTTTCTGCTAAGCAGGAACACGGATCTCTGTCTTCTTACAGTACAAGCACCCCCCTCACAATTAGAAAGCACTCCCTAGGGACACATTTAACCCTTTGATTGCCCCTGATGTTAACCCCTTCCCTGCCAGTGTCATTAGTAAAGTTGGTGTCACTGGTCTCCAAAAAATATCATTGTGCCACAATGTCGCAGTCCCGCTATAAGTCGCTGATCGCCTCCATTACTAGTAAAAAATAAAATAAAAAATGCCATAGTCTGTAGACGCTATAACTTTTGCGCAAATCAATCAATATACACTTATTGGGATTTTTTTTCTACCAAAAATATGTAGCAGAATACATATTGGCCTACATTGGACAAGACATTAGATTTTTTACATTTTTTTTATCGGATATGTTTTACAGCAGAAAGTAAAAATATTGTTTTTTTTTTTTTCAAAATTGTCTTTTTTTTATTTATAGCGCAAAAAAAAAAATAACCACAGAGGTGATCAAGTACCACCAAAAGAAAGCTCTATTTGTGGGGAAAAAAACAACATACATTTTATTTGTGTACAGCGTTGCATGACCGCGCAATTGTCAGTTAATGTAACGCACTGCCGTATTGCAAAAAAATGGCCTGGTTATGAAGGGGGGGTAAACCTTCTGGGGCTGAAGTGGTTAAACTATTTTATGTGTAGTTAATTTTGGTAAATAAGTAAACAGATTGTTGTGCAAAATCGATAATTGTACATTTCTTTAGACTATCCTTATTATTGATAATAAATACATATTCAATGATTATGTGGCAAAAAGGGGGGCTGTATGCCAGAAATGAAAAATAACTTATATATGATGTTGATAGTAGTAATAATAAACCTGATGACAACCCACAAAAACTATGCTTAAAAAGCTCATATAATGTCCAAAATAGCGGACTCTATTGTGGAATTAATGATGTCTAAATGCCATGTTTAGTTGCATATAAATTGCTAAGCTGTAAGGGTCCCTAATGATCATCACAAGGGGCTGGTTCTCCAGGTGACATCATTGGATGGCCATGCCCCATGGCTATATAAGATAACACAATGAAGGAAGGCAGCGTTAGAAGATCTTTTTTTTTGTTTTTAGCGGGTAAGCAGCATCAAGGAAGAAGACAGCTCAAGGAGAAGACAGCACAAGGAGAAGATAGCACAAGGAGAAGACAGCACAAGGAGAAGACAGCACAAGGAGAAGACAGCACAAGGAGAAGACAGCACAAGGAGAAGACAGCACAAGGAGAAGACTGCACAAGGAGAAGACTGCACAAGGAGAAGACTGCACCGGGGGGGGGGGGGAGACTGCACCAGAGGGAGAATAAGCTACCGGATAAAGAAGGCGTTGGAGCTATGACGGGGGACATTTTTAATAAAGGATTTGTCAAAAATCAGCTCTTGTTTTTTTTCAACATCATTTTCTTCACACAAATAGAGCTTTCTTTTTGTGGTATTTAATCACTGCTGGGTTTTTAATTTTTTACTAAAAAAAAAAAAAAAAAGACCAAAAATGTAAAAAAAAAATGTTTTTACTTAGTTTCTCCTTCACTGATGTGCATTGATGAGGCGGCACTGATGGGCACGGATAGACTGAACTGGTGGGCATTAATGAGGTGGCACTTATGGGCACTGATGAGGCACTTATATGCCACACTTATGGGCACTGATAGGTGGCAATGGTGGGCACTGATAGGCGGCACAGATATGCGGTACTGATTGGCACTGATGGGTGGCACTGATGGGCGACACTGATGGGCATTGATCGACAGCAGTGATGGGCACTGATGTGCAGCATTGATAGGTGGCAGTGATAGCCAGCACTGACTGGCATCGCTAATGAGCACTGGTTGGTGGTACTTGTGGGCAGTGGTGGGCACTGATTGCTGCCACTGGTGGGCACTGATTGCTGCCACTGGTATGCAATAGTGGGCACTAATTGGTGACACTGTTGGCATTATATTGTAATCAGGGTACTGATGATCAGTGCCCTGATAACATGTGTAGATGTCGCTGATCAGCTCTCCTCACCACACACTCCGTCAGCGTGAGGCGAGGAGCGCCGATTACAGGTGGTCCCCTACTTACAAACATCCGACTTACAAACGACTCCTACTTACAAACTGAAGGAGACAACAGGAAGTGAGAGGAAATCTACCCCTAGCAAGGGAAATTCACTCCTGTAAGAGTTATTATGGGAAAAAGGTGTCTCCAATGATGCTTTATCACCAGTCCATGTTTTCCTAACAACCCAAAATTTTCAAAATCCAATTGTCATTGGGACAGAAAGTAAGGTGAAATCTTCTGAACAGGGGTACAGACAGTAAAACAAATGTTACAGGGGTGATAACCCTTCCCTATGCTATCCAAAAGCTTAAAAATAGATTTTTTGGCTGGAGCTACACTTAAAAAATGTACCTGTTCCGACATACAAACAGATACAACTTAAGAACAAACCTACAGTCCCTATCTTGTTTGTCACCCGGGGACTGCCTGTACCGGCATCTCCGTGTTTACATATGATCGGCTGTGATTGGACACAGCCGATCACATGGTTAAAGAGCCACGGGCGCGCAAGAGCGGCCGTTCTGGGACGCCGTCATATGACGGCATCCCAGAACGAGAGCCGCACCGCCCCGCCGTCATTTGATGGTGGGCGGACGGCAACTTGTTAAAGAGAAAAAAAACCCCGTAAAAACACAAAGTGCATGAAAACTGCAAGCAGCAATGCATTAAAAACACACTGCAAAAACGTGCCTGAAAAACACATCATTCACAGCTGCATAGATGTGAACCTAGACTTAATAGCCGGCAGATATTGCAGTGTTAGTAGAAAATGGCTAGTCTAGTTCCTTGATTATATCTGAGGGTAGGATAGGGAGAGCTGTTGCATCGATGTAGGACTGAAGTCGAATCGTGAGGGAGATCCACAAATTTCCCTTTAATATTGTAGAGAGGCAAATAGAACACGCAAAATGTGGAGGAATTTTTGCTAGGCTTATGAGTGAGAGACTTATAGGGTGCAATTATAATCAGGATAAGATTGGAGGCAGTTTTTTGATAGAACTTACGAGTCTTCCAGGAGCCTCCAATGTGTATAAGGTACATCTCAGGTGATCTCTCGTCGTCATGAAGTGACGGTCTATGAGCTGTCATAGACATGCACACACATTAGAAACCTACAGGAGCATCTCCTTAGAACCATGCGGGGGGTTCCCACTTAAGACGAGCCCTTATGGGAGAAGAGTACCCCTCTCAGGACACACTTCAGCACTTGCCATTGGAAGGGGGGATGTGCCGTCTTGGGAATGTATCTCCACAAAATGAACACTTGTTTGGGTGATGTCTTTTTTTTTTTAAAAGGAACATGTTTATTCGTAAAAACAAGAAAGAAATTATACATACATGTTTTACATTAAACAGAGCCCCTGGAAGGGCGTGCGGAACATGTGTAAAGTTACATTGTGAATGACATAAGCTAGAAAGTAATGACAATAATCCCTTTAGTAATGTGCAATAAAAATTTACAGAACACAAAGCTTTCCTGAGCACTATCACCCTATAGTACGGCACCTTTCTTATGTGAAACTTGGGACAATCCCTGACTCCTTTACTTAATATTATCTGTATAACTAACCATCACATGTATTTGTATTATCAAGCCACTTATCCCAAATCTTGTTATACTTAGCGGGACATCCCCTATGTTTATATATAACCTTTTTATAAGGTAGGGACGTATTTACCACTTTAATCCAATCCTGGAAAGTGGGAGGGATGGCCCTCATCCAATGTCTAGCCACTAGCTTTCTTGCACAAAAGAGCGTTTCGTATAGAAAAATAGCAGAAAATTTGTCAATGGTGATATCTGGGAGCAACCCCAGTACACATACCTTTGGCTCCAATTGGACAGGCGAGCCCATATCATCATGTAAGAATATGATGATTTGTGTCCAGTAGTTTTGGATATTCGAACAAGACCACATAAGATGAAAAAAGGAGCATGCTGGACTTGTACACCGTGGACACTTTGGGTCCTGGTTCTGGGAGAATTTAGCAATTCTAGTTAGTGTAAGATATGGATTATGTACAGCTGAGTCAGGCGCTCCGGAAGCTTCGGAGACACCTTTTTAACGTTTTCTAGGACCTCGTTCCAATCGGAATCATCCACTGGACCAATGTCCTCTTCCCATCTAAGTTTCACTGTGTCAATGATACCCGCAACTGAGCATGCTCGCAAAACGACATATAGAGTTGATATCAGTTTGGCCGGGTCTACCCCTGTAATCACACCTACAAGAGATAGTAATTGTGGTTTTGGGAAACCGTCTACGAATTGTGCTTGTAGGGCGTGTTTCATTTGCCTAAAGTTAAATAACATGTGCATAGGTAGTTGAAACTCAACACATAGTGATTGGAAGTCTCTTACTCCTGACGGGGTGATTACCTGATGTAGGAATACTATCCCTTTGGCGGCCAACCTGGCAGCACCAGGGAGCGATGACAGCTCCTTCAGTTGGGGGTTGAGCCATAGAGGAGTATGAGAATGGAAAAAGTCAGCTCCAATTAGTTTAAGCGCTATCTCCCAAATGCGTTTGTGTTGGTGCAGAAGAGATCCCTGGCCACCTGTCCCCCTCCTGGCAGTCCCCCCCCTAAATAATACTTGTAAGGGGGAATGGGTATTTTTGTTAGGCTTGTTACAAACGAGGGCCTGGCATTTAGCACCATCTGTGTTGTGAATGTAGTAAAAGTGCGATAGCTGTGCAGCTATATAGTATGAGTGGAAGTCAGGAAGGGCTGCCCCTCCCGATGAGGCTGGATTTTTAAGGGTATTCCAGGCTAGCTTATGTCTACACGGGCCCCACATGAATGAATTGATAATTTTTTGTCAATTGTTTTAAATACTTTAAGAGGGATAAGTACTGGTGAATTCCAAAACACATACAGAAACTTAGGCATTATGATCATTTTGATAAGGTTGATACTACCCATTATCCCCAGTGGAAGTCTTGCCCAGATTTGTAAGTGAGATTTAAGATATATGAAAAGCGGTTCAATGTTATTGTCTAAAAATTCCAATGGGTCTCTCGTTATTTGTATTCCCAAATATTGGATAGATGCAACTCTCTGTAAGGGAAGGGACGCTGATAAGCATGTGGGGGATGATACATCTAGAGGCAGAATCTGATTTTGACCAGTTCATACGCAACCCCGAGTGTTTACCAAAATCCTCAATAGTCTGAAGGGCAGCCTGTAAAGACGGGCCTGCATCTTCCAGATACAGGAGCATATTGTCCGCATATAGGCTCACCATCTCCACCAGGCTCCCCATCCGAAGGCCCCGTATTTTGGGGTTGTTCCTGAGAGAAATGGCAAGTGGCTCTACCGCCAAAGCGTAAAGGAGTGGGGAGAGCGGGCAGCCCTGTCTGGTCCCCCGTTCAAGGGGGAATGGGTCAGATGTCCTCCCATTCACTGTCACTCGGGCTTCAGGTAGAAAGTAAAGTAATTGAACCCATTTAATAAAATTGGGTCCAAACCCGAAACCTCTCAAACAATCCCAAAGATATCCCCACTCCACCGAGTCGAACGCCTTAGCGGCATCAAGTGCTACCACTGCCCTATTCCCTATCTCCTCGTGGGCTGCTGAAACATTCATGTATAGACGTCGTAGATTCATGGCTGTGTTTTTCCCAGGCATGAATCCCGACTGATCCGGGTGGATGAGAGATAGAATAATTTGGTTCAGGTGAATAGCCAAAATTTTTGCCAAGATTTTGATATCAGCCTGTAGCAGCGAGATTGGACGGTAAGAATCTGGGAGTAGGGTATCCTTGCCCAGCTTGGGAAGCACTATGATTACCGCTTGACGAAGTGAGTGGGGGAGGGATTCGGATTCAAAAATATGGTTATATAACCTCAGTAGTTCAGGGACTAGTTCCTCTGAGTAAGCTGCATAAAAATCTAGCGGCAGGCCGTCCAGTCCGGGAGCCTTTGCAGGCGCTAGGGATGCCACGGCCGCCGCAATCACGTCTACAGTAAGAGGAGTCTCAAGGTCCACCAACTGGGATTCCGAGATTTGTGGGAAAGGAATATCTTGAAGAAAAGTCTGTGTTTCCTGTGCGGTAACCTTTACTTGAGAGGAGTAAAGGTCGGCAAAGTATGTCCTAAATGTAGCCGCCACCGACGAGGGGTCTGTCAGTAGTACATTGTTTGGGGCCATTAGGGAGACCACCACTGGAGGCCTAGCATCTTGCCGAGCCAAATACGCCAATAATTTGCCCGCCCGCTCACCTTGTTCAAATACCCTCTGCTTTGAGAAGAATAACTTCTGTTTGGCCTTTTCGAAATGTAGTTGATCCACTATTTGAGTGTGAAACTTAAGTGCTGAGGCTTTGTCAGGCGTAGGATCTATACTAAATTCATTAGTAATCAAGTCTAATTTTTCAGTGGCCTGCTGAATTAGTACCTTTGAGGCGGCTATCAATCTATTAATGCGTGTTGACAATATGGCACGGACATGAAGTTTAAAGGATTCCCAAACCATATCAATCGGAGCAGTACCCCGGTTGGTATTGAAATAAAACTGCCACTCCCCATGTATGTCCTCCTGATCCCCCAAAGCAGAAATCCAAAAGGGATGAAGGCGCCATACGCCGGGCCCTACCTGTGGGGTGAGCTGCAGGGAAGCCCAACATGGAGCATGATCGGATAAAGACCTAGTGTGATAGCCTGAATCGGTTAACGAGGGGAGTAGAATGTTCGAGATCAGTATTAGATCTTGCAGGAGAACGCCTGAGCGTCTGGGTGTTTATAGCGCCATGTATCGGTAAGTGAAAATTCCGTTAAGGTACGCCCAAACCGGGTAATGTTAGGGGGTTGAGCGCTCTGACTCAGCTGTAACCTGTCCACTGATGGATCTAGAACCATATTAAAATCTCCGAGCCAAATGACCGGGATCGTGGGGTGTTTTGCCATAAAAAGAAAGCCCTCATTAACTAGATTAGAAGTGTACGGTGGGGGGATGTAGAATGCCATTATGAGGTACTGAGTGCCAGACAGAGTACAATGCAAGAAGATGAACCTACCCTGAGGATCTGTCCGCACCAAGATAAGACCAAACGGAGTGGTCTTAGCAATTAGGGCAGAAACCCCCTGAGAGTATGGAGTGTGTGTGGCATGATAGGCCCACCCTATCCACGGCATTTAAATGCAATCTGAAGTTGACCAGTAACATGCGTCTCAACCAGAACCGATATGTCAGCCCGGTAGGACTTAAGACACCCAAAAATCGCAGTACGCTTAATCTTGTCACGAATCCCCCTAATGTTCCAGGTCAGGAACTTTATACTAGCCATAATTTAAATTGTTGAGTGCTGTTGAGACACCGGTCACCGAGCTTTGCCCGAGACATACTCACCCACACCCCACGGGTTTGGCCCAACAACACAAGAGCAATTTATACCATGTATAATGATTTCTAATACATTTTAATGTGAAATAAATATAATTCCTTAAATAAACCGGACAACAGAACCTTTCCCCCCTCCCTGCCCTCTGCCTCCCAAACTTGGCTGGGGCATATAACCCAAAACCTGTGCGATTACATGTAAGCATCTTGCTACCCATATAAAAGAAGAATAATCGCACTGCTTTAACTTTTACCCGCTCTTGGCTCAATAATAACTTTAGTAACGATGTAACTACCGCCAGCGGGGGCGAATAAACGCTGGTGGTAAACCCAGCAATGAGAGTGTTAGACGGTATTGCTCAGCAAAAACCAGTAGGTATATTGTTCTGACCAATTACTCAGCCGTGATGTATAGCAACAATAAACATTTAATGAAAAAAATGTTTAATTAAAGAAACAACACAATACAATTATTGACCCCCTTCTCTCCACAAAAAGAGGGGGAAAAAAGAGTCCTTTTGGAAAGGAGGTGAGCGAGGGAATATAAGTGGGACATCTATAACCCACATGTGGTTGATACCTGTTATCTTTCACACCAGTCACAAAGGAGAGGCCTTTCCCAAACAGAGATTGGCTGCATATTACCTGGGACCCTTAGGGATAAACGTGAGAAGGGGTATACATCGGGAGCATCCAACGCAACCCCTGTAAGTTTTCCTATATGCCCCAGCTAATTGAAGTGGAATGTTCTAAATTGCTTCAGAAGCACATGAATTGGGGGTCATTTACAGATTCAGAATGTGAGTCACTGTTCGTATTGTGGGCAAGTGAGACAACTTACGATCACAAAAAGCAGCAAGTCGAATGTTCTATCTGGCAGGACGGTTTCTCTCCGCTTCACGCTGATCCAACCAAGCCGATGCGAGCGTCGGATCCTCGAAAAAGTGCGCCCGGTCCTCTCCCACCATGCGAAGACGGGCTGGAAACAGCATTGCATATTTTAGGTTATGGACTCTCAACCGCCGTTTTGGACCTCCGCAGAGAAATCCGGGAATGCCATCACATGTCCCAACTGGAAGGGTATGTTCCCCTTGGTTCTGGCCAGGCGGAGGATGGTGTCTCTGTCCCTAAAGTTCAGGAGCTTTGCTATAAATGTGCGTGGCGGTGCACCTTCAGGAGGTCGGCGTGCAGGCATACGATGGGCACGTTCCACCACAAATGTGATAGAGAAAGCCTCTCTGTCGTATGCGGTGATCAGGAGTTTTTCGAGAAAAGTGGCTGGATCAGGACCCTCAGAGTCCTCCGGCAGACCAATGAAACGAAGATTAGATCTGCGGGCCAGGTTTTCGAGCTCGTCGTGCTTCTGAGCTAGTTGTTGGAGTTGGCACTGTAATTCTTCCTGAGAGTGCTGTAGAGGATACAACGTGTCTTCCGCACGACTTATTCTGGTCTCAGCTTCTGTGACCCGCTCCCGGATCTTGGTTATGTCCTGACGAATTAACGATATGTCCACCTTCACCTCCTCTATCTTAGTCGTTAATGTTGATTGGCATAAGGAGATCACCTCCAGGACCTTAGCAGTGTCAGCCGCCTCGTGTTCTGTATGCTGAGCGGCGTGTGGAGCTGCTGAGTCGCCATCTTGCCCCTCCAGGTCCCGATCTACTCTCCGATACCTTTTCAGGGAGGAGGATGCCGTGTTGTTTCTCTTTGGCGGGGACATATTAGAACAGGTGTATTCTGGGTATATTCACCCAGATATAGGAGAATTAGTTAGCTGAACAAGTGCAGGATATCGCTGACAGGATATATCACGAGCGGAGCTCTGCTCAAACACGTCTGCTCACATTGCCGTCCGGGCCATGCCCCTGGGTGATGTCTTTAAAGCAGGTAGGATTGTCCAGGAGGTTACCATTTAGACACCACATGCCATATCGACAAGGCCTATCTGGGAGATCAACAGAGACCAACACTGGGGCATGGACTGACAGGAGAATGAAACCTAAACTTGCCACAGGAGAGCAGTCAAGTAGGTTTGTAGAGATAAAGATGTAGTCAAGCCTACTATAGGTCTTGTGAGGAGCAGAGAAAAAACGATAGTCTTTGCCCTGGGGGTTGAGCAGGCGCAAGATGTCACAGAGGCCGAAATTGCAGGCCCTCAGTCTTTTCAGTCTTTTGAGGGTGGACTTACTAGATGAGGAATTGTAGGTTGTCGCCTACTGTAAGATTGCCCGCAGCAAAAGTATGAAGACGGGAAAGAGCCGACAGTCCAAATGGCACTTGATCTTGATTGGGGAAATAAAGATTAGTGATTGTATAAATAGAATTATTGAGAGACAATTTGACAAATGGGCTTCTATCTACATCATTGCCCTGGGTTTCAAGAATGTAACATGGGAGTTTTTTATAAAAGGCAATCGATATTCCACAAGTTGTTGAACCAGAGTGTGAATATGTGCCCACTCCAACTCTCTTTAAACAAACAAAATAACAAGATGCTAGATAAAGAGCTACAAAGGGCAGGTGGTGATTCAATAAATAAAAAAAAACATAAGTACAATGGTGGGGGTGGTGTCAACCTCCACCCATTCCAGCCTGAGACTCCCCAAATTGGGGGGAGGAGCAAGATGGGGAGCATAGTGGGTGCTAGGCCCCAAACAGAGAGCTGATAATATAACTGGTATGCATTACTTTAAACTGCGAACATCAGCACATTGTAAACCCTAGGAAGGAGAAAAGTAAGGAACAGTATGTGGCCAAGAAGAACAGAACACACTGCCTGTTCACTGTAGCATACTGACAACTATGAACTGCAAAGAGTTCTAGGGCCAGGAATTTATCAAAGGATAGAACAACAGAGCAAACAAGCTGCAAAAAAGAGATCACAAAGCCATACGAGTCCAGGCAAGGCACTGTATGAAGGAGATCATGTGGGGATCCTGCGGTGGATGGTGGGTTTCTTGGAAACTAGGTTCAGCATCAAGAAGGGAGTCAGAGTATGCCCTCACTTGTGGATTGGGCTATTGAAGTAGACCTAAGAGACTTGGAACGTCTACTAGCCCAGGAAAAAGACAAAGAGGAACAGTTTTCCATTACGTGGACCTCTTGCTTCTAAATTTGTGACATGGGCTGCAGGCGAACCACCTATCCCCACCCTACAGCCATGATGGAGTACCTCTTTTCTTCCCCTCTCTCCTAGATACTTTCTGCCTTCCCACTCTGCCTTCTACTACATGAAGTGTTCCCATTGCCTATGGAATAAGTTGTGATCCCACCAGCGATTGTTCTTTGTAAGCATATGACTTGGCTCTTACAAGCATTCTATGTTTCTATTTGCTGTGACCTGATCCCATGTTGAGAATATCTCAAGTACGATGGTTTGATTTACTTATTATCTTGCTGTATTATATTAAATGTACAAAAGAACATAAGACCTCAATGAACCTATTGTAACTGTTATGAATGTACCACATGTCTACGATATAATTGTTTATCTTTACTACTATTCTGGAATATTGATATGGTCTTGTTTCAATAAAATATGATTGAACTAAGAAGGGAGTCAGGAACTCTTTTGCAGGAAGCCAGCCATGGAAGGTTTCCGTAGCCAGTCAGGAAGCGGAGTATATGGAAACACGCCCAGAAAATTGGGTAAGCCTCCTAGGTGTCTGAAAGTGGCTGTTTTCCTGTTTTTGGAAGCAAGCAGTTGGAATGGGCATTTTGTCTTGTGATCTAGCAGCAGCCATAGAAACTTCCTTTACTTTAAAGAAATTGACGAGACATAGGAAATTACGTGGCCAGGCCCTATCGGGGTAAATCTTTTCGAAGTACTGAGAGTCACATACCATGTCCATGGGTCCCAGAAATGGAGCACAGTGAGAAGATGCAGCTGGAGGAGGGGAAAAAGCTGGTTCCCATGTGTTTCCTGAGAAGGAGGGGAGATAGATGTTTCCCCAGTCACCTGCTCTCATTCTGGAAGGTCTCCATAATCTTTTGAGGTGGGTGCTGCTATGGTGTCAGGAACCAAGGTGATGGAGCAAGACAGCTGTAGTGAAGCCGAGTCTTGGTCCTGTAGTGGTGTAGGCACTGAGAGAGCCTTAGTGTGGAGTGAGTCTGCAAAGGGGTGGACAGTGGACTGGGATGCTGCCATGTCTGCCCAGTCCGTTGTGACAGAGCGGCAGCTCCAGGTGAAGAGGGCGGCGAGCCTGCCAGCATTCTGTTTGGAGAAGGTGCCGGTGGCATCAGCTGCTTTCTTTCTCCCTATCATAACCACTGGGAGATTGATGTGTGCTCTATATGGCATGTGGAGAGCCAGGGAAGGGACAGAGCAGCGATTAACACAACCTAACCAGCCATCAGCAAACTACGCCTCACAAAACATGTATAATAATTTAATGACTAGAGGACTTTGAAGAATAGTGTTTCCTTTCATATAACTCTCTGGAGTTTAGCCTTAGGAATGGATTTATTTGAAACAGGATGTTCAGAACCTATGTGATAGAACCTATATAATAGAACCAGGGCCACAGAGGAAAGTATAAGCTCCCTGGAAGTTGCTGTGCACCCCTTGTCTGTTACAGTGCATGATACTACAAGTGAGATGGCAGCTCTCCACGCTAAATTCGATGACTTAGAGAAGCGCTCACGCAGAATAATCTCCATTTTGTGGGGCTTCCTGAACATTTTGGCTGACATTTTTGGCACCGATGCACCTTCATTCTCATATGTCATCGAGCGTGCACACTGTACCCCTCCACGTCCCCCTCTGGCAGGAGCCCATCCATGTTCCCTTATAGCATGAATCCTTAATTTCCAGGATTCTATGCCTTGCAAGGGAAAAAGGGCCACTTAAATTCAATGGCAATACCATCTCGGCTATCCTGATTTCTCGGCCGAAGTTCAACGCCAATGCATCTCCTTTGCAGCAGTGAAAGCCCACTTGCTTACTGAAGGCTTACAATATGCTATGCTTTTTCCTGCCAAGCTGCGTGTCATCCATGATAGTAAAGCCCACTTCTACACCATCCATAAAGAAGCCATGGCGTGGCTGAACGATCAATATGGAAATGCACCCAGACACAGGAGTGAATGACCGTCGCATTTGTTCTTTGAAATTACCTTCTGATCCATCACTACAGATCCTGGGATTTCTACACCTACCTGCCTAAACTGTACTGTCTGTGTTTACCATTTTCACCACGCTGCCTATATACCTCGTGATGATCCTTGTGCCCCCCCATGCACGCGGGCAAGGAGCAACTTCCCAATGCATCCGGCCTTCTCTACCTGAGTTGTTTTTTACCTGTTTTTGACGTTATGCCTTTTGATATACAGGGAGGTCAGGTGGACTTTAATTTTCCCTACATCTACGGTGGATCTGTGTCCTGGAACCGGACCTCTTTATAATTCTACTTACTGTTGAGAGCCTCCCCAGATTCCGCACTATCCCCCGCACCAGTAGGTGGTGTGGCCACGGGACAGTTCTGACCTCAACTGAGGGTTTTTTTCTGGTTTAGGGATCCAAGGCTCGCTATGTTTAGGATGGCTGAGCGGGGTGGGTGGATTGGGCTTTCAAATGGACCTTTCTTTTCTCTTTTTTTTCAATTTTTCAATTTTTTTGTTGTTGTTGTCTTTGGCAGAATACCCTGGTTTTTCATTTGTATTCCCTTAAATGCTCTTACTGATTTAAACTTAGATCTTCACATTGTGTTGTACACATGTTCATGTATGTTCTGGGTGGCATAACCAATTATGTTTTCCATGTGGCTGTATCCTTATGTGATTATTATATACTGTTTACCTTAACATGGCAAAGCCCTTAAAGATAATCTCATGGAATACTAGAGGTTTGAATGCGCCCCAAAAGCAGTCCCTGGTCTTCTCCGTTTAAAAAATGTCACCCCCATATAATTTGCCTCCAAGAAACTCACCTTACTGGTACCAAGGTGAGAGCCCTCAAGTGGCCGTGGTTGGCTCAGTCCTATCACGCCACCCACACAAACTACTCCCGGGGGGTCTCTATTGTACTGGCCAAATCCCTCTCCGCAGAAATTTTACAAGTTAAAACGGACCCTGATGAGAGATTTATTATACTCACATTACAAATTGCCTCTGTGACATTCACCATAGTGAACATTTATATCCCTCCACCTTTTTTGGTGGAGGTATTGTCAAAATTGTCATTTAAAGCGGAGCTCCACCCATATAAAAGTCAGCAACTACAAAAAGTGTAGCTGCTGACTTTTATTAATCGGACACTCACCTGTCCCACAGTCCAGCGATACGGGTGTACAAAGCCCCGCTCCTCCCCACCTCCTCTCTGCGGTGCCGACATTGTCATTGTGGGCGTCCGGCTGTGGCTTCACAGGTGGGCACACACTGCGCATGCACGAGCCGCGCTGCACACTGTGACTGGCAATCATCTGGGACCTGTGACGTGTCCCAAATGATTGCTGAGAGTGAGGGGGAGAGGTGAACTTCCTTCCGGTGCCGCGGTGCCCCGGGAGAACATGGGAGCTGGATCCCTCTAAAAAGAGGGTATCCGCTCCCCCCAAAAAAAGACATGCCAAATGTGGCATGTCAGGGGGTCACCTGCACTCAAAGCGGAAGTTCCATTTTTGGGTGGAACTCCACTTTAAGCTATTATCAAGACCCCCGGGCCCCTTACTTTATGTGGGCGACTTTAGTGCCATTTTGGACCTGACCATGGACCGCTTGGGGGGTGGGAGTAGACCCTTTCCCTCCTTTATTGATTGGACACGAGTTCACGGTCTCACAGAGATATGGCGCTGGGAGCATCTGGATGTCTGCCAATACTCCCGCCACTCTGTCTCTTTCCTCACCATGTCTTGGATTGACCTGGCATTTGCTGCAGAGGACACTCTTCCCATTGTGTGTGCAGTGTCCTACTTGCCCAGGGGAGTGTCAGATCACGCTCCTCTCTCTGTGGACCTCCTCCTCCCAGGCTCGGAACCTTCTACTTGGTGCTTGATTTCCTACTTGCTGGAGGATGAGGTGGTGCAGTGGGAATGCAAAAAGGGCATTGCTGGTTACTGGAAATACAATCTGGGAACAGTGGATCCATTGATAGAATAAGAGGCCTTTAAGACCACACTGAGGTGTACCTTTATGTCCATCACTTGTGTTATACACAAAAATAATCAGCAACGCACTGAGGGATTAGAGACAGTCATGCTGACATCGGAATCTGTCTATGCTACTAACCCTGACTCCAACACGAGAGATGCATGGCTACAGAGCCACAGGGAATACAAGCTCCGTTTGTTAGATCTTACACAAAAACGCATGTTGCACGCTACTCAGAAGTAACAAACTGGGCGCCTATTGGCATATCTGACTAGGCCCGACCGCTCTCCTATTTCTAACCCACACATTCTAACTACACAGGGTCAGATTAGTGACACTCCTAGGAACATTATGGAGACTTTCTTAGACTTTTACAAGGACCTCTATACATCCAGGGTTAACTACACCAAATCCCAATTGAATGACTACTTAGCCAATATATCTCTCCCCTCTATCGACTGAAAGAAGAGGGAGGGACCTATTTCTGTAGACGAAATTGCTGCGCCCATTTCGCAACTACCAACACATAAGACGCCAGGTATGGTGTGCTAGATCTATAGTTCCAAGATCTATTATGCCCATTTCTTTTATGTACTTATAACATGGCCCTAGATATCGGAACTCTTCCCCCCACCATGCGGGAAGCTCTGATTATACTATTATTGAAACCTCACAAGGACCCTCTCAATCGTGACTCATACCGCCCGATATCTCTCATTAATGTGGATGTTAAAATCCTAGCCAAAGTATTGGCAAACCGCCTGAATGTTGTGGTTGCGAACTTGGTCAATAGTGATCAGGGATGCTTTATACCTGGTAGATCTACTAGAATGAATATTCACTGACTGTTCCACAATATACAGTATCGCCATGACTGCCCCCACCCCCCCCACCCACCCATGCCATTGTGTCCCTAGACACCTGTAAAGCCTTTGACAGTGTGGAATAGCCATTTCTCTTTCAGGTGCTGCACCCATACAGTTTAGGCCCCCGCATTCTAGCATGGATAAGACTCCTCTATACCTCCCCAGTGGCCCATATCCGAGTTAACTCACATGTTATCGATTCTTTTACTAGGGGCACAAAGCAGGCGTGTCCGTTATCACCTCTCTTATTTGCTCTAGCTATGGAGCCTCTTGCTGTATGCATCCTCTCCTCCCCCTTAATTAAGGGTCTTCCCTTAGAGGAACGAATCTCGCTGTACGCGGATGACACCCTGGTGTACCTGGCTGATACTCATGAGTCACTTCACACTCTGCTTTCCAAAATGAACGCCTTTGGGGACTACTCTGGCTTCCGGGTGAACTGGGATAAGTCCAATATTTTTCCTTTGGATCCAGGTTCGATCCCCCAGATTCACCAGACTATAGGGTGTGTCCTCCTTTAGGTATCTCGGAGTTGTGATACAGATGCCTCTATCTTCCTGCATTGCTAATAACCTAGGTCCCTTATTAACTCAGCTACAAGAACAAACCAAGCAACGGATGGATTTGCCTCTGGATCTCATGGGCAGGGCTAACGCCCTTAAAATGATATATCTACCTAAGTTATGGTATGTGCTGGCTAACTCCCCTTGCAAAATCCCTGAATCCATTTTTAAGCGTATAGACACAATCTGCACGGCCTTCTTATGGAACGGTCGACCCCCCACCGGGTGGCTCTTGAAAGGCTGAGGCTGCCGACACATCTGGCAGGTTTAGTGTTTCCAAGCTTTTATCTCTATTATCTAGAATCTCAATTGGTCCATATTCATGATTGGCTACACCCAGCTGCAACAAATGCATGCACTACCACTGAGGGAGCTATTGCCTCTTCCCTAGAGACCCTCCATAACATTATCTAAAGAGGGCAGGTTCCAGCTCATCCATATTAGCTACTTCTCTTTTGTTATTCTGCTCAGTTGTTTCAAAGATATCCAAACAATCTTGGTCGACCTCTCCCAATAACCCTCTGTGGTTCAATCCCAATCTGTAGGAACTGTACTCCCTACCCAATCCCAATCGCTGGTACTCTAAAGGGGTTAAATGTCTATGACATTTATACGATACACAGGGTTTTAAATCTTTCTATCAACTACGCATTGACTTTGACCTACCACGCTCCTACTTGTTCTACTATTATCAGCTTCGACATGCTGTTCATGCCCAGTTTGGCTCTTTAGACCTATAACTATACCCCCACTGGAGAAACTGCTAAGACACCCTGACCCCACTGAAATTGACCTCTATGGAATCTCCCTCCCTGATGACTGGTCGGAATTTAGTGATACATACAAGATTTCAGTTATCTTATCCAGGGACCAAATTATACACATCAAAATCTTTCACCACTCTCACCTTACTCCAGCTAGATTACATAAAATGGGGCTAACCCCCTTGGCTGAGTGCTACAGAGGCTGTGTCCAAACCACTGATTTTCTACACTGTTTCTGGTCCTGTCCAGTGGTTCAAGACTTTTGGGCAGAGGTAGGTTCTTTCATTTTCTCTGCACTGGGTCTCCCGAACATTGTCCATCCCAAAAACTGCCTTCTAGGCATCTTTGGTGACTTATGTACTCCGCATTCTGTACTTCTGTTAAAAAGTCTATCTTGCTGTCTTGGAAGGGAACACAGAACCCCCTGAAATCCCTAAAGTTAAAGTAAATCAATGATTCTATAACACTATAAAAACTTACTTTTGAACTCCGGAAAAGGAATACGACATTCCACAAAATTTGGAGTATATGAATAGCGAGCCCACTGACCTTTACCCCAGAGTGAATACATTATAATGTCATTTCTTGGTTGTGCCACGTACTTTAATGTGTTGATCTCCACTGTAGATATATGAAGTTCACATTGACGGTATGGTCAATTCCTGTACTTATGCAATTAATAATCGCACAAGATAAGTGAATTGATATTTGTTGATTGACTGAAAGAGTGCATTGCTTGTTTATATAGTTACGTAGTCAGGTTGAAAAAGACACAAGTCCATCCAGTTCAACCATAAAAATAAATAAATAAAAAATAATATCAAACAATTCCAAATACCCAATCATATACCCACAGTTAATCCAGAGGAAGGCAAAAAACCCCAGCAAAGCATGATCCAATTTGCTACAGCAGGGGAAAAAATACTGAGCTGGCCAGAACCACCTCTGGAGGGAGTCTATTCCACATTTTCACAGCTCTTACTGTGAAGAAACCTAAATGTATACCAATGAACAACCAAAGTTTTTTTTTTTTTCTTTGTTTGTTGGTTGGTCTTTAAACCCAATAAAAATATCTTAAAAAAAAAAAAATATATATATATATATATATATATATATATATATATATATATATATATTCTTGAATGTCTTATCTAATTCCTTAACTGAGAAGTTCTTAAAGTGGTTCTAAAGCCTTGAGGTTCTTTACCTTAATGCATTCTATACATTAGGGGGAAAAAAACTTCTGTGCTACAGGATCTCCTCCTAACCGCCCTTATACTTACCTGAGCCCAATTTAGATCCAGCGCTGTGCCCGAGAGCAGCAGCTCTCTCCACTCTCTCCCTCCTCACAGGGCAGACTGGTAGCAGCAGGCTTCCGCTGCTGTCAATGAAGTTCTGTGATGAGGGAGCAGGGGCAAAGCTGAGCTGTGCTGTCTGTGTCTATAGACATAGACAAGGCAGCTCAGGAGTGGAAGGCGTCTTTCTATGTGGGCGCGTGCCGAAGAGGAGAAGCCAGGAGCGGTGACAGCGGCAGGACCCCTGAAGTAGAGGATCGGGGATGCTCTGTGTAAAACCATGACATGTATTGACATGAATGTCAATGATGACATGTATGATATCTATTATTTTAGTAAAAAAATAAAAATAAAATCACTTTAATACTCACCAGGCAATCACCTCGAACACAAATATTGTATGAATCTTTGTATGAGCATTGTGTTCCATCATGTGCTAGTCGTTTCATGTATACTACATCTCCAGATTCTTTAGACTGGCAGTAAAGATGACATCTTTCTTTTTCTGAAAGACAAAACAGACTTAAAGTGGATGTAAACCCTCTCCTATGCCCGGTGAAGTGAATAGTCCCAGATGATACACAGAGATTAAACAAATCTCCTTACATAAGTTTTATTTGTATATCTGCTGTCTTCAGCTTTATACAGTGCCTTGAAAAAGTATTCATAGCCCTTGAAATTTTCCACATTTTGTCATGTTACAACCAAAAACTTAAATGTATTTTATTTGGATTTTGTGTGATAGACCAACACAAAGTGGCACACAATTGTCAAGTGGAAGGAAAATAATAAATGTTTTTTAAATTTTTTTACAAATAAATATCCTGTAAGGTTACAGCGTAAAATTAGCCAGTGGTAATCCGGGGAACTGTAATAGGTCCTGTATCCTGTAGATAGCGGTGTGGTGTCCTGATGGGTGCTTCTCACTGGTATATATCTTCTTTATATACATCAGGTGGCAATAGAAATCCTCTCAGATGAGCACATCAAAACATATAAAAAGAAAGAATGGGGATCCCAAAAGTGAAGTATGTAATGCTAATATTTTATTTAGATCACAGTCAAGATGTGGTACTCACATAAAAGCAGGTAAAAACTATTAAAACACAAAACGAGCAGTGAGCTCACGGCCTGACATAATTTCCGGTGCCTGTGTATTCCGACGCGTATCGTCACGGTCATGTGACTTCATCAGGGGAAGGCTACTAGCACTGGAAGTGTCTTTAAATAGGTTTAGTATTGTATCCTAACGAGTGGCCATTTTCCATTTTCTTGTGGTCCCATGGAAGAACATAGTATGGCGGCTATTTTACAGTGGATATTACTGAACAGACCACAACTGCGGCCATTTTCTTGTAGTCCGTAGTTAGTAAACAAAGCGCAACCAATTTGTGGCTGATCTTGCAATATAATAAATGTCAGAAAATGTAAAGGGGCATACAGTCCGACTCGAAGTTCATGGGTAGTAAATTAAAAAGTGAAATTAGGCTGTTCCGTGCTGTTCGAATGACACACATTAAAACTAAAGTATAAAAATGTTTTTAAAAGTTTTTTTTATAAAACGGGATGTAACTAATGTTGGACAGACGAATGTGGGGAACACCAGAAATGATGTCAATAGCTGTATATGTAACAACAATATGCATATATATATATGACTTAGTAGATGATAATTAAAACAGGGAGAGTCAGGAGGAAATACTACAAGTGACCTATCCACAAGAGTCGGTAAAATTAAAGTAGTACTGGTGAGACAACATAAAATTACATAACAAGAAGAGTGGATATATTATTTGGGATTTTTGGATGCTTAAAAATCACTGATAAAACAATTCAGACCGAATTTAATGTTCAATCCCCGGGGTGGAAAAGTGTCTAATATAAAAATCCATTTGGACTCTAATTGGCTAAGGGTCCTTACTTTATGTCTACCCCGCCAATGTTTTTTATATGGTTCTATCCCCCAAAATCTCAAATGGATGGGGGCTTTCTTGTGATGTGTGGCAAAATGTTTGGAAAAACTGTGTTTACCAAATCCTTTCAAGATATTTTGTACGTGTTCTTTAATGCGTACTTTCAGGGGTCTTTTTGTGCATTCTACGTATTGCAACCCACAGCTGCATCCCAAGGCATAAACGGCTCCCTCTGTATTACAGCTGATGAAGTCATTAACCTCATAAGTGTTACCTGTACTGGTGTACGTGAACTGAAACTTTTTTCAACCGGGCGTTTTGTTTTAGTACATGCAAAGCAACGTTTGCACGGGAAGAAGCCTTTTCCTGTAAAGAACGTAAAACCCCTTGATGATGGGTCTGGAATACTTTTCACAATCTTATCTCGTATCGTAGGGGCTTTTTTATAGACACAATTAGGGTTGCGAGGTACCAGCTCTTGGAAATGTGATTGGTATGGTGTCTACCCTGGATCCTTGTTTGTTCTCATCTTTGATCAATTAATTGCGGTCCATTTCTGCTACTTCTGATATTTTGTCTTTTATGAATTTATTATCATAGCCTTTTTTAATGAATCTGTGTCCTATTTTATCGCAAATTCTTCACAGATGCATATTTTAGCCCTTTGTCCAGAACTCCGATTTCTTCTTTTGTAAGAGATGTACCACTCAGATTAAAAATCCCTTCTCCTTTTATGCTCTTTTGCGCTTGTTGTCTCTTCCCTGATCGTCATCCTCTCTTCTTTCTGGACTTCTTCTCCTCCTCCTTGATTCGTCTGTTCTCCTCGGTGGATGGCTCTCTGTGCCGCTCCCTAAAAAAGACCTATTGTGGTTTGGGTCTGGATAGTAGGTCTGATAATATCTCTCATCCTTTTCTTCCTCATGGCGGTCTCTCAGGGTGGCATAATAGTTATATGTTGGTATCGGGCAATGTTCACAAGAATGGTATGGTCCTTGAAATGGACTCCCTCTATCTCTGTGTCCATATTCATAATTGGGTATTGGGCTTCTTCCACGTTGTCCATATGTCGCATGTGGTGGTTCTCTTGTTTCTCTTTGCTCATACGGTGGCCTATTCCAATTCTTATTCCCATTCTGAGACTTTTTATTATTTTTCCAATAGTGGGGTTTTTCCAACCATTTTGTGGAGTCTGGTTGTAATGTGGGGATCTTCTGTCTGCATGTTGTGCGGTATGGTGGTTAGAACTGCCATATCACTCATTTATGTGTCTTGTTGTTTCTACTCTATTTCTATTTGTTGAATCATTATATTGATATCATCTATTCAGTATACTGCGATCAGATTCTTTGTTTACATGTTGAAGGAGGACTAACTTTTTTTTCTGTTGTGGAATAGGTAGAGATGGGCTCCAAATGTCCCAGTTGTCTCTGCCATTTAAAAATGTGGTCAGTCTTAAAGTCATTGATATATCTCGTGTATTTTTTGCTTTTCTTAAGTTGGACATCTTTGCCTTTTTTGGTCAGGTCTTTATTGAGTTGTGCTGTGAATGCAGCAAACGCAGCTGTTTCTTTATAAATTTCTAATTCTCCCCTTATTTCTCCTACAATTTGGTCAATCTTTTTAATCTTTCTTTGTTTCCTTTGTAATAAAAATGTTAAAAGCTCCAGCCTCTTCTCGTTAAAAAAACTTAAACCATTCATCTATGGATTCTTGATCTACAAACCCATCATTAGGTGGGATATCCCACCTTAAATGTCTTGGAACATTGAGACTATCCTTCAGATATTGTTCAAAAGTGGTTGTATACCACCATAGACTCACATGTTTTTCCCATGTTATGGCCTAGTTTCCGCATTAGGCTTTTCTAGATCTCCATTTTTTGTGCTGGTATTTGAAGTGTTAAAAACTTCATCTAGATTTACTTTTATTTTCTCCATGGAGAACACATCTATGGTTGCTGCAGGAATGGGTGGATTTAAGATTGCTAAATGGATATAATAAATATTCCCACGCTACCTAACCTGAGACAAGAACCGGGTACTTAGTTGCAGCAAACACCATAGATGAATGGTTTAAGTTTTTTAACGAGAAGGGGCTGGAGCTTTTAACATTTTGAGAATTAGAAATTTATAAAGAAACAGCTGAGTTTGCTGCACTCATAGCACAATTGAATAAAGACCTGACCAAAAAAGAGTCCAACTTAGGAAAAGCAAAAAATACATGAGAGAAATTAATGAGTTTAAAACTGACCAAGTTTTTAAATGGCAGAGCCAACTGGGACATTTGGATCCCATTTCTAACTATTCCACACCAGAAAAAACTGTAAAGCCCCGTACACACGATCGGATTTTTGTTTGAAGGATGTTGGCTCAAACTTGTCTTGCATACACAGGGTCACACAAATGTTGTCCAAAAATTCTGAACGCGGGAATGCGGTGACGTACAAGACGTACAATGAGCCGAGAAAAAGGAAGTTCAATAGCCAGTGTGGCTCCTTCTGCTTGATTCAGAGCATGTGTGAACTTTTGTGCGACGGACTCATGTACACATGATCGGAAAATTTGGGAACCTGCTTTCAAACATTTGTTGGCGGAAATTCCGACAGCAAATGTTCGATGGAGCATACACAGGGTCGGACTTTCCGACAACAAGCTCACATCGAACATTTTCCATTGGAAAATCCAACCGTCTGTACGCGGCATTAGAGTCCTCCCTCAACATGTAAACAAAGAATCTGATCGCAATATACCGAACAGACCATATCAATTTAATGATTCGACAGGTAGAAATAGAGTAGAAACTCCAAGACACCTAAAGCCCAATGGGAGATATGGCAATTCTAACCACCATACCTCCACAACATGTGGACAGAAGACCCCCACATTACAATCGGACTCCACAAAATGGTTGGAAAAAACCCTACTATTGGAAAAATAATAAAAAGCCTCAGAATGGGAATAATAATTGGAATAGGCCACCGTATACGCGAAGAGAAAAAGGACCACCACATGCGATATGGACAATGGGGAAGAAGCCCAATACCCAATTATGAATATGGGCACAGAGATAGGGGGGTCCATCTCAAGGACCGTGCCATTCTTGTGAACATAGCCTGATACAAACATATAACTACTATGCCCCCATGAGAGACCGCCACAAGGAAGAAATGGATGAGAGATATTATCTGACCTACTATCCAGACCCAAACCACAATAGGTCTTTTTTAGGGAGAGGCACAGAGAACCATCCACCGAGGAGAACAGACGAATCAAGGGGGAGGAGAAGAAGCCCAGAAAGAAGAGTGAATGATGATCAGGGAAGAGACAACAAGCGAACAAGAGAATAAAAGGAGAAGGGATTTTTAATCATAAAAGACAAAATATCAGAAGTAGCAGAAATGGCCCGCAATTATTTGATCAAAGACGAGAACAAACAAGGACACCATACCAATCATATTGGACTATAAATGCACAATATAAAAAGATTGAAAAATATCATTAATCGGCATTGACACATATTGCTGATGGATAAACATCTCCAAGAGGTCTTACCTCGCAACCCTAATTGTGTCTATAAAAAAGCCCCTACGATACGAGATAAGATTGTGAAAAGTAATCCAGACCCCCCGTTAAGGGGTTTTACGTTCTGAACAGGAAAAGGCTTCTTCCCGTGAAAACGTTGCTTTGCATGTACTAAAACAAAACGCCCGGTTGAAAAAGGTTTCAGTTCACGTCCACCAGTATAGATAACACTTATGAAGTTAATGACTTCATCGGCTGTAATACAGAGGGAGCCATTTATGCCTTGGAATGCAGCTGTGGGTTGCAATAAAAAGGACGCACAAAAGACCCCTGAAAGTACACATTAAAGAACATGTACAAAATATCTTGAAAGGATTTGATAAACACAGTGTTTCCAAACATTTTGCCACACATCACAAGAAAGACCCCACCCATTTGAGATTTTGGGAGACAGAACCATATAAAAAAAAATGGTGGGGTAGCCATAAAGTAAGGACCCTTAGCCAATTAGAGTCCAAATGGATTTTTATATTAGACATTTTTACACCCTGGGGATTGAACTTTAAATTTGATCTGAATTTTTTTATCAGTGATTTTTAAGCAGCCAAAAATCCCAAATAATACAGTATATCCAATCTTCTTGTTATGTCATTTTATTTTGTCTCACCAGTACTACTTTAATTTTACCTACTCTTGTGGATATGTCACTTGTAGTATTTCCTCTTGACTCTCCCTGTTTTAATTATATTGATTAGATATCAATTCTACTAAGTCATATATATATGAATATTGTTGTTACATATATAGCTATTGACATAATTTCCCCCCCAAATGTCCCCCACATTCGACTGTCCAACATTAGTTACATCTCGTTTTAAAAAAAAATGTTTTTAAACATTTTTATACTTTATTTTTAATGTGTGTCATTTGAGCAGCACAGAACAGACTAATTTCACTTTTTAATTTATTACCCATGAACTTCGAGTCGAACTGTATTTTCTAACATTTATTATATTGCAAGATCAGCCAGAAAACGGTTGCGCTTTGTTTACTAACTGCGGACTACAAGAAAGAAAATGGCCGCGGTTGTGGTCTGTTCAGTAATATACACTTTAAAATGGCCGTCATACTATGTTCTTCCATAGGACCACAAGAAAAAGGCCGCTCATTAGGATACAATACTAAACCTATTTAAAGACACTTCCAGTGCTAGTAACTATTCCCCGTTGAAGTCACGTGACCGTGATGATACACGTCGGAATACACAGGCACCGGAAGTGACATCAGGCCACAAACTCGCTGCTCGTTTTGTGTTTTAATAGTTTTTACCTGCTTTTATGCGAGTACCATATCTTGGCTGGGGTCTAAATAAAATATTAGTGATACATACTTCACTATTCGTTCTTTCTTTTTATATAATTTGATGTGCTCATCTGATTTCGGTTCACGCTGATGCTGCGGCCCCGGATTATGTGGAGAATATAGGAGACTGTGAGCTCTCTCTCCCACTTGAATATATTTATATTTTTATTTTGGTTTATCCGCTAGAGTGATATCAGCCTACTTTGACTGGACTGTTTTTTATATAAATAAATGAATACATTTTCAAACAGAATCACGCTATGTGGATACCTTTCTTTTAATATTTTTAACACTTAAGTGGATACCCAGTGGGGACCTTTAATACATCAAGGGACAGGAAGTCCCCACCTCCTTGTGTGTAAGCAGCTGCCTTTGGGATTGGGATGCGTGGAAGGAAACTGGCACCCATACGACCGGAGTGACAGGATCAACATCACACGCTCGTACCCCTGCAGGGGTGGAGTGCTCCGGTGAGTGCAACCACATTGGGGGGGACTACCAGTTATTACAGCACGGCACTTTACCACCAAAGAAGAACTTTCTGCACAATTGTTATGAACATTTTTGCACCAAACAAAATATGGGATTTTTTTCTTTGATACTTAGTTGCGATTTGACACACTACTAATGATTTATTATTGCGAATGGTTATTGCACATTAATGCACTATTGTTTGATAATCACTGCTTCTGGCACTTATCACTTTATATTTATTAATGTGAAGATTTATTTATGTTATATAATGGTGTCGTTTTAATATTTGCGATTTTTTGCACATATAGTAGCATTTTTTCACGTAATAAGGTGTTTTCACTAAAATAAGGACAGAATTTTTTGTAGAAATCCCTGGATCATACCAAAATATTTTTTCTAATTTTAAATAGTAATTATTTTATGCACTTGAACATTTGTTTAATTTTCAGCCACACTTCTAGTTCTAACACAGCGCCATTCCCTATACTTTGATTTTCATTTTTTGGGGGATCACTTAGGTGTCCCCTTCCCATTTAGGGGGGCCGCAGGTGTAATTTAGTCTGTAAGCGCGGATCTGTCGATATATTTATAATTGGAAGATTTATGTTCACTTTGGACTCTATCCCATTATCCCTTTTCCTAGTGTCCCTTTGGCACTAGCACTTTCTTTAGTGTGTGACAGCACACTAAAGATGTTATTCCTTTGCACTATTGGCACGTTTTTTGCACATTACAAGATATTATTTATTTTATGAGCATTTTGCACTTTAGCTTGTACATTGTGTATATTTTTGTAGATGCTATTCCTTTGCACTTTGCAAATGTTGCACTTTGGATCGTACACTGTGTATATCGTGCTATGTTTAATTACTTAAAACTAATTGCAAAATTTTGGAGTTAATTATTTATGAATATTTTGCACTTTATATTAATGTCTCATAGCACTTATATATTTATTGAGTATCACTTAGAGCGCAGCACCATTCATTGATTTTATCGTAGGTTGGGCATAGCTAGGGCCTCATAAAATGCAGAGAATATATTGCATATAAAATTATTTTATATAAAGTGTATTGCAGGGGCCACTGCAATATCTGCATCTCCATTGCTTACTTCCATTTCATCCTCAAACAGGTTTGGAGGTTCCATCTCTGATTCATGAATAGAGTCAGGGAGAGTAAGGCAGTGTAGCAATATTGGCCTTTGGAATCTAAAGATGTGCCAAACATTTTCTTAACCACTTCAGCCCCGGAAGATTTGGCTGCTCAATGACCAGAGCACTTTTTGCGATACGGCACTGCGTCGCTTTAACCGACAATTGTGCGGTCGTACGATGCTGTACCCAAACAAAATTGACATCCTTTTTTCCACACAAATAGAGCTTTCTTTTGGTGGTATTTGATCATCTCTGTGGTTTTTATTTTTTGTGCTATAATCAAAGAAAGAGCGAACATTTTGAAAAAAAAACACAATATTTTGTATTTTTTGCTATAATAAATAACCCCCAGTTTTTTAAAAAAAAAGATAATTTTTTTTCTCAGTTTAGGCCGATATGTATTCTTCTACATATTTTTGGTACTAAAAATCTCAATAAGCAATGATTGGGGACAGAAGTGCATCAGCCAGGAGGTGTGTCACAACTATGTCCTCAATCTAAGTCTACATGAGAGGAAAAATAAAAAAAAAGCCAAAAGTAAAATGTTAAAATGAAAATAGATATTACTTATTGCACCAAAACATTAGAGACATAAGAATGCATCAGGGTCAGCTATAAAAAATTTTGCCAGTGTCAAAATTACCTGACGGTAGCCTGCCTATAATCCATGGTCTATGAATACAAACCATGTGTCCTGTACTTCAGATATACAGTAGACTGTTGGCAAGTATAAAGTGCAGGCACAACATGTTGGCAAGTTGAAATGTGTTAGTTCTAGCATGTTCGTGGCTGGCCCAGGCTGGGGAAAGAGTTAATTGTTGTAAGCCCAATTGCTGGGCTTTTTGGTCCTTGCCAATCCACCTGTGTTATAAAAAGGGGGAGGGCTGAGGTCCAGGGGCTTCCTAGTAGAACTTGTTGGTTCTGTTCTACTTGTGGTAATGGGGCAGCTGTGCCTTGCAGTCTGCTGAAGACACTGGGACTTTCGGAGACATCCAAGCCATGGACAATGCCATATTGGACTCTCTCCTCACAGAGGTATGTCTGGGCAGCCACACTACTATGGTTAGGGGAAGAACGTTGTTCATATTGAATTGTTATTCCACACTTGTTTAGTAAAGTTACTGTTCAAAGCCCTGTTTGGAGTTATTCAAAACGGTGCATGTTGGTTCTGGCGTGTCTGAAGAATCAGGGTCTGTAACGTACTAAGGGGTATGAAGTAACATTGTTACAAAAGGGTTAACTGTAGTTGCTATGGGTAACCAAGTGAAGGAACAAGCTACAAGCAACCATTCACATGGTACTTGGTAGGGTAGAGAGGGGGTCATTGTCTGGCTCCCTCCCTAGCAGTCAGTATCCAAAAGCAACCAGATCCAAACAGAGTAGTCCCCACCCACAAGCAGTTTGCAATTTCTCTCTGCTAGGCCCAAATTCCAAGTCATTCTCATCTGTAATATGACTGATACTTCCTGGGTATGCCCAACCTTGTCTGCTCCTCCTGCCTCCAGGATATTCTTACTAGTGAGGAAGCCCATCATAGTGAATTAGTGAATAGGTATGTGTAGGAAGTAGAAGGGAGTATGCAAGCTTGAACACTTCCAGGAAGTGTCAGAGCAGTTGCGGATCAGAACCCTGAGATTTGGATATACTGTATCACCAGTCACTTGCAACCTTTTTTCCTCAGTGATTCTCTTTAAACATCCATGCCATTTTCTCCAAAGCAAACCATCAGCTGCACACCAATAAATTCATTGGCCATAAACATTTTATTCAAATAACCTTTGCACAAACATGCTGCTGTACCCACCCGAAAATAACCAACCCTGACAATTTACCCTTATAGGCTTAGTCATAAACTATGACTAAGACCGTAGGAGTAAAATGCGTCAGTGAACATAAGGATGGGTAAACAGATGAAAAAATGTCAGGCAGAGATGATAGCATGTTTGTGTAAGGATTGTTTGAAAAAAGCTTTTGTTGGCTATTGACGATATTGGTGTGCTTCTGATGGTTTGCTTTGGACAGGTATACATGAAGCATGGATGAACTTCTGAGCCTACACCTGCATAGTCCCCAGACCAGAGGAAATAGTGGAGTTTGGAGAGATGATGCCTTCCTATCTATCTGTGAAAAATGTTAAATTAAAAATGTTTTACTTTTACATCAGTGTGAAGTGGGGATCTTAGAAAGTGAATGGGTCAGTTTTGCTGGATATATTAAGATTCATGACATTTTCTGTTAAAAAAAAAAAAAACGATGAAATGAAAGTCCATCTCCATTTTTTAGCACTGACCCCCCCCCCCCCCCCCCCGAAATGTACAGTATAAGTATATACACACACGGTATATACACACACAGTTTATACACAGACTTTGAATTATTGGTTTTCATTTTAGGATAAAATGATCAATTTTCACATGTAGTAAAAGTAATGGAATAAGAGTTCATTTGTACACACAATAATGGTGATATAGTTAACAAGAGCTGTACCATATTTATAAATCTCAAGCTTACCATCGGGATGCTCATATGGAATCCAGTGATGTTTAGCATTTTGGTATTCAAAGAATGGATCCCATTGTTTACACTGTTCTTCTCTAAAATCCTCAACATCTTTGTCACAATTTTCAGTGTTGCAAAGCTCTAGCTGATAGCTTGGACCCACACACGAACGACCTCCATTAGCTGGGCTAAATGCAAAACATTATAATTGTTAGTTTGGTTGTCTTAATTTTGGGTGACCAAAGCATTTCAGCTTTCAGCACTGATAACAGAATAGAGGGTGGATAATGGTATGTTAAAGATCGATATATATATATATATATATATATATATATATATATATATACACATACATACATACACATATATATATATATATACATACATACAGTGGGGATGGAAAGTATTCAGACCCCCTTAAATTTTGCACTCTTTGTTATATTGCAGCCGTTTGCTAAACTCATTTAAGTAAATTTTTTTCCTCATTAATGTACACACAGCACCCCATATTGACAGAAAAACACAGAATTGTTGACATTTTTGCAGAATTATTAACAAAGAAAAACTGAAATATCGCATGGTCCTAAGTATTCAGACCCTTTGCTGTGACACTCATATATTTAACTCAGGTGCTGTCCATTTCTTCTGATCATACTTGAGATGGTTCTACACCTTCATTTGGAGTCCAGCTGTGTTTGATTATACTGATTGGACTTGATTAGGAAAGCCACACACCTTTCTATATAAGACCTTACAGCTCACAGTGCATGTCAGAGCAATCAGGAGGTCAAAGGAACTGCCTGAAGAGCTCAAAGACAGAATTGTGGCAAGGCACAGATCTGGCCAAGGTTACAAAAAAATTTCTGCTGCACTTAAGGTTCCTAAGAGCACAGTGGCCTCCATAATCCTTAAATCAAAGACGTTTGGGATGACCAGAACCCTTTCTAGAGCTGGCCGTCTGGCCAAACTGAGCTATCGGGGGAGAAGAGCCTTGGTGAGAGAGGTAAAGAAGAACCAAAAGATCACTGTGGCTGAGCTCCAGAGATGCAGTCGGGAGATGGGAGAAAGTTGTAGAAAGTCAACCATCACTGCAGCCCTCCACCAGTCAGGGCTTTATGGCAGAGTGGCCCGACGGAAGCCTCTCCTCAGTGCGAGACACATGAAAGCCTGCATGGAGTTTGCTAAAAAAAACACCTGAAGGACTCCAAGTCAACCATCACTGCAGCCCTCCACCAGTCAGGTTTTTATGGCAGAGTGGCCCGACGGAAGCCTCTCCTCAGTGCGAGACACATGAAAGCCTGCATGGAGTTTGCTAAAAAAAACACCTGAAGGACTCCAAGATGGTGAAAAATAAGATTCTCTGGTCTGATGAGACCAAGATAGAACTTTTTGGCCTTAATTCTAAGTGGTATGTGTGGAGAAACCAGGCACTGCTCATCACCTGTCCAATACAGTCCTAACAGTAAAGCATGGTGGTGGCAGCATCATGCTGTGGGGGTGTCTTTCAGCTGCAGGGACAGGATGACTGGTTGCAATCGGGGGAAAGATGAATGCGGCCAAGTACAGGGATATCCTGGACGAAAACCTTCTCCAGAGTGCTCAGGACCTCAGACTGGGCTGAAGATTTACTTTCCAAAAGACAATGACCCTAAGCACACAGCTAAAATAACGAAGGAGTGGCTTCACAACAACTCCGTGACTGTTCTTGAATGGTCCAGTCAGAGCAATTACTTAAACCCAATTGAGCATCTCTGGAGAGACCTAAAAATGGCTGTCCACCAACGTTTACCATCCAACCTGACATAACTGGAGATGATCTGCAAGGAGGAATGGCAGAGGATCCCCAAATCCAGGTGTTGCATCTTTCCCAAAAAGACTCATGGCTTTATTAGATCAAAAGGGTGCTTCTACTAAATACTGAGCAAAGGGTCTGAATACTTAGGACCATGTGATATTTCAGTTTTTCTTTTTTAATAAATCTGCAAAATGTCAACAATTCTGTGTTTTTCTGTCAATATGGGGTGCTGTGTGTACATTAATGAGGAAAAAAATGAACTTAAATGATTTTAGCAAATGGCTGCTATATAACAAAGAGTGAAAAATGTAAGGGGGTCTGAATACTTTCCGTCCCCACTGTGTATATATATATATATATATATATATATATATATATATATATATATATATATATATATATATATATATATATATATATATAGGCAGTCCCCGAGTTACGAATGTCTCCTACTTACGAACGGTCTCAAATGCCGGGCACTTGTGCTCCACGCTGGTCCTGGATACCTCCGGACAGATCCCATACTGCAGTACTACATGTACTGCATGGCTAGAAGAGCCCCAGATAACATAACAAGCGCTCAGAACATCCCACATCCATGCACAGGCAGGCGTTACACTTACGAATGCAGTGTTCCGACCGGAAGTTACACTTACAAATGCAGTGATGAGACTTACGAACAACTTCGACTTACAAACAAACCTACAGTCCCTATTGTGTTCTTAACTCGGGGACTTCCTGCCTATATATATATATATATATATATATATATATGTATATATATTATATGCCATAGGGTGTGGAGGAGAGGAGAAGTAAGGAGACTTTGAGGAGAAAATATATATATATATATATATATATACACACACACGATAGATAGATAGATAGATAGATAGATAGATAGATAGATAGATAGATAGATAGATAGATAGATAGATAGATAGATAGATAGATAGATAGATAGCGGGGAAGATAATTATTGAACACGTCACAATTTTTCAAGATAAATCTGTTTCTACAGATGTCGATAACGACCCATGCAATCCATACATCCAAAGAACCCAAAACAAATATGCTAAGTTCAGAAATAAACGTATGTGTAATAAAATGGAATGACACAGGGAAAAAGTATTGAACACGCTAAATGAAATTTATTTAATACTTGGTACAAAATCCTTTGTTGGTAATGACAGCTTCAAGACCCCTCCTGTATGGAGAAACTAGTGGGATGCATTGCTCAGGTGTGATTTTGGCCCATTCTTCCACACAATCTTCTAATCTTGAAGGTTCCATGGACCTAGATCTTTCCATACATTTTCTATTGAATTCAAGTCAGGTGATTGGCTGGACCATTCTAGCAGGTTCATTTTGTTTATTTGAAACCAATTGAAAATTCCCTCGGCTTTGCATTTGGGATCATTGTCTTGCTGAAAAGGTCCACCCTTATTTCATCTTCATCATCCTGGTAGATGGCAGCAGATTTTTTTCAAGAATGTCTTGGTACATACAGTATACATACTGTATATATATATACACTGTATGTATATGTACCAAGACATTCTTGATAAAAATCTGCTGCCATCTACCAGGATGATGAAGATGAAACGAGGAACGCAGTTCCGCCACCTCAGGCAGCCCTCTCCTCTGCAGTCTGTCACATAAAACAGAAGCCGGTAGAGGAAGTTTTCTTTACCATTCACTTCCTCCACCAGCTTCTGTATGTTTACTATGCTAGGCATCCAGGGAATGTACCACCTGCTGTTCCTTATCTGAACAAGCGGGGTATGCCCTATGTTAAACCCCAAAGGAATGGGGGGGAATGATTATCCCTATCAGTCACCCCGCAGAGGAAATGGAGGTACTAGGGGAGGTCCCTCCATTCAAGGACAATTACGACCGATTGGTCCCCCTAGACCTCCACAACCTCCTAGCTATGACCCCAGATCCTACCAACAAGGCCCTATATCCAATATTAGGGCACCCCCTTTTAGGGGGAGAGGCTGGGGGCCCCATTATAATCAACGAGGTAGAGGTTATAGAATGGATCACCCAGAGGTTTGGAAATCCGGACCTAATGGATACTCAGGGTACCAATCACTAAGATTCGGCTATTCGGGCTTAGAATCTGAATGGGAGGCCACTATCCCCACATCTAACAGCTTTTTTCCACTTGCTGATAAGGAAGGACCTGAGGGTGTTTTTTCTTTAGATTACCCTCAGTCTTACCATCAGAGTGGAGGAACTACCCCCACTTCATCTTATAAGGCCCCCAATGGGCCTATCCCCCCTAATGGGGCTTCTGCCCCCATAGACCAGACCAGTTGGGGTTTTCACAAACCCAGTCAAGGTATCAAAAGGCAGGGCGAAAGAAGAGAGGAGTCAGAGGGGGGAGGCGGGTACGAGCAGCTCAAAAGACCAAAAAAATAACAGGCAAAGGGATTTTCAATCTTAGCTCTAAACTGTTAACTGATTCTGAAAAGGCCATCCTTGATAAGGGTTTGAAATTTGTCCCGCCTACTAGGCTCGATAAGTTTCAAACGTACATGGACATCCACTCGTTAGGAAATTAAACATAAAACGGTACATAATTAATAACCCCATTGGGAACAATGTGGTGGGGGAAACGGAATTTGTTCATTCAGGGCTATCTAATGCCTCACTATTTAATCCCCCCAGCACATTGGCACCTGCATTGCGAGTTTTTAGGGATATTATGCTTAGAGATTTGGATCTTTTAGAGGTCAAGAAAGCCATATTAAATAAGACCTTACAGGAAGGCCTTGATTCCCTCTGTAAAAATAGGGATTTGGTAATAAGGCCAGCGGACAAGGGGGGAGGGATTGTCGTTTTAGACCGACAAGACTATATGACTGAGATGTATAGAATGCTTAATGATCATAATACTTATACAGTGCTCCACTCAGATCCTAAGAAGCAATATTTGAAAGAATTAGAAGTGATTGTGAGAAGGGGGTGTCAAGTGGGCATTCTTAATAAGAAGGAGGGTTTATATTTAATACATAGAGCCCCACGTACACCCACCATTTATTATTTACCAAAATTCATAAGAGTCTTGTCTGCCCCCCCCCCCCCCGGCAGATATATAGATTTTTTATTTACAGCCCCTCGTGCAGAGGTTACCCTCATGTGTCAAGGACTCTAGGCATGTTATTCAATTACTTTCTGGAATCCGAGTCAAAGCTGGGATGTGGTTAGTCACTGCAGATGTGACGTCCTTATATACCATAATCCCACATGAGTTGGGCTTAGAGGCAGTAAAGAATTTTTTAGATAGGGATTCCAGTCTTCCACATAACCAGGTGCTGTTTTTGATGGATTTATTGGAGTACGCTGCCTCCCACAACTATTTTTGGTTCGATAACAATTTTTACAGACAAGATGTGGGGGTGGCTATGGGGGCTAAATATGCCCCCAGCCTGGTGAATCTTTTTATGGGAACATGGGAGGAGGATGTCATCTATGCACGGGACACACCTCAGGTTGTCCTATGTACATAGATGACATCCTCCTCCTATGGGACGGTGAACATCTTGCCTTACAAGAATTTTTGTCCTCCCTTAATACTAATCAGAGGGGTATACGGTTGAACTATGAGATGAGTCAAACCAAAATTAATTTTCTTAAGATTTCTGTCAGTGGGGATAGGGTGGTCACGTCCACTTTCTTTAAAGAAACCGACAGAAACTCTTTTATACCTGTGGACAGTTGTCATCATCGTCATTGGTTAGAATTAGTTCCAAAAAGCCAATATCTTCGGCTCAAAAGGAATTGCTCTAATCATACTATTTTTTGTATATATAAATGGGTACTCTGAATAATAAACCACCCTTAATTCAAAACTACCCCCACTGCGCCAATGGATAGAGCGTAAAACAATAAGGAATGAGGTCCAGTGAATGGCCCACTCAATGTGCAAAAAATCAAAAACTCGATGAAAAGTATAAAGAGAGCTGCACCTTTAAATGACTGCAAAACTTAAATGTTATCTGATCTCATATATCCATTTGCCCAAATGAACCTTCTCCTAGATATATAAGAGCAAATAAGAGGCGCTCATATCCCCAGTGTTAGAAATCACATGTGCTGCAATTCCATCAAATAATAACTACATATGGGTGCACAAGTTCATGCATAAACTAAATGGTGTGTGCAAACTCTAATTAAACCATGCATAGATTGATCCTATGTGAAAGTGAAATGAACTGTGACAACAGAATGATTTTAAATTAATCAAATGGCATAAAATCACCAATTAATGTGACATACAAAATTCATAATTAAAAGTGCAAAAAAGATATAAAACATGAAAAAAATCAGTCCTTGAAAATCTTGTGACAAAAAATACGTGATTTGATTTGTGACACAAAAAAAAATTAAATCCACACAAATCTTCTATGGTGCAGTGATCTTGATAGTGTTGAACTCCACGTGTCTTTCACCTCACCAACGTGAAACGTGAATCCACTCCCAATAGAATCTCACTCACCGAATAATTTTGCCAACACTCTCATGCACGGCAAAAAACGCTTAGTAACCACACTCCAGAGTGATCCAATATGTAATTATTCCACAGTGTTTTGGATCAATCCACATGTAAAAGAATTGAAGAACTCACATAGCGTAAACCAGCACGGCACGTTTATTTAAAACCACTACAATCTTCAATGAAAATACTCACATTTTAAAAGATATAAAGCAGCAGTAAAACCAGTGTAGTTCACAGCAACTTCAAATTCAGTGGATACACTCAAAGCAACAAATGGTCACGGCGGACCCGAGGTGTATTGATGCTAGGACTCACGGTCTCTCTCACCCCCCTCCGTAGCGCGCCGTACAACCAAAACTCTCCTTCCTCTAGTGCGGCTCTCAGCGTTGCTCGTCACATCTCACAGCCACTCCCCCGACATGTTTCATCATAGATTAGACTTATTCATGGGATTGGCTGAACAGGCTGCCCATCATCCCTTATATCTCCTCCTCACTAGCTTCCCATAGGTCAGTGAGTCCGCATGCGCACAACTCGTGTCTCCACTCCGATGATAGATCAGAGACTACGGCGCACCGCTGTACAGGCATGCGGCTTGCCTTTACTTAACTATGGACTGATTACAACATATACCTCATATGGATGGCTGAACCTTAGTACATTCTGCATAACACTGCAGGTGATCACATCATTGCTGATATGACCACATCTGAAGTATACCTTATTTACACATTCACACTGATATCTCATAACAAATATACCGGTCTGTAATTTCCTAAATTTAAAGTTTACACTCCAATTGCTGGAATAGCAAACCACTGGATATACGTTATGAACCACTAAGTCATGTTCCAAAAAAACATATACCCACAATAAATTACATGTTAAATAAACTTCAATAAAATGTGAATGTGCTAAAATTAAATAAAATATCATTATAAAAATCCAACGAATGTCCCCTCATTCCCAGTTTAACTAGGGCTTAATAACATGGTGAGAATCTATTTAATTAAATAAAACTTCATTAAAACTCCGTGTCATATAATACACGGGTTATTAAACCGTACCATCTCTCTATCTAGACCAGTGGTTCTCAACTCCAGTCCTCAGGACCCACCAACAGGCCAGGTTTGCAAGATAGATGAAATACATCACAGGTGATATCACTTGCTGCTCAGTGATTGCAGTATTCTAGACTGCAACTCCCCAAGGTAATACTTAAAATCTGACCTGTTGGTGGGTCCCGAGGACTGGAGTTGAGAACCACTGATCTAGACGTATATGACGAAGCTAATGCCTATATAAATATTCCTTTCATATTTAACCAAGGGAGAGCGACAACCTATTAAACTCCTATAAACTTCTCCCCTTCAGCAAGGATCTTGTTTAGTGATGACACTCAAACCTGGGTCATCTCTCTCCCCCACTGTTCAGGACTACTTCCCCAATGTATACTTATAAAAACCGAGATTGAAACCTATATATAAGGAGCTTAAAAAATGTTATAAATCTTTTTTTTTTTAAAAGAAAATAAATCTTTTTTTAAAATAAAATAAAATATATCAATCCTCTTGCCCCATATCCCAGGGTCTCTACACTCTGGGTTGCCGAAATAACTGCCAGATAATCACAACAAAATAACATACCTCTGAACCTACTGTTAAAATATAGTACTCAATCGAGAAACGGCATATCAAATTTTACCACCTTAAATTAAAAATTATTTATAAAGCAGTTTAGGTCCAGTTCTATGTTTAACCCCCTAGGGGTTAAACTTTTCAATAAAAAGATCCCTCTGCGATAGATCTAACTGTGTACAGTTACGTCGAACTCGTAAGATCTGTCCCTTTGGAATGTTTTTTATCCATGCGGGATGATGGCCACTTCTTATAGACAAATAGCTGTTACGATCTGTCGGTTTAAAAAACACTTTTGTCCTTAATGTGTCCATATATCTTTCAATCGTCACATCTAGGAAGTTGACCATATCACTGCTGATCTGGTATTCCAATCTAATATTATTGGTATTATTGTTAAGTTCCTGTAAGAACTCAACTGCCGAATCCTCCGTGCCCTCCCAAATAAATAGGAGGTCATCAATAAATCTCCGATAAAATAAAAGCTGGGGTCTTCTAACATTAAATACCTTCCTGTCCTCCCACTCTGCCATAAACAGGTTGGCGAGGCTGGGAGCAAATTTGGCTCCCATCGCCACGCCAACCTGCTGAGAGTAAAAATCACCATTGCACCAAAAATAATTATGGGACATGCAAAAATCCAATACATGCCCCAAAAATCGCTTTTGTGTGCCTGGGATGTCATCTCTTTTACTTAATGCCCAGTTTAAGGCTAAGGATGCGTCCTCATGTTGTATAATAGTATATAAGGAGGCTACATCAGCCGTTACCAAGTATACTGGAGATGTAGTCTCCAATCTTACATCCTTAAGCGATGTCAACAAGTATCCCGTATCTTTCAAATACGCCCTTGTGACCTTCACACTCGGCTGGAGGAATTTATCCAAGTATTCCCCCAGTCTGGCTGTGACAGACCCAATACCATTGACGATAGGGCGAGGCGGTGGGCATTGTGTACTTTTGTGTATTTTTGGCAGAGTGTAGATCACAGGGATTCTACACGCACTAGGAATTAGATATCTCTTCTCTTTATAGTTTAAAGCATCCATTCTATACCCCCATTCTACCAAAATCGTCAACTGGGTTTTATATGCCTCCGTGGGGTCAGATGACAATTTTTTATAGGTGGATCTATCTCCAACAAGTTCCCAGAGTTGGTTAAGATAAAATGATTTATCTAGCAGCACCACTCCTCCCCCTTTATCAGCAGGTCGTATTATCAGATCCTTCTTCTCTTCCAACGATCGAATCCCTTCTCTGATATAGTATGGGTTGACCCCCTTGCGTGGGGTGAGTTCCTCAATGTCATTAAGCACCAAACTCTTGAACACTTCTATAAAGTGATTGCTCGGATCCTGGGGGTTAAAAATGGATTTATTTTTGAGTCCTGTATCCATTTTAGTGTCAGGCACTCTCGATTTGATAGTGGATTCCACTGGATGGCTGAGAAAATACTTTTTAATATTCATGGACCTAATAAATTTGTGTGTGTCTATGTAGACATCAAATTTGTTCATTTCTTTTTTTGGGGCACATTTCAAACCCAAGTTCAATATGTTGAGCTCTTTGTGATTGAGCTCAACACTACTCAGGTTGAATATCCCTGTGTTCATGCGTCCCTCAGTCGCTTTCTTGGGTTGTTTAGATCGCCCTGCCCTGCATCCCCTTCTTCTCTTCGGGGGGGGGGGGCACTTGATCATGGTTGTAACCCTGGGTCGGGGTGGATCTTCCTCCCTCTCTTTGGTATGAACCTCTGGGGTTCCTCCTCGGAGTTCCCCTCCCTCTCCCCCGCTGCCCTAAAAAAGGCACATTGTAAGGCGCATATCCTGGTTGCTCATCATTTTCCAGTGGAGCAAATCTGTTGTGTAATGGGACATCAGTATTGCCAACAATGTCTCGATGATATGGGGGATATTGTTGCCATTGCCTATAATTTTGCGGGGTATCATACCCATATGGCGCATCCCTCCCATAGCTCCTCGGGGAAGAGTACTCGTTCTGATACCTTACCGGGTATCCCCCTCTTCCTCGCGACATGGGCCTCGGGGACTGGTAATAACCTCGTCCATAATGTGCATCCATTGTGCCTCTCCCTCTGTCATCGGGTCTAGGGCCAGTGACTCCCTGTGTTCCTTTACCTTTATTTCCTGTTTTTTTTAATTTGTTATTCCCAGGGTTAGGTAAGGGATTAATGGAACTTCCTGTTCCACTACTAGAAGCAACTGGATCACTACTAGAGGCGACTGGATCACCCATGTTATTAACATTTATTGTTTGCCATGCATAAATTTTATTAGTTTTAAAATCATTAGAATCCCTATTAAATTTTTTAACTCTCTTCTTCTGCGTTTCACGGTCGACCTTTTCCAACTTTTTTTTAATATTGACATTGAAATCCTTCATTAGATTGGAATCCTTCATAGGTTCAAGTTTCTCTTGTAAAGTTTTTATTTTTTCATTTAGCATATTCAGCTTAATCTGTTTCCTTTTTAGGACTAATGCTTGTAATTCCCTTCCTACCTTATTAAAAAATTCCAGCCATTCATTCATGAACGGCTGGTCATTAAGGCCATCCTGGGGTGGGACATCCCACCTCAGACTTCTAAAAATAAGATTCTCTCTACGGTAGTGTTCAAACGTGAACACATCCCACCATGTTTTAAGTTGTTTCTCAAGTAGATTCTCAAGCGTTTTTAGTGCTCCTGAGAAATCCTCATCACTATCAGTCATTTGGTGATCACTAGAGAAAACTGTATCAGGGTTAAGTAGCCTATTATTCAAAAAACTGAATGCATCCATGGCTGCAAGTGGTTAAATGATAATGTATATAAAAATGGGTAGGCAGAGTGGGAGGACAGGAAGGTATTTAATGTTAGAAGACCCCAGCTTTTATTTTATCGGAGATTTATTGATGACCTCCTATTTATTTGGGAGGGCACGGAGGATTCGGCAGTTGAGTTCTTACAGGAACTTAACAATAATACCAATAATATTAGATTGGAATACCAGATCAGCAGTGATATGGTCAACTTCCTAGATGTGACGATTGAAAGATATATGGACACATTAAGGACAAAAGTGTTTTTTAAACCGACAGATCGTAACAGCTATTTGTCTATAAGAAGCGGCCATCATCCCGCATGGATAAAAAACATTCCAAAGGGACAGATCTTACGAGTTCGACGTAACTGTACACAGTTAGATGATTTTTATGAACAGGCAGGAATCCTAAAAAAGAAATTTATACAAAAAGAATATGACACTGATGTATTAAATAAGGTTATTCAGGAAGTGGCACAAACCCCGAGGGAGAAATGCTTTGAAAAAAGGAATGCTCCCCAGATGATTGAGGGCCAACACCAGTTGGGGTTCATATCAGGATATCATTGTCAATATAAAGACATTGAGGGGATATTCAAAAAGCATTGGCACATTTTATGTAAAGACAGACACTTGGGGCAAATCCTACCGAACCAACCGAGATTCATTTACAGGAGGGCTCCGAGCTTCGGCGATCATGTAGTAAGGAAAATCCTTGATCCACCTGGGCATAATGATCTGAGACTCGACTTTAAGGGTTTTTACTGTTGCAGAAGATGCATATGCTGCAGGACCGTAAAAGTGAGCCACAGAGGGGTGACAAGTGTAACTAATAGAGAAGGAGAATCCTTTGAAATTAAGGAATTCAGCACTTGTAACTCCTCTTATGTTGTATATTTGATGTGGTGCCCTTGCGGCCTACTATATGTGGGCAGAACAAAAAGATTGCTAAGGATCAGAATCTCGGAGCATTTAACCAACATTAAGAATGGTTACAAATACCATAGTGTCTCCCTGCACTTCAAAGAAAAACACCAAAAGGATCCCTCGCTCTTACAGTTCTGTGGAATTGATGTGGTCCGTCCATCTTGGAGAGGTTCCAACAGGGTTAGAGATCTATCGCAGAGGGAAACTCGCTGGATCTTTTTATTGAAAAGTTTAACCCCTAGGGGGTTAAACATAGAACTGGACCTAAACTGCAAACAGTTTAAACTGTAAACACACACACACATCCCCATTCTGGCAGGGGAGAGGAGACAAATTGTGTGTTCCTAGTATATAGGAACAAAAATCGGTCTCCTTCCCCAGGCAGTCCCATCCCCCCACAACTAGAACACACTGAGGGAACACATTTAACCCCTTGATCGCCCCCTAGTGTTAACCCCTTCCCTGCCAAAGACATTTATACAGTAATCAGTGGCTATTTTTAGCTCTGATCGCTGTATGTCAATGGTCCCAAAAAAGTGTCAGAAGTGTCTGATCTGTACGCCGCAATGTCCCGATAAAAATCACAGATCGCCGCCATTATTAGAAAATAAAAACAATAAAAATGCCATAAATCTATCCCCTATTTTGTAGACGCGATAACTTTTGCGCAAACCAATCAATATACGCTTATTGCGATTTTTTTACCAAAAATATGTAGACTATATATCGGCCTAAACTGAGGAAGAAATTTGTCTTTGTTTTTTATTTTGGGATATTTATTATAGCAAAAATTTAAAAACATTGTGTTTTTTTCAAAATTGTCGGTCTCTTTTTGTCTATAGTGCAAAAAATAAAAATTGCAAATACCACCAAAAGAAAGCTCTATTTGTGAGAAAAAAAAAGGACATAAATTGTGTTTGGGTACAGCTAGACCGCGCAATTGTCAGTTAAAGCGATGCAGTGCCATATCGCGAAAATTGGCCCGGTCAGGAAAGGGGGTAAATATTTTTACGGGGCTGAAGCGGGTAAAGTAGTTGTAAAGTCTCAGCTATAAACTCCTATTATTCTCTCTGTTAGGGCTATAGTGATTGCAGTGTTTTTTTTTTTTTTTTCTTCTTTATAACACTGCCAAGTACATTTTTTAACCAGAGCTTCTGTGCGGTCACATAGTCTTCTCTCCTCTCATTCCCAAGTACAGGGGGTTCAGTGGGAGGGACCGATAGTCCTCACTGATGTATGCAAGACCTGGGGAAGGAGGGGAGGAGCAGCTGCAAGGCAATACTCAATTATTCAAGGCAGGAAGGGAGTGGAGCGGTTTTACACAGACCACAGAAATGACAGGGAGGGAGAGGGAGATACAGACATGTTGCACAAAGAGGATAACGGAAGACTTAACGGATGTAAACTGACCACGCTATTATGGATCAGCAGCCATAATTAGCCATGGTTAGTTTACATACAGTCAGCTCCCCCCCAAATGACCCCTTTTTTGGAAAGTAGACTCTCCAATGCATTTACTGAGAGGCACATTGAGTGCATGGAAGATTTTCTTTTTTGCCACAATTTCTTGGAAAATGACAAAAAACCTTTTCTTTTTACACAAATTTGTCACTTCAATACAGGGCATTTTCACCCCCTTCCTGCCCAGGCCAATTTTCAGCTTTCAGAGCTGTCACAATTTGAATGACAATTATGCGGTCATGCAACGTTGTACCCAAATTAACTTTTGATAATTTTTTCCCCACAAATAGAGCCTTCTTTTGGTGGTATTTGATCACCTCTGCATTTTTATTTTTTGCGCTATAACAAAAAAAGAGCAACAATTTTGAAAGTAATATTTTTTACTTTTTGCTATAATAAATATTCCAATTTTTTTAAAAAAACTATTGTTTTCCTCAGTTTAGGCCGACATTTATTCTTCTACAAATGTTTGGTAAAAAAAAATTGCAATAAGCGTATATTGATTGGTTTGCGCAAAAGTTATAGCGTCTACAAAATAGGGGATAGATTTGTCATTTTTATTATTAATTTTTTTTTTTGCTACTAATGCTGATGATCTGCGATTTTTATCAGGACTGTGACATTGTGGCGGACATATCGGATACTTTTGACACTATTTTGGGACCATTGACATTTATAAAATGATCATTGCTATAAAAATGCACTGATTACTATATAAATGTCACTGGCAGGGAAGGGGTTAACACTAGGGGGCGATCAAGGGGTTAAATGTGCGTCCTAGGAAGTGATTCTAACTGTGGGGGGAGGGAATTGATGAGAGGAGGAGACCGATCGGTGTTCCTATATACAAGGAACATACAATCAGTTCTCCTCTCCCCTGACGGGATGTGGATCTGTGTGTTAACACACACAGATCCACGTACCTGCTCTGTGACATCAGGTCCCCGGTGATGCAGCGAGTGCGCGCATGCTCTCCACAATGCCTGGAAGCCGAGGACGTCATATGACGGCCGCTCAGAGGGATGAAGGGTTCCTGCGGCTGTCATATTACAATACGGCGGTAGGCATGTGGTTAATGAGATATTTCTCACACATGCCAAGGATAAATGTGGATTTACACCACAAAACACATTCTGATGTTTTGGAAGCCTAGGCACGTAGGTTCCTCACTACCCAAGTTTTGGAGGCATCGAAATGCCAGGATAGTACATATACCCCCCCCCCCATGACCTCTTTCTAGAAAGTAGACACCCCAAGAAATTTGATAAGAGGCATGGCAAGCATTTTGCAGATCTAATTTTTTGGCACAATGTTTTGAAAATAAAAAATACATTTTGGCTTTCTTTCTTCATTTTCCAAAAACTTGTGGCAACAAATAAGATCTGCAAAATAATCACCATGCCTCTTAGCAAATACCTTGGAGTGTCTACTTTCCAAAAAGGGGTAAATTGTGGGGTGTTTTGTACTGTCCTGGCATTTCGGGACCTCTGAAACTGTGATAGGTAGTCAGAAAGTGAAGTGAGGAAATAACGCCCTTTGAAAGCCTGAAGGTGGTCATTGGATTTTGGCTAGGTGGTTAGTCTTGCCAAAAAGTGTCTCACATGTGGTATCTCCATACTCAGGAGAAGTAGCAGAATGTGTTTTGGGGTGAAATTCCACATATAACCATGGCATGTGTGAGAAATACAGTATCTCACATAGGTGAGTACACCCCTCACATTTTTGTAAATATTTTATTGTCTTTTCATGTAACAACACTGAAGAAATTACACTTTGCTACAAAGTAAAGTAATGAGTGTACAGCTTGTATAACAGTGTAAATTTGCTGTCCCCTCAAAATAACTTAACACACAGCCAATAATGTCTAAACTGCTGGCAACAAAAGTGAGTACACCCCTAAGTAAAAATGTCCAAATTGGGCCCAAAGTGTCAATATTTTGTGTGGCCACCATTATATTCCAGCACTGCCTTAACCCTCTTGGGCATGGAGTTCACCAGAGCTTCACAGGTTGCCACTGGAGTCCTCTTCCACTCCTCCATGATGACATCACGGAGCTGGTGGATGTTCGAGACCTTGCGCTCCTCCACCTTCCATTTGAGGATGCCCCACAGATGCTCAATAGGGTTTAGGTCTGGAGACATGTTTGACCAGTTCATCACCTTTACCCTCAGCTTCTTTAGCAAGGCAGTGGTCACCTTGGAGGTGTGTTTGGGGTCATTATGTTGGAATACTATCCTGCGGCCCAGTCTCTGAAGGGAGGGGATTATGCTTTGCTTCAGTATGTCACAGTACATGTTGGCATTCATGGTTCCCACAATGAACTGTAGCTCCCCAGTGTCGGCAGCACTCATGCAGCCTCAGACCATGACACTCCCACCACCATGCTTGACTGTAGGCAAGACACACTTGTCTTTTTACTCCTCACCTGGTTGCCGCCACACATGCTTGAAACCATCTGAACCAAATAAGTTTATCTTGGTCTCATAAGACCACAGGAGGTTCCAGTAATCCATGTCCTTAGTCTGCTTGTCTTTAGCAAACTATTTGCGGGCTTTCTTGTGCATCATCTTTAAAAGAGGCTTCCTTCTGGGAAGACAGCAGTGCAGACCAATTTGATGCAGTGAGCGGCGAATGGTCTGAGCACTGACAAGCTGACCCCCGGGCCTTCATTCAACCTTTGCAGCAATGCTGGCAGCACTCATATGTCTATTTCCCAAAGACAACCTCTGGATATGACGCTAAGCACGTGCACTCAGTTTCTTTGGTCAACCATGGCGAGGCCTGTTCTGAGTGGAACATGTCCTGTTAGACCACTGTATAGTCTTGGCCACTGTGCTGCAGCTAATTTTCAGGGTCTTGGCAATCTTCTTATAGCCTAGGCCATCTTTATGAAGAGCAACAATTCTTTTTTTCGGATCCTCAAAGAGGTCTTTGCCATGAGGTGCCATGTTGAACTTCCAGTGACCAGTATGAGAGAGTGAGAACAATAACACCAAATTTAACACACCTGCTCCCCATTCACACCTGAGACCTTGTAACACTAATAAGTCACATGACACCGGGAGGGAAAATGGCTAATTGGACCCAATTTGGACATTTTTACTTAGGGTTGTACTCACTTTTGTTGCCAGTGGTTCAGATATTAATGGCTGGGTGTTGAGTTATTTTGAGGGGACAACAAATTTACACTGTTATACAAGCTGTACACTAACTACTTTACATTGTAGCAAAGTGTCATTTCTTCAGTGTTGTCACATGAAAAGATATAATAAAATATTTACAAAAATGTGAGGGGTGTACTCACTTTTGTGAGATACTGTATCTCATTAAAATGACAACTTTACAAATTGTAATTTTCCAAACCCTTGTGGCAAAAAAAAAAATACTCTATGGACTCAACATGTATCTCAACAAATACCTACTTTCTAAAAATGGGTCATTTGGGGGTGTTTGAACTGTCTGGGCATTTTATGACCAACATTAGAAGCTTCTGCCACACATCACCCACTCTTCTAACTACTTGAAGACCAGGCCATTTCCGATACTTTTTTATTGCACGTAAAAATCTGTGATTTTTACTAGAAAATTAATTTTAACCCCCAAACATTATATATTTTTTAAAGCATAGGCCCTAGAGAATAAAATGGTGAGTGTTGCATTTTTTTAATGTCACATGGTATTTGCGCAGCTTTTTTTTAAACGCATTTTTTTTTAAAAATACACTTTGTTTCATTTGAATGCACAATATATTACCCAATTGTTTGGTAGGATATAAAAGATGATGTTATGCAGAGTAGATAGATACCAAGCATGCCACACTTTAATATTTAGCATCCTATGAAACAGCGACAAGTTACGTAACTTTTTAATATCCATAGGCGACGCATTACAAAGCCTTTCAGGTTACCACTTTAGATTTACACTGGGTCTAGAGCTAGAATTACTGCCCTCGATCTGACATTCATGGTAAAACCTCACATGCATGATGCAATCGCTGTTTACATACCAATACGGGACCGACACGTGCATTCTCATTTGCATGCAAGCATTGGGGGACGGGGGGGCGCTTTCATTTTTTATTTTTACACTGTCCCTTTTATTTATGTCTTTTTTTCTATTGTTATCACAGGGAATGTAAATAACCTTGTGACGTCAATAGGCAGTGACAGGTACTCTTTACTGAGAAATCTGGGGCCTAGATCACTCCTCTGCCCTTAAAGCATCTGGTCACACCAGGATCGGTGTGATCAGATGCTTTCCCAATTTAAAAATGGCACTGTTTAGAGATGATTGGAGCCATTCTGGTCTCCGATCAGCTCTATGGTCAGCTGGCGGAACTGCCAGCTGCATTCTCGGGTTCCCCGGTGGGATGGGAGAGCCTAAAAAAAAGACTGAGAAAGCCGTGGAGGGTGGCAGGAGGGAGGGGGGTCCCCACCTGCTGCTTATGTAAAAGCAATCTAGTGGCTAATTGAAGAAAGTGACTGTCGGCTGAAAAAAACAATACTGGGATGATGGCTGCAGCTGCAGACATTATCCCACTATAACCACTCAAAGTCCAGCAACACACCAGTACTTCGCTGGTCCTTGTATGTATATGCATATATGTAATTTTTTTTTTTTTCATACAACTTGTGGGCCATACGAAAAAAAGAGAACCCTAACAGAATCCTCCATTCATATCGATTGATGTGGATGAAGAAATCTCTGCCAGAAATAGTGTGGTATGCCCACCATTAGAATCTACCGCCCTGTATCCATCTACTTCTAATGTTCTTTTTTGCTGGCTGAATCAATTCCTCCATATTCCTCCATATAGAGTGCATTGATTGATGTGGATGAAGAGATCTCTGCCAGACAAAAAGTGGAAAAATTATATACCTTAGCACAGGTGCGATCCGCCCACTGACCACCCCAGGCTCCTCATGCTTGGACATATAAATTTTTTTTTCATACTTTTTTTTTTAACTGTAGAATAAATTAATTAATATGTGGCGCTAACTAACCTGTGTAACAATATGATGATAATAAGATATAATAAAAACAATCGATGAATAAACTTTAGCTGCTATATTACTCATTATCTGTGTTTATTCATCGATTGTTTTTATTATATCTTATTATCATCATATTGTTACACAGGTTAGTTAGCGCCACATATTAATTAATTTAGGTCAGTGAAAGGGTTAACTGGGGGGCGATCAAGGGGTTAAATGTGTCTGTCTACGTGTTTGGACATGTAGATGTGTCGCTTTGACTCATGTGGATCAGCTCTCTTCTCTCTCTGGAACCAAAAGGGCTCAGGAGAGAATATCCAATCAGATCCTGTGCCTGTGTTTTGTAAACACGGACATAGGCTGATCTGTGATTCGGTACAGATGATTAAGCTGGTGCAGGCCAAAGATAATTGGCCTGGATCTGATTGATCTGTGCTGTACTGAATGACAGCATAGCGGGGCAGCCGGCGCACATAAGCACACCCCCACCTGGAAGTTGGCCATCACGTACATGTATGCGTTACAGTGCTGCAGGCAGTAAATGTACAGTGCCTGGTCTGCAACTAGTTGATATAAAACTTTAAACTATATTTTTTGGTGATTGCTTTGTATCTACTTTTGTCTTTTGTGATCAAAGAATCAATTACCTTTTCTGACTTTGGCTTGTGTCTGTGGCTGGTCTATTTTCTGATAATTTCTCTTTCCGTGCAAGTGTCTCTTATCAGTTCCTAATTCAGGCATGTCCAAAGTACGGCCCATGGCACAATTGCGGGCTGTGTTCCAGTTTAATATGGCCCCCTGGTAATATGGTTATATAAATATATATGTATCTTTTGTGGCCACCAGGGCTACAAAATATATATACCGTATTTATCGGTGCTGCCTCGGAGGGGACAGGGAGGGGGTGGGATGAGTGCTGTCAGATTGCATACAGGAGAATCTCGGCGGCATCTGTAATAGTGAGGTCCATCTCCTGGGCTGGCATTGGACAACTGTTCTGTCTATCATAGGAGGTGGGACTTTGTATTAAAGAGGCCGCTGAGTAAACAGGAGATTCTCCTGTATGTAATCTGTCGGCACTTGTCCCGCCCCCCTCCCTGTCCCCTCTGAGGCTGCAGATGGGCATGGGTCACGCTGCACTGATGGCAATTGTGAGGCTGCATTCATGGCAATGGTGAGGCTGCATTGATTGCAATGGTAAGGCTGCATTCATGGCAATGTGAGGCTGCATTGATTGCAATGGTAAGGCTGCATTCATGGCAATGGTGAGGCTGCATTCAAGGCAATGGTGAGGCTGCATTCATGGCAAAGGTGAGGCTGCATTCATGGCAATGGTGAGGTTGCAGATGGGCATTGATTAGGTTGCATTGATGGGCACTGACCTTATTTTGCTTCACAGTTCTTTATTTAAAATCCAAGTTTTTTTCCTGAAACTGCCCTCTTAAAGTGAAGGTGTGTGTTATACGCCTGTGCGTGTTATACGCTGATAAATACAGTATATCCATATAACATGCCAAAACTAGGGTTGCCACCTGTCCAGGATTCCCCCAGACAGTCCAGTTTTTGAATCATGTGTCCGGATTTCAGTCCGCCTGAAACCCGGACACATTATTCAGACAGGGCTGCGGCTCACCAAGTAACCAAGATAGTCACATAAAAATCTATTGCCATCCGGGAGCTGTTTGGCATTATTTGGGGGGGGCGATGATGTTAGCAAGAGCAATTTGGCCATACACACTGTTTGCCACAGTGCACTACACGCGCTGCATTACTACTATCCTTGGGCCACCCAAAGGTGTTCCAGGTCTTTTATAATACTATAGTGAATACTATGAGAAAAAAAAATTGCCCTGCACTGCTAAAGTGTTCGGGTTTGGCTTGGAGAAAAGGTGGCAACCCTAGCCCAAACTCATCCTTAGTCCTGAGCTCGGGGATTCATTGGGGGCCACAAAATATATATATATCCAAATAACACACCAGAGCTCATCTCTTTACCACAGACAGCCACAAAGGCAAGAGAATCGTTGTTGGGCAGTTTATTAGTGCTCGGACGAACACACCAAATTTTAATGGTTCAAAGAATGTCAGGCAAAATGGTCGGCCCTCACGCATGTTCACTTCATCAAATCTGGCCCTCTTTGAAAAAAGTTTGGACACCCCTGTCCTAAATGATCAATTCATGAATACTTCCATTCCCCATATCCTTATAAATTTAGATCAGCTTGGGGGAAGTCGCAAGATAGAATTTTTTTGTCTAAGTATTTTTTTGCAAAAGTATTAAAGCAGTTAAAAACAGCAATTTAACTAAAGCAGTGAGAAGATACATCAAGAAAAAACTAAGCTTCACTTTGGAAAGACTACAAGCAAATCAACATTTTGTAAATCATTTCTTATGAAGTCTTCTACTTCCTACTTTCTCTGCCCTCTAATATGCTGCCTCCACCATTCCTTCTCACATTAGTGTCTTTTCTCCTCAAAGTCTCCTTACTTCTCCTCTCCTCCACAGCCTATGACATATAATATATATAACAAATAATCAGAAGGGTGAGGTGCACTACAGTCTCAGATGGCCGTGCTTAGCAATCAAGCTCTCCCACAGGCTTCGACATAGAAAAAATCCAAAAACAAGGGATTGCTGCACAAACCATATTTTTTTTTAAATCTTCAAAAGGACACCACCACGACATCCATAATATCAGGCATACATAATAAACGTTTTCGGGCTATTGTAGATAACGTCCTTCATCAGAAGATCATGCCTATCTAATGAATATACATATAGCAATATATATACTCAATGAACAATCAATTAACAAGGTAATCATCTGGAATCAATCAAATAATCATTTATGTTTAACTGAATCTGTTATCACATACACATACAATTATCATCAGATGTGAATACAATTTTTAACAATTTAGGAATCAAAGTCACAGGTAGAAAGAAGATTTCACACTTCATGGAATATGGACACAGAAATCCTGAAATTAAAACGGAAAAATGAAAAAAATTAAAAATAAAATATTAAAATGTCACATCTATAAAAGGTATATATTTTTATATGTGCAGATTTAACCCTTATTATATGATCTACAGTGGATACCTATATCTTGCATGTTAAACTATGCACCCTCTCTATACCTCAACAGGTTGTGCATAATCAATCCCTGTATTAGACCATACACACCACAACTAGCATCAATCTGATTGCACGAAATACCGATAAATGTGAAAAAAAATGAAAAAAATAGAGAAAGTAAACACTGTTAATTGTGATAATATAAATAACATAAATTACATTAACGACATACATTCCAAAGAAGTGGGTTGGATCCATCGGCTGAATACACTCCAGCCAAAAGGGTTAAATTCTGATTTTGATTTGTGATTATTTTTATAGTAAAAAAAAAAAAATATTTTTTTTATTGCTTTTGAAAGTTTAGAATTTTTTGGAGAGGTGGTCAGTGCCATTAATGTCATTTATGTTATTTATATTATCACAATTAACAGTGTTTACTTTCTCTATTTTTTTCACATTTATCGGTATTTCGTGCAATCAAATTGGTGCTAGTTGTGGTGTGTATGGTCTAATACAGGGATTGATTATGCACAACCTGTTGAGCTATAGAGAGGGTGCATAGTTTAACATGCAAGATATAGGTATCCACTGTAGATCATATAATAAGGGTTAAATCTGCACATATAAAAATATATACCTTTTATAGATGTGACATTTTAATATTTTAGGTTTCATTTTTTTCATTTTTCTGTTTTAATTTCAGGATTTCTGTGTCCATATTCCATGAAGTGTAAAATCTTCTTTCTACCTGTGACTTTGATTCCTAAATTGTAAAAAATTGTATTCACATCTGATGATAATTGTATGTGTATGTGATAACAGATTCGGTTAAACATAAATGATTATTTGATTGATTCCAGATGATTAGCTTGTTAATTGATTGTTCATTGAGTATATATATTGCTATATGTATATTCATTAGAGAGGCATGATCTTCTGATGAAGGGCGTTATCTACAATAGCCCGAAAACGTTTATTATGTATGCCTGATTTTATGGATGACGTGGTGATGTCCTTTTGAAGATTTCAAAATAAATACGGTTTGTGCAGCAATCCCTTGTTTTTGGATTTTTTAATATATATATATATATATATATATATATATATATATATATATATATATATATATATATATATATATATATATATATATATATAGTACCTTCACTCCTGCCCTCTCCACACCACTATGCTCATCACCCCCTGTAAATACTGAACCCACATGCTGACCTAAACACCAGAACAGTAAGGTATGTGCACTCAAATCCCACTCCTATCTCACTTTCTTCACTTTCCTTCCTCTCCTAGTCTCCTTCCCCCAATCTTGTCCCTCTATTATATAGCTGCAACTTCCACATTCGGCACCCTCCCTCCTCGACAATAGCTGCAATTCACTCAGTTTAACTTCTATCCCCCTGCTTCCAAAAACCAGCCCCCTCTTCTCATGTGCCCTCTGGAATGCATGTTCTGTATGTAACAAGCTCACCTTTGTACATGACCTTTTTATCTCCTATTCTTTTAACATACCTGTCAATACTTAAACCTGGCTTCAAGAATCTGACTCTGCTTCTCCCATGGTAGCCTCCACTGGACTCACACAGACCTAGTGGATAAAACGAGGCAGAGATGGTTTCCTTCTATCCCCACTGAGCATCTTTCAAGTTCTTCCTACACCTCACTCTCTATCCCTCTCCTCTTTTGAGACCTGCTGTATTTGCCTGTTTTCTCCAATTTACCTGAGGATTACAGTGATTTATTGAGCTCTTGAAATGGTATCATGATTTCTTGAGGACTTCTCTGCCTGTCTAGCCTACTTTCTGTTCTCTGAAATACCCACTATTAATTTTGGTGACTAACATCCACATTAACATTTAAAATGCTTAATGTTGACTCTCATCCTCACTAGACGCACTTGCTCCTCTGACTACACACAAAATCAGGCCCCAACCATTACAACCTTGGCAAACAGATGACATCAGAAATCTCACACCCTGTAAGACTTCACCCTATACAAATGTGCCCTCCTAAAACACAATTCCCACATCCATGTTACCAAACAAAGCTACTTTGCCACTCTTATTAATATTCTGTCATCCAATCCTCTTTGGCTCCTCTCTCCCTTTAACTCGCTACAATTCCCCACCACCTCTACCCACTAACTCATTCACTGCCTAAGCGATTGAAAATCACTTCAAAATCAAGATCTCCCCTGTACAGATACAGTATATTCTCCAATTAACATACTATCTAACAGCACATTCAATATTTTCCTTTTATGATCTGGCTACTAAAGAAGAGTTCACCAAACTTCTCTCAGATGCCCATCTAACCACTGTCTCCTGGATCCTGTTCCCTTACAGCTACTACTGTCGCCCTCTTCCTTTATCCTATGCTCTCTTGCTCACAACTGTAAATTCTCCCACTATCCTTTAACCACTTGCGTTCCGGAAGATTAGCCCCCTTCATGACCTGACCATTTTCATAGGCAGATGTCAGTTCTGTGTGTTTTACCGACGATTGGCAGGTGCCAGAGGACATCCAGTGCCTGGCACCCACTGAACAACTTCAGCCAACTTTTTGCTCCCGTTTACCACAACATTTTTAAGACTAGACTAAACTTAGTCTACAACTGTCTGAGTTGCTGCCTCACTGACAACAACCTTCTTGACCCCTATAGACTGGCTTTCACTCACTGCACTCCACAGAAACTGCCCTACTAAAGTTCACTAATGATTTACTAACTGCTGAAACCAATAGCCACTATGCCATACTCTTACAACTAGACCTTTCTAGAGCTTTTGATAATGTTGACCAGCCATTCCTTCTAAATAAACTCCACTCCCTTGGCCTCCAAGACTCTGATCATTCCTAGTTATTCTCACAGCATTTCTTCTCAGCGTTACCTACAACTTTGTCTCCTCCTCTCCACCTCCTCTTTCTTTAGGGGGCTCCCAAAGGCTTTGCCCTTGGAGCCCTGCTTTTTTTCTATCTACACATTCTCTATGTCAGGTCTGCCAGGAGACTCTACCTGTGCTTTTTGTGGATAAAAGTTTAACAACGATAATCAGTGAAGCATCATATATTAACAGAATAACTCTCGCTTCTAAGAGAATGATATGCTGCAGGGATCACTTATTACCTTAATGAAGCATGGGGATTTTACTTAACTGGTGTTCCCTATAGGACCAAAAATACAAAGGGAGACACTGGAGTCAGAGAGGAAGGGGAGGAAAGCAGGATAAGGAAAAATTAGAAATAGAGATAATAAAGTGACACTAAAGAGACACTCCAGCATGGCTATGGGGTAGTTGTGACTGAGTCACCATCTGCCCTAGAGAAATTCCGTGAAACATGGTTCATGAAGTCCAGGTGATAGAAAACGGCTCCTCGTTTCCATACTCCTGTGCCAACAGACATTCCAGATCTCTGATACAGTCCACTTCTATAGCCCAATTCCCCAGAGAAGGCACGTCCCCCAATGTCCAGTGACGGGGAATCAACGCCCTAGCCGCGGCTAAAAAATGTTGCAATATCTCTTTTATTATCGATTTGGGGGGGCCCGGAATCATAGACAAAAGGGCTACCTCTGGTGAGGATTTGATAGAGGTCACTATCAGCTTACAGTACAGGTAGAAGATAGGTTGCCAAAATTTTCTAACAGGAGGGCAATCCCACCAAATGTGAAGCATGGTGCTTCTAGAGGATAGACATCGCCAACAAGTGTCTGGCAAGGATGGGTTAAAACATTTTATGGTTGAAGGGCATCTGTACTATCTGGTCACCAATTTGAACCCTTTTTCTTGGGTCTTAGTTGCTGTAGAAATCTTGTGCATCAGAATGAAGCATTTTTGCCAGTCCACAGGTGAAGTAGAGTGTTGCAACTCTGATTCCCAGGTCTGTGTGTATGATAGGAGGTCGGGAGAAAAGTCATCGAGCAGCAAGGAGTCAAGTTGGGAAACCACATGTGTCGGGGGGTCAGCTTGTAGAAGCATATTTTTAAATCCCGACACAGCATCAGGGATTAAGCAATTTCAGTGTCTCCCTGTATAATCTTAAAGAAAGGAAGATTGGTCAGAGATATTGTGATACGAGCCGATTTTCAAATAGAGAGAGAATTGAAAGACCTGATATTTTCTTGGGGTCTAAAAGAAACATCTCTATTCCATTTTTTTACTGTACTCAGCGCTCTAATTAATATTATTTTTATAATAGGATTTATATAGTGCCAACAGTTTGTAGAGCACTTTACAATATAAAGGGAGACAGTACAGTTACAATACAAATCAAGAGGGTCTTGTGTGCCAAATATGTCGCCAGGGGGTTATACCTGTTATCTTGAACTGCTGCCAGGTTTGCCTTGAAAAACTTTTTCTCACCTGTATTATGTGTCCACCAGAACATTTGATCAGGCAATACCTGATTAACATAAAATAGTAAATGTGCCCGCGCTAGTATAGTGTCACATATAAAATATATAATATATATAAAAAATATTTTCACATATAAAACACATATAATGTGATAAATAAAACCATACAGGTAAAATATAATGCAAATAACTATAAATGATAAACCACCAAGTGCATATAGAAGTGCAATCATGGTAATAACTAATAAAAGTGCAACGTGCTGAAATATAAATATCAAAACACTTTCCAGTGACAAATGAGTGTATATCCCAATTATTAAATACAAATCACAAAAAACGTGAATAAATAGTGTCCATAAGATAAGTATACATCATGCTTCTTCTGATGGGTGTATAAATCACAACACGTGAAAACTGTGCTCTCCCGTGACACCCCACATGTGCTTGCGCTCACCTTCAGTCGTGTGACACAGTAATTAAACGGTGTCAAAATAAGCATTGGGGCCACTGCTAGGCTCACTCAGGATACAATGATGCAAAGACACTCCTCTCAGGTGAAACTGCTAGGCTCACTCGGGTTACAATGATGCAAAAACACTCCTCTCAGGTAAAACCAAGATCCAAAATCATAGAAGAAACAAACAGAGGGACTCGATAGTGCAATATAGCCAGGACATTTATTAAAAGAATAAAGCCCTCCAAGAGGGTACTCACATTGGATGGGTGCTAGAGTGCACCAGACTGTACAGGTAAAATAATAAGCAGCTGATCGTATGGCGTGTGGTATGGCATGTGCAATCCTCCTCCTCTGCTGACAGCTCCGTCCTACCCCTCCCCGACGCGTATTCGGCACAGGGGTTTCGTGCCTTCCTCTGGGGGATAACATTGGACGGATGCACAGTGTGAGATATATATGTTGTCGGCGGCCATTTTGCCGAGGACCGCCGACCGCCGTATTGAGAAACGAATCACTAAAGCAGACATTTTGCCTGTGCCCACCAGTCTATAATGTGACTCCAATACTGTGTAATGATTGGAAAGTGAAACCTAATCACATATCGCCTATCATCCAATCGGATTGTGTCGGTGGCCATTTTGCCTAGGCTCGAGGACAACTCTAGTGATGGGCTACACCTATAATGTGACTCCAATGCTGTGTAATGATTGGAAAGTGAAACCTAATCACATATCGCCTATCATCCAATCGGATTGTGTCGGCAGCCATTTTACCTGGGCCCGAGGACAGCTCTAGTGATGGGCTACACCTTAAGGTAAACAACAATAGTTATCATCAAGTGACAGCAATTACCAGCTTCCTGAAAATTTATAAAAATAATAGTAATAAATAAAGTGGTCTTCATTAATTGTAGTGTAGTGACATAATGTGTATAGATAAAACAGGATAGAGCTGTACATATAGGAGCCATGCCACACCGCACCTCATCTAACTTTAAACATTATAGATAAAAACAACCCTAATACGTCATCTTTATTAAAACGAATAATAAATTACATCAAATTCTCCCCCTCAAAGACTCCTGAAAATCAATGGATCCTACAAGACATCCACGTATCAGATCCCCATATTGGAGTATAATTAATTAGAATAGGTTAAAATATAAATATGAATATATAATAAATCCCAAATCTTCCTGTCAAATCAGTTGTATATTATATTATATAAAAATATATATTTTATTACTAAAAACACCCAAATAAATTAATAAGATATTATCAATAACGGTACTATTAAAATAATGTGTAAAAACCCACGTGAAACTTGATTTGTATAAAAACCATCTGAAAGGTACAATAATCTAAGGCTAACTCTTATATCATTAGAAATGACTGAGGAAACATGTTAAGTCAAAGTCCCTATTGAGCCCCCCAGGGAAAAGAGAACCCAATTGGTGTATCCACCAAGATTCCCGTTTACTGATATCTCTCGTGAAATTGGAACCTCTCCAATGTCGTTTAGGGGCCTCTATCCCCCAAAATTTCATCCCCACCGTACTCTTATTATGCATTTTCTCAAAATGGATATATAAATGATGTTTGTCTGACCCTTTATGGATGTTGCGTACGTGTTCCTCTAATCTGTCTTTTAGGGCTCTGGTGGTACGCCCCACATAGATAAAATCACATGGGCACTTTAAAGCGTATACGACCCCAATAGTGTCACACGATATGAATTCCCTGATAGTATAGGATTGATGGGTTCTGGGATCGTGGAATTCCTTTAACCTTCTATCATTCCCTGGAACTCTCACACAGCTGTAGCATCTACCACATCCATAGAAGCCCTTAAGATCCCAAAACATTCTAGGATTTGGTGGGGGTGGCTCAACCACGTTGTGTACCAATATATCCCTTAGATTGGGTGCCTTTTTAAAAACAATTTTAGGATTCTCCGGGAGCACACTTTTGAGGTGAGTGTCCTGCTTTAGGACATTCCAGTATTTTCGTATAATTTTCTGTACTTCATTATTTTGTAGGGAGTAATCCAGAACGAAACTAATATTGTCATTAGCGTTGCTATCCATAATTTCAATCTTGTCTCTCAATAGATTGTCCCTCTCCAAACGTTCGACCTCCATTTTTTCTTTCTGTAGGAAATCGTTGTGGTATCCTTTATCTAAGAACATGCTGCTTAGCTTGTTGGACTGCCACTCAAAGTCTTCAATTTTTGTACAATTCCTTCTCATTCTCATATACTGGCCCCTGGGAATGTTCCTCAACCAGGGTTTGTAGTGACAGCTGGTAATAGGTATATAAGAGTTACGATCTGTTGCTTTAAAAAATGATCTGGTAGTAATACCTTCATTGGTGTTAAAAATTTCCAGATCTAAAAAATGGACGTATTCTTTATTGACATCCCAGGTTAAGGAGATATTGAGATCGTTGCAGTTCATGGAATCCAGTAGTTGCATTAATGCCTCCATGCTTCCCTTCCAAACGATCAGTAGATCGTCAATAAATCTCTTGTACAATAAAATATTATCACCTACTCCATTCAGAACTCCTTCCTCTTCCCATTGGGCCATATACAAGTTCGCTACGCTGGGGGCAAATTTAGCGCCCATAGCGACACCTTTTATCTGTAAGTAAAATTTGTTCCCATACCAGAAAAAATTATGGCGTAAACAGAAATCTAAACATTTGAGGATAAATATAACAAAATCTCCATCCACGGGTTCCTCCTTCCTCAGGGCCCACTCTACCGCTTTCATGGCTCCCTCATGGTCTATGCTAGTATACAAAGAGGCTACGTCCCCTGTGGCCATGATAATATTATCTTCTGCGTTGCAATCTCTTAATAATTGTAATGTGTGCTTAGTATCCCTGAGGTAGGCTTTTGTTTTTTTCACTAATGGTTGCAGGTGGATGTCTATATATTCCCCCAACCGGGAAGTCAAAGATTCAATGCCACTTACTATTGGCCTTCCCGGGGGGTTTTTGCTATCCTTATGTATCTTTGGTAGGAAGTATATCACTGGTATCTTGCTAACTGTAGGGACAAGATATTTTGCTTCCTGTTTACTCAGGAGTCCTTCTTCCTCACCATCATGAACAATATTTTCTAATATACTTTTAAAGGATTTGGTAGGATTCCTATCCAATGGTCGGTATGTATCAGTATCGCTCAGTATCCGTTCCATTTCTCCCTTATATTGCTGTAGGGATAGTACAACTATCCCCCCGCCTTTATCCGCTGGCCTCACCACTATATCTGTTCTTGTATTTAGTGAATTCAAACCTCTAGTGAAATCCTTGTGTTCATAAAATTTCTTTGTAGGTAATTGCTCTAATTCAGTTGTCACCAATTTCTTAAATAAATCTACGTATTTATTGTTGGCTATATTGGGGTTAAAAACCGAGTTATTCCTCAGATTGGCGTACCTGTTGTTTCCAGTGGCTTTTTCAATAGGATTCAGGGCATAATATTTCTTAATGTTCAATTTTCGGATAAACTTTTGTATTCCAATATATGTCTCAAATTTGTTGAGCCCTTTCTTGGGGGCGAACTTAATGCCTTTATCGAGAACCAGCAGTTCTTCCCTAGAGAGCGGAGCACCACTAAGGTTAAAAATCCCCTCTCCTAATCTTCTCGCCTTCTTTTTCTTCTGTATCCTTCTCCCTGCTCTCCCACCTCTCTTCCTTGATTTCTTAACTCTTGGGGGGGCCCTCCCCTGGTACCCCCTAAAAAAGACTCATCATCAAAAAAATCTTCATTGTTCCCCAAAGGCTGGTAACTATTATATATTGGTATCCTATATTGATCTTGCGGAGGGTTTTCATACCTCACTCTCTGAGGTTTTGGTGAGTAGTAAACCGCACCCCTTTGTGTATTCCCATACGAGTCCGAGGGGTTCCCCCTCTGTTGATATTGGTTTAGTGGGGGACCTCTGTGAGGTTGATAATTCCCTCTGTGCGATGTTCCCTGTTGGTACTCGTAGTTGCCTTGAGACCTATGCGGGGTACCTTGCTGGTATCCATGCTGTTTTCTGTAGCCATAGGAGTTGTATTGTCCACCCCGTCGTTGAGGGGGAGGATTGGACTGATACCCCTTATCATAGTAATTCCGTTGGACTCTATTCCCTTCGCTACGATGTGGTGGTCTACCATCATGCCAATTAGCCTGGTTGTTAGGCGGACCATAATCCTGGTATTGGGTGTAGTTACCCCCATAATTTGATCGTTCCTGCTGGTCATAGTATGGTCTCCTTGGTGGTTGGCGGTGGGGGGTTTGAGGTTGTCTACCCTCATGATGGTTTGAGGGTAATCCTCTCCCTGGTTGTTTGGTGCTCTGTTGCTGGTAAAGTTGCTGTCCTGGTGGTTGTGATGTTCTCGTGTCACTCGAACCACCATCTCCTGCCTGCGGCTGTGTGTTGACATTAGTATTGGTTAATAGTGTGGATTGCCATCGAAAAACCTGTTTATTTTGGTAATCCTCGGAATCCCTCAGATATTTTTTCCTCTTAGTATTTTTGTTTTCTATATCTTTCTTTTGCAAATTCTTGTGCAGCTCTCCCATGAGTCTATCATACTCTGGTGTGTTGACAAAAGGAACCAGCTTATCTCTGATTTCTTTAATCTGACCCTCTATTATTGATAATTTGCGTTGTTTGCGTTTCAGAAGAAATTCCATAATCTCTTTTCCCTTAATGGAAAAGAAGGAGTACCATTCCTCTATATCACCTTCTCCCAGTAATCCGTCGTTTATGGGAACATCCCATCTTAGTTTCCTGGGGACCATGCCATCTTTTAAATATTTATCCATGGTGGAACGATCCCACCATATGTTACTTTTTTTATCCATGCAGTGCCCCGGTTTTCTAAAGAGATGTGTGATATCATTTTCCTTATTATTGCTGGTTGAGAATAGATCTTCCAGATCTATCTCCCTATTTTCAAAGAAGGCAAATGGATCCATAGGCTACTAGCAAGTGTATGAAAAAAGATACAAATAAAATATGGGTGTCTTGCGAGCCACAGATGGACTAATGCCTCTAAGGAGTAAACTATTTAAGCTGCAAGCACTGAACCACGTTTCATTGCGTGTAAATAGATATAAAATAGTAAATGTGCCCGCGCTAGTATAGTGTCACATATAAAATATATAATATATACCAATTTGAACCCTTTTTCTTGGGTCTTAGTTGCTGTAGAAATCTTGTGCATCAGAATGAAGCATTTTTGCCAGTCCACAGGTGAAGTAGAGTGTTGCAACTCTGATTCCCAGGTCTGTGTGTATGATAGGAGGTCGGGAGAAAAGTCATCGAGCAGCAAGGAGTCAAGTTGGGAAACCACATGTGTCGGGGGGTCAGCTTGTAGAAGCATATTTTTAAATCCCGACACAGCATCAGGGATTAAGCAATTTCAGTGTCTCCCTGTATAATCTTAAAGAAAGGAAGATTGGTCAGAGATATTGTGATACGAGCCGATTTTCAAATAGAGAGAGAATTGAAAGACCTGATATTTTCTTGGGGTCTAAAAGAAACATCTCTATTCCATTTTTTTACTGTGCTCAGCGCTCTAATTAATATTATTATTATAATAGGATTTATATAGTGCCAACAGTTTGTAGAGCACTTTACAATATAAAGGGAGACAGTACAGTTACAATACAAATCAAGAGGGTCTTGTGTGCCAAATATGTCGCCAGGGGGTTATACCTGTTATCTTGAACTGCTGCCAGGTTTGCCTTGAAAAACTTTTTCTCACCTGTATTATGTGTCCACCAGAACATTTGATCAGGCAATACCTGATTAACAGATTCCAGAATTACGAGTCCTTTTCCTGCCCTTTACTAGTTAAATTATCTGGCTGGGGGTTCGAGAGGGACAATTGGAACCTGATGCTTTTTGTCCCATACTGTTTTGGTCTGCGCTTGATATCAGATCACACTAACTACCACTGCATCTTCTCTGTCATACTTGCTCCTTTGTTTGATATACCACTTAGTTCTGGACAGCTTCCCCTATCTAGTTTAATATCGAACTGTTGATATCCATAGGAGAGGGAGAATTAGATCTGTAGAGGGCCACCCAGGGTAATTTCTTACTGCCTCTAGGGGCCCTTTATGTGTATGTCAGATCCATGTTTGCCATTCCTTGCAGTTAGGGATTCATTGAATTCCTATAGATTTCCTCTAAGATTTCTAACATCGGACTACATGCCATAATACCCGAAAAGCTATTACTGTTGATGTATTTGTTATTCGGGTTATATTTATTATGCATCTGAATGAGTAGGGGTGTTTCCGATATCCCTTAGGCTGTTCGTTTATCTACATTGGCTGTTAGATTTATGAAACCTTTTTTACTTTTATTTTTTTTACTTTTTATTTTTTACTGCTAGCAGACTCATCCACCTTACAAACCGCTCAGTGTCTGCTACCCCCCTCTGCCAATCCCTCCATTGGCTGCCACTCGCCCAACGAATTAAATTCAAAATACTAACAATAAGTTACAAAGCCATCCACAACTCTGCCCCCAGCTACACCACTAGCCTAGTCTCAAAATACCAACCTAAACGCCCTCTCCGTTCCTCCCAGGACCTCCTGCTCTCTAGCTCCTTCATCACCTCCTCCCGTATCCGCCTCCAGGACTTCTCCTGAGCCTCGCCCATCCTCTGGAATTCCCTACCCCAATCTGTCAGACTGTCTCCAAATTTATCCACATTTAGGCAATCCCTGAAAACTTTCCTCTTCAGAGAAGCCTATCCTGTCTCCATCTAACAACTGCACTATTTTCTCCATTAGCTCATCCCCCACAGCTATTACCCGTTTGTATAACTTGACCCTCCCTCCTAGATTGTAAGCTCTAACGAGCAGGGCCCTCTGATTCCTCCTGTACTGAATTGTATTGTACTTGTACTGTCCTCCCTAATGTTGTAAAGCGCTGCGTAAACTGTTGGCGCTATATAAATCCTGTGTAATAATAATAATAATAATAATAATAATTTAGTCGAAATTTGCTTGTTTAATTTAATTACTAATGTTTGCAGAGATAGTCGCTCTGCTGCAGACAGTAGAGATCCCTATTGACTGTATACATTATTTGTTTGGGATGTCACTTGTTAGAAGTGATGGCTTTATGCCAAATATATGTTTTAAATATTGAGTGTGCTATACATATGATACCTATGCCTGCTATACGGTCGGGATCACAACTCGGATCACTCCACTTCAACCTCTCTCCCCCAATAGGATTGGCACGTATTGTGCCTAAAGCTTAATATCCCACGTAGTGTCTCGCTTTCGCAAGCGCTTTAGTAGCTCTTAGACACCTCTCCCCGGGTGTCTTTCCTAATTCTTACTCTCTATTCCTTATGCTTGAGCTTTCTCCTCCTCCCTCCATTCCTTTTACCCCCTCTCCCCTTCTGTCTTTATAACCCCCTCCCTTTTTCCCTGCTCCCTAGTGTTTCTATTTCTAATATATGTTCTGTTTTATAGATTGTATTTACCAAGATTATGAAAAACCTTCCCTGAAGAAGGAGCTCTTCTGACTCCAAAACATGTTAGTGTATGGTTTTCTGTAATATCACTGAGCATTACGATCTACATCACTCTGTGGTTTTTGACCAATTTCTTCATGTATTTATCATATATTTCTGTATTGATTGGATGATTTTTTTTAACTTATGTTTTTTAATACATAATTTTGATACCAATAAAAATATGTTTCGTTCAATATTGATTGTTTGTACCTTCCTTGAGCCTTTAAAGTCGCACATGTGAGGGGAGTTTTTCCTTTTCTCTCAAATTACCAGGGATGTAGCCGTCATATTAGCAGAGTTTAACCTCTTTCTTTCTATGTTTCATGGAGGGTAAGCTCAAACTTGGTGGAGATTTTAATACTCCTCTGGAACCACTTTTGGATTCATCAACGTTACGTTCCTCTATTTCTTTCCCTAAGCTGAGGGCTCTTAAGCGTGCCATTTACGATCTACACCTTATTAATGTCCGCAGGGTATTAAACCCTACATCCCGAAATTACACCCATTTTTCTCATGTACACCAGTCATATAGTCGCATTGACTATTTCTTAATTGATCATAACTGTTTAGACTGGTCCCCGAATGTGAAATAGACTCTATGGTGTGGTCTGACCACTCACCTGTTTACTTGGCACTCTTGGTTTCCTCCACTCCAGTGAAGTAATGGACATGGCGGTTAATCAATTCGCTGCTTACGGATTCAGAGTGTGTTGCATGGGTTTCGGAGACCATAGCTAACTTTTTTGTGGATCACGCTATGGACAATACCTCTCTACCCATTCAATGGGAGGCACTAAAGGTGGTCTTGCGAGGAAGCTTCATTCAAATAGGTACCCAATTGATGAAAAAAACGCTCATTTACCATAGTAGCCGCGGTTCAAAAGCTTAGGATCCTAGAAACCGAACAAAAGCGTGCTTCAACGGCAGATACATTTACAGAAGTTTCCTCAGCCCGGTCACAGCCTAGGGAATTGTACGAGGCGTCTGTGCGCACGTACGCAAACAAGCTTGCCTTACACCAATATAAATTTCAAGACAAATGTGGAAGATCACTAGCCCACTCCTTACAAACAAAACTGTCCTCCACTTTTATATCTCACATCCAGGACAAATCTGGGGAACCTGTCTCCTCACCTTCTAAAATAGCTCAGAACATTCATTTCTATATATCCCTATATAATATACCTGCTGCAAACCCTTCAAGCTCCTCCTCCACTTCGGAAGAAGACAAGGCTTATGTTACATAAACCGCCCTACCTACTTTGGATGATGACACTATTAAGGATCTTGAAACATTAATTTTGGAAGATTAAGTTGCTGGAACCATAGCTGCTACCCCATCTGGCAAGAGCCCGGGCCCTGACGGCTTTACTCCTAAATACATTTTACAAACTATTTGCACCCCTACCTTATTCCCTTCTTTACTAAAGTGTTTTACTCTCTTTTGGAAGGCTCAGTATTCCCTCCACAAACACTTGAAGCTCATATCTCACTTATCCCAAAGCTGGATAAAGATCCAACTTTGTGCGCAATTTATAGGCCCATCTCTTTGATAGGGGTAGATCTAAAAGTGTTTGTGTTAGGATTTTAGCTAATAGACTGCAGCCACTGTTGCCCTGCTTAATCCAATTTGATCAAGTCAGTTTTGTGAGTGGATGGGAAGCACAGGATAATACCCTGAAAACTCTTCTCCTAACGGACTATGCCCGCACCCACTACATCCCTCTATCCCTCTATGCCTTCTAACAGTCGACATGGAGAAGGCATTCAATCACATTGACTGCCAATTTCTTTGTCTGGCCCTGCAGCAGATTGGGTTTGGTCACCACATAACGGCCCTTTATTCTTCTCCATCTGCTAGGATCAGAATAAATGGCTCGTTATTCCCTATGTTTAATATTCACAATGGAACGTGACAGGGCTGACTTTATCCCCCCTCTTCTATGTTCATACTAAGGAACACCTGGCAGTAGCCCTGAGAAATAACCCACCCATTCAGGGTATTACCGTGGGTCCTATTCACACTAAATGTGCCCTCTTTTGCGGATGACTTGTTAATGTCTGTGACCCAATCACATTTGTCCCTGCCCTCAATACAGAATTCCAGAAGTTCCAGAATTCCAGATTACCATAAATTTGTGGTAGTGAGTAAGTTTAAAGTCAATCACAGTAAACTGGAAATCCTCAATATTTCACTATCAAAGAAGGTCTTACAACAACTTTCGCCTGCTTTCCCTTTTAAGACCGGTTCCACTTCTATTCGGTATTTGGGAATTTACATACCAGCAGATGCATCTCGGCTCTTTTCAGGTAACTTCACGCCTCTGCTTCTCAGAACTCAGGTAGATTTAACGACCTACGCATCCAAACGGCTTTCTTGGCCAGGTAGGGTGAATGCCTTGAAAATGGTTGTCCTCCCTCGGTTCCTATATCTATTTCAAACCATCCCTATCTATATACCTACCTTGTATTTCCGCAAGTTTCGTCAGATGTTTTCAAAAGTCATATGGAAATCAGCCGGTCCCAAAATACGATATGACACTGAATGGTCGAATGGTCTGACAAGTAGGATGTGAGGATTTCCTACGATAAACCTGACACTCCCGGCTGTTTGCACTCCCCGTTCTAGCTCTCGTGCCCGCAATCACGGGTGGCCGGCAGCTCCGGCGGCTCTTAAAGGGAACAACGTACCCATACGTTGTTTTGCAGGAACGTGCAACTTTGCCGATGTACAGTGGGGACGGAAAGTATTCAGACCCCCTTAAATTTTTCACTCTTTGTTATATTGCAGCCATTTGCTAAAATCATTTAAGTTAATTTTTTTCCTCATTAATGTACACACAGCACCCCATATTGACAGAAAAACACAGAAGTGTTGACATTTTTGCAGATTTATTAAAAAAGAAAGAAGCACCCTTTTGATCTAATACAGCCATGAGTCTTTTTGGGAAAGATGCAACAAGTTTTTCACACCTGGATTTGGGGATCCTCTGCCATTCCTTCTTGCAGATCCTCTCCAGTTCTGTCAGGTTGGATGGTAAACGGTGGACAGCCATTTTTAGGTCTCTCCAGAGATGCTCAGTTGGGTTAAAGTCAGGGCTCTGGCTGGGCCATTCAAGAACAGTCACAGAGTTTTGAAGCCACTCCTTCGTTATTTTAGCTGTGTGCTTAGGGTCATTGTCTTGTTGGAAGGTAAACCTTCGGCCCAGTCTGAGGTCTTAAGTACTCTGGAGAAGGTTTTCATCCAGGATATCCCTGTACTTGGCCCCATTCATCTTTCCCTTGATTGCAACCAGTCGTCCTGTCCCTGCAGCTGAAAAACACCCCCACAGCATGATGCTGCCACCACCATGCTTCACTGTTGGGACTGTATTGGATAGATGATGAGCAGTGCCTGGTTTTCTCCATACATACCACTTAGAATTAAGGCCAAAAAGTTCTATCTTGGTCTCATCAGACCAGAGAATCTTATTTCTCACCATCTTGGAGTCCTTCAGGTGTTTTTTAGCAAACTCCATGCGGGCTTTCAAGTGTCTCGCACTAAGGAGAGGCTTCCGTCAGGCCACTCTGCCATAAAGCCCCGACTGGTGGAGGGCTGCAGTGATGGTTGACTTTCTACAACTTTCTCCCATCTCCCGACTGCATCTCTGGAGCTCAGTCACTGATCTTTGGGTTCTTCTTTACCTCTCTCACCAAGGCTCTTATCCCCCGATAGCTCAGTTTGGCTGGACGGCCAGCTCTAGGAAGGGTTCTGGTCATCCCAAACGTCTTCCATTTAAGGATTATGGAGGCCACTGTGCTCTTAGGAACCTTAAGTGCAGCAGAAATGTTTTTGTAACCTTGGCCAGATCTGTGCCTTGCCACAATTCTGTCTCTGAGCTCTTCAGACAGTTCTTTTGACCTCATGATTCTTATTTGCTCTGACATGCACTGTGAGCTGCAAGGTCTTATATAGACAGGTGTGTGGCTTTCTTAATCAAGTCCAATCAGTATAATCAAACACAGCTGGACTCAAATGGATGATCAGAAGAAATGGACAGCACCTGAGTTTAATATATGAGTGTCGCAACAAAGGGTCTGAATACTTAGGACCATGTGATATTTCAGTTTTTCTTTAATAAATCTGCAAAAATGTCAACAATTCTGTGTTTTTCTGTCAATATGGGGTGTTATTTGTACATTAATGAGGAAAAAAATGAACTTAAATGATTTTAGCAAATGGCTGCAATATAACAAAGAGTGAAAAATGTAAGGGGGTCTGAATACTTTCCATCCCCACTGTATATCAGCGTGAGCCGGTCAGCAAGTGGTTAAACGGTTGTCTATGCACCATCCATAACCACTTTATCAAAAATAAAAAAAATTGGGTGAATGAGAAAAAGTTATGATAGAACATAAAGAAAAAAAAACCTGCAAACAACAAGTGCCACAAAACATGTGAAACAAAACACAATCAAGAAACAGTGTCCATATTATGATCCAACATAGGTAAATAGAAGGTGCACTTCTTCCAATGGTAAGTGATATATAATCAAGTGCTTCTATACTCCACACGTGCGTAATAAAGAATTTGGCCTCTTATCAGATGTTCATGATTTCCAAATTATAGGAGATCATGAAAAGATCATGAAAAGCGCAGAACACAAAGGTCTCCTTAGGAAAGCCTGTCACGTCCTCGCATCTGCACATCCCAGAATGGATCCTGTGTTGAATGGTTAGCATTCCAGCCTCCATACACGCTTATCCAAGTATATTAAACAGCTTGAGTCAGCTGTCTCTTTCACTCGAGCTGTGACTGAAAACTCATGCATGAAAAAAGAAGAGGCTCATCGTGCAGTATTGCCACGCTATTTATTAGACATTAAAACATATTGCACATACAAGAAGAAAGGTAAAATCAAGCGATAAAGGTAGAATCTGACTGTAGAATGAACCAACAGGTCAGGAATGTAGTGAAGTCACAACTCCAGCCAATAAAATGGTGATCATTGCAATATTTTATGTCACACGATATTTGCGCAGCGGTTTTGCAAACACACTATTTTTGGAAAAAATAAGTTTTAATTAATTAAAAAAAAAAAACACAATAGTTACCCCCATATTTTTTTATAATGTGAAGGATGATGTTATGCCGAGTAAATAGATACCCAATATGTCACGCTTTAAAATTGCAAATGCTGGTGGAATGATGACAAACTATGGTACTTAAAAATCTCCATAGGCGATGCTATAAACGCCTTTACAGATTACCTGTTTAAAGTTACAGAGGAGCTCATATGTGTGGTTTGAACACTGTTTACATATGTGTGCACAACTTTCGTATGTGTTCGCTTCTGCTCGTGAGTTTTTTATTGGGATAATTAAATAATAAATTGTGGCACTAAACTAAGTGCTAAATATGTGCAACTCTCACCATGCCAGGAAGGTCCAAAATTAGAAACTCCAGGTATAAATACAGTCTAGACAATTATTCTTCCACTATATTGTGCAACCAAAGGTCACAAAAAAAACAATATTGCATCAAAAAATGAATCAAAACAACTGACGTGAAGTCCCTATAATAAAAATAGTAAGAGAGAATTATTTCCAATCAATCAAAGTTCCAATCGTTTCCAATCAATCAAAGTTCCTCAAAGTAGATGAAAAAACAGGGGAACAAAACTAATAACATAATCGATAATAAATGGGTAGCACAACTCCAGAGGATATTGGATAACCAATTTAAAGTGTAACGAGGATCAAACACCCCCGTCCCAGGTGCCAAATGTCATAAAAAAAATGTGTCAAACACATAAGAAATAGCAAATGAACGTCGCCCACGGGACTTTAAATGAAGTATAAATGGTGATCAAAGGGTAAGCAAGTATAAAAGTGCAAATATTTATTGAAAACAACAGCATAATCCATAATAGGACATGAGCATGGGTGAATAGGTTCATAAAACAGCAACATTGCAATGTAGTCCTAAAACATAGCCATCATATAATAGTAATACATATAATACAGGTATGCATAGTACATCTCTAACCCGACGCGTTTCATTTTGCCCCTTATTTCACCGTGCCTCTCCTCCCTTCATTTCACTCACTTTTTCTTTCCTTCCCCCTGGTCCCGTCCCCCCTCTTCATTTCTCTTCTTCTTCTTTGTCCTTTTTCTGTTACTATTCACTTCACTTCCCCCTGTTTTCCTCTCCTTCCCTTCCCTTTCCTTTCTCATTCACTCTCTCACCCTGTACCCTCCTTTTTCTCTCTGCTCTGCGGGACACTTTGTGCATATCATGCAAGTAGCACATATTTTGTATTTCTATGACAATACCAATGACATTACTTTAGACCTTGCTTACCAACATACTTTGCATTTATGCCACTACATACATCTCATATTTCCAATCTCATATTTCCAAAGTGTCTGCGGGACACTTTGTGCATACCATGCAAGTAGCACATATTTTGTATTTCTATGACAATACCAATGACATTACTTTAGACCTTGCTTACCAACATACCTTGCATTTATGCCACTACATACATCTCATATTTCCAAACTCTTTAATCTTATATTTATATCCCCATACAGTGAGTTGCCCTGCATTGCATTTGGGATCAATTTGGGTTCACGCTCTCCTTTCTCTCTCTCATTCTGCCATGCTGCCCCCCACGCCTGGCCTCGGTCCTCTGGTTGGGTCCTCGGCCCCTTCAGCTCCCGGGGGAGATGCCCTCCGCCGACCCGTGCCTGGGCTATGTGTCTGTAGCTTTGGTCCTACAAGTAAGTATGGGATGACCAGGTCTGGCTTCTTGCTTTTACCCTATCATAACCGATACTCTAATTACTTTAATCTGTATTTACAGACAGCAGTTATGCACATCAGCCCCTGATGAAGCGAGGAAAGCTCGCAAAACGCGTCGGGTTAGAGATGTACTATGCATACCTGTATTATATGTATTACTATTATATGATGGCTATGTTTTAGGACTACATTGCAATGTTGCTGTTTTATGAACCTATTCACCCATGCTCATGTCCTATTATGGATTATTCTGTTGTTTTCAATAAATATTTGCACTTTTATACTTGCTTACCCTTTGATCACCATTTACACCTCATTTAAAGTCCCGTGGGCGACGTTCATTTGCTTTTTCTCTGATATTAGGGATGGAGGTGTTTTATGTTAGGGGTCAGTTCTCAGACATTCTTTATAATTTGTACCCAGGTGGAAAACACCATAATGCCCTCGTCTGATGCTGACCCTAGATCTTAGGGGCTACATTGGTTCGGCTACTACTGAACCTTAATGACTTTACTAACATACCTTCTAATATGATCATGTTTGAATCTTTTATCTACTTGCAGACCCAGCTCTTTCACTGCACCCATGTTTGGGCTGAGCGGTCTGTTTACCCTCTGGGAGCTGCGATGCACAAATGGGGATTCATTTCCCCAGCTGTCCCCGCTTCTCTGGCTTCTCCGGAGGGGCGGGGCCACCAGGGCATCGGCGTCATGCTTTTCCACGCCCATCTGGGGATGCTTGCAATCCAGCGGTATCCCCCTCCCCGATGGGCGGGATGTGTCATCCAGGCGGCGGCTGTGGATCGCGAGTGCCTGCCCTATGCGGCGGGTGCGTTGCGATCTCCTTTGCTCCGCCTGACGCATGACGTTAGGGGCGGAGAACTCGGCGGATGTCCGGGTATAAGGTGGGGGGTGACAGTATGGCAACCTTTCCTTCACTACCTCTCCAACACTCAGTCGGGACGCTGCACTATACTGGTAGGCACCTTATCTATTTACTCTAATATGAATACCTGCACCTCACAGCGCACCTATCCTCACTTGCTGTTTCTGACTGACTCCTCCAATCACATTCTGCTTCTTCACACATAAGTACTTTTCCAGTTCATCACACCAATAATCATTTTGCCCCTTATTTCACCGTGCCTCTCCTCCCTTCATTTCACTCACTTTTTCTTTCCTTCCCCCTGGTCCCGTCCCCCCTCTTTTCATTTCTCTTCTTCTTCTTTGTCCTTTTTCTGTTACTATTCACTTCACTTCCCCCTGATTTCCTCTCCTTCCCTTCCCTTTCCTTTCTCATTCACTCTCTCACCCTGTACCCTCCTTTTTCTCTCTGCTCTGCGGGACACTTTGTGCATATCATGCAAGTAGCACATATTTTGTATTTCTATGACAATACCAATGACATTACTTTAGACCTTGCTTACCAACATACTTTGCATTTATGCCACTACATACATCTCATATTTCCAATCTCATATTTCCAAAGTGTCTGCGGGACACTTTGTGCATACCATGCAAGTAGCACATATTTTGTATTTCTATGACAATACCAATGACATTACTTTAGACCTTGCTTACCAACATACCTTGCATTTATGCCACTACATACATCTCATATTTCCAAACTCTTTAATCTTATATTTATATCCCCATACAGTGAGTTGCCCTGCATTGCATTTGGGATCAATTTGGGTTCACGCTCTCCTTTCTCTCTCTCATTCTGCCATGCTGCCCCCCACGCCTGGCCTCGGTCCTCTGGTTGGGTCCTCGGCCCCTTCAGCTCCCGGGGGAGATGCCCTCCGCCGACCCGTGCCTGGGCTATGTGTCTGTAGCTTTGGTCCTACAAGTAAGTATGGGATGACCAGGTCTGGCTTCTTGCTTTTACCCTATCATAACCGATACTCTAATTACTTTAATCTGTATTTACAGACAGCAGTTATGCACATCAGCCCCTGATGAAGCGAGGAAAGCTCGCGAAACGCGTCGGGTTAGAGATGTACTATGCATACCTGTATTATATGTATTACTATTATATGATGGCTATGTTTTAGGACTACATTGCAATGTTGCTGTTTTATGAACCTATTCACCCATGCTCATGTCCTATTATGGATTATGCTGTTGTTTTCAATAAATATTTGCACTTTTATACTTGCTTACCCTTTGATCACCATTTACACCTCATTTAAAGTCCCGTGGGCGACGTTCATTTGCTTTTTCTCTGATATTAGGGATGGAGGTGTTTTATGTTAGGGGTCAGTTCTCAGACATTCTTTATAACACATAAGAAATAATGCAACATAAGTGATACTTAAATAATCTGAAATGGTTCTAACAATAATGTAGCAAATAAAATAGTCAAAGAAAACAATTGCTAAAAGTAAATAACGTGCATAAATCCAAACAGTGCAGCATTAAATAATCTCAAGCTAGATAATAGCAGTGAGTGCACCAAAAATGAAGCACAACGATGTGTGCAGCGTTCAGTTTGCAACTAGTAATAAACCTAACAACCAGTTCTAAAAACAAGTGAATAAGGAAAAAATAAGTGAATAAGGAAAAAAATAGGTTAACAATAACTAAATGTGTCAGAGTGAGTCCCTCCAAGTGTAGCAAGTGTTTGTAAGAAAATTGTGAAATAAAGCGACCAAAAATATATAAATCACGTAAATTGTCCATAAAGAGTCCCATACACAATCAAATCCCCAATCGTGACAATTGAATAAAGAAATGTCAGACTAGAAAAAAATTACTGCGCTATCCCCATAAAACAATGTGAAAATGAAATATATGATCATATTATATAGCTGCAACTATAAATGTGAGACACATCCATTATACAAGCTAAAACCAAAAAATAGCTGCGCTGGAATTATTGAAATCAAACAATGAAATAATGTAAACACCTTAATAAACACAAAAAAATATATAAAAATATGTAAAAAATAAAAAATTTATATAAGCATCCATACAAATTGAATTCCCAGTGAGACAACAATTGAATAATCCTCTTAAGAAAAGAAAAAGCTAAATCTTAAAATCAATAAACATAAAAGTCCAATTGCCAAAATTACATGAAGTGAAAAAGTTCATATGGATGAAATGATCTTGACCAAGGAGAAGATGACAGACAACCAAACGGTGTATGACATGCGTCCTTATCACCCAGGAAATAGTGGTGACAGAAAGGTTCCTCCACCTATGAATAGACTGCCCCTTACCGACTCTTTAGATCTCTTGTCAGGAGATCGTGCGGGCGTGTGGCTGTCTACCCCAGCCTCAGGTATAGATATTAAACGGATCCCATTTAAACCTCCTTAACGGAAATCTTCTAAACGCTGGATGGGCACTCGTTCCCCATGAAAACATAAATGAAGAAAACTCCCATAGCGTAACACGTTAAACAATTTATTAAAAGAATAAAATGGAACTACACTCACAATGTAGTAGAAAAAGATACGCATAAAAATCGAACGGCGGCCGGCTTCACAACTGCTGCCCAAAGCTTCCGGGATCAGCGAGGATAATGGTGATGTCAGTACGCCGCTTCTCCCCAGGCAACTCCCGATCTCCCCGATGACGGATCCCCCTGGGCGTCACCCGACCTCCGCTTCCAGAGACCTCAGGCAGATTCAGCTCCAAGAACAAAGAAAGGGAAGGGCTCCATAGAGTAATCAATTAATATAATCTTTATTTAAGCCTCTAATCACTTACATATAAGCTCCACAAACAGCGATGAAGGATAGCAGCTACTCACTGCTCACCGATCCCGGCCGTGATCGGGGAGCCAAGTAGCCGAGCAACTCGCCTCTCTCCTCCCTGACGCGTTGCGTGACTGTCACGTCACTTTCTCAAAGGGTACGGAGACAGGCGAAGGCGGATCGCTCTTATGGCAAAGAGGTAGCCATAGCAACCCCTAGACCACGAGCGTACAGCGGAAAAAACAATCGCTCCTACACATTAAACATATTGAGTATAAAACGTTGATCCAGCAAATTAAATAAGATAATTTTTTTAAATATATATATATAATATATAACCACTATGTAATGAATAATTTCCATAACACTTACAATCAATTCAAGATATATAATAAAAATAAAAATAAAATTAATAGAAATAAAAATAAAAGTAACAAGAGGGGGCGGGGGAGATGGAACACACCCTCTAATGGGCGATCACAATATTACACGTCAATAAGACTACCATAATACATAACCACATAAATATGACGACTGAGAATAAAACCTCATAAAAATAGAGAGTGTATCCATTAAAATTACAAGCAATAACATTTTTTTTTTAAACCATTAAAAAGTATGAAAGGATCCACACAGATATTAGCCCAAGAATAATATTACTGGCATAACCATAATAGCAGCTACTTAAAGACCAGGCAACTAACCTATATGCATTGAATCATGAATAATTTCCATACACTTACAATAAAATTGAAATAATAAAATTAAAATAAAGATAAAGATGACAAAGGGAAGGGATGGAAAGCACCCTCTGATGGGCGATCACAATATTGCACGTAAATAGAACTAACCTCTCAATCATTACATAATAAATTATCACATAGATATAATGACTGAAGATAAAAACATTTATTTTATCTTCAGTCATTATATCTATGTGGTACTTTATTATGTAATGATTGAGAGGTTAGTTCTATTTACGTGCAATATTGCGATCGCCCATATTCTTGGGCTAATATCTGTGTGGATCCTTTCATACTTTTTAATGGTTTAAAAAAAAAAATGTATTGCTTGTAATTTTAATGGATACACTCTCTATTTATATGAGGTTTTATTCTCAGTCGTCATATTTATGTGGTTATGTATTATGGTAGTCTTATTGACGTGTAATATTGTGATCGCCCATTAGAGGGTGTGTTCCATCTCCCCCGTCCCCTCTTGTTACTTTTTTTATTTCTATTAATTTTATTTTTATTTTTATTATATATCTTGAATTTATTGTAAGTGTTATGGAAATTATTCATTACATAGAGGTTAGTTGCCTGTGCGAATATATTTAAAAAAATTATCTTATTTAATTTGCTGGATCAACGTTTTATACTCAATATGTTTAATGTGTAGGAGCGATTGTTTTTTCTGTTGTACGCTCGTGGTCTAGGGGTTGCTATGGCTACCTCTTTGCTATAAGAGCGATCCGCCTTCGCCTGTCTCCGTACCCTTTGAGAGAGTGACGTGACAGTCACGCAACGCGTCAGTGAGGAGAGTCGCTCGGCTACTTGGCTCCCCGATCACGGCTGGCATCGGTGAGCAGTGAGTAGCTGCTATCCTTCATCGCTGTTTGTGGAGCTTATATGTAAGTGATTAGAGGCTTAAATAAAGATTATATTAATTGATTACACTATGGAGCCCTTCCCTTTCTTTGTTCTTGGAGCTGAATCTGCCTGAGGTCTCTGGAAGCGGAGGTCAGGTGACCCCCGGGGGAATCCATCATCGGGGAGATCGGGAGTTGCCTGGGTTATCCCTTGCTGGCTTGGCTGTTGTCGTTCAGCCGTGAGGTGAGAGGCTGGGGGAACCATCACTTTTTTCAATATCGGTCGCACCTCTAGGAACTTATTTTGGACACATTTCTTTATTCAATTGTCACGATTACGTGATTTATATATTTTTTGTCACTTTATTTCACAATTTTCTCACAAACACTTGCTACACTTGGAGGGACTCACTCTGACACATTTAGTTATTGTTAACCTATTTTTTTCCTTATTCACTTATTTTTTCCTTATTCACTTGTTTTAGAACTGGTTGTTAGGTTTATTACTAGTTGCAAACTGAACGCTGCACACATCGTTGTGCTTCATTTTTGGTGCACTCACTGCTATTATCTAGCTTGAGATTATTTAATGCTGCACTGTTTGGATTTATGCTCGTTATTTACTTTTAGCAATTGTTTTCTTCGACTATTTTATTTGCTACATTATTGTTAGAACCATTTCAGATTATTTAAGTATCACTTATGTTGCATTATTTCTTATGTGTTTGACACATTTTTTTGATGACATTTGGCACCTGGGACGGGGGTGTTTGATCCTTGTTACACTTTAAATTGGTTATCCAATATCCTCTGGAGTTGTGCTACCCATTTATTATTGATTATGTTATTAGTTTGTTCCCCTGTTTTTTCATCTACTTTGAGGAACTTTGATTGATTGGAAATAATTCTCTCTTACTATTTTTATTATAGGGACTTCACGTCAGTTGTTTTGATTCATTTTTTGATGCAATATTGTTTTTTTTTGTGACCTTTGGTTGCACAATATAGTGGAAGAATAATTGTCTAGACTGTATTTATACCTGGAGTTTCTAATTTTGGACCTTCCTGGTATGGTGAGAGTTGCACATATTTAGCACTTTCTAAGTTTCTAGTTTAGCGCCGCAATTTATTATTTAATTATCTTGTTAATTGGTGTGTGAACACTTTTATTTGTGGTGGCTACTATTTTTATCCTTACCTAGCCTGTGCTATATTTTATTATCTTTTAGTAATCATCAATTTTTTATTTATTTGCTTTTTTCATTTAATATATTTTTTGGGTGTGCGCACAAGTATCCATTACTCTCTTTGTTACATTTTTTATCATCTATTTTTACACTGTCCGTTTAATTTTTTTTTTATCACTTTTATATTTAATGTAAGCATCCCTTGTAATAGAAATAAGGATGGCAGGTCCTCTTTATGAAGAGCTCTGGGGTCAAAAAGACCCAGCTCTCTTCTTTACCTTTAAAAGCAAAAGTTAAAAAATAAATATAAATATATAGATATCTCTCTCTCTCTCTCTCTCTCTCTCTCTCTCTCTCTCTCTATATATATATATGCCTGAACTGGAAGTGACGTTAAGACGTTGCTCCTGTCGTCCAAGGCCATAAAGGCGATCAAAGAGTGTTAACTCTTTGATCGCCTATGGAAGCAGCAGGCTGCACCATCGGATCGTTTCTCAGGTGTACCGGCAAAAATGGTAAAGCCCGAGAAATACCAGTGAAAAGAGGGAGGGGGAGACATCCCCTCCTGACACTTCTGAAACCATTCCAGCGGCTCATGAGCCTCTTGGACCGGTTTGGGAAAAAAAACGGCCGCTTGCAGAAAAAAAACTGTGCCAGGGTTAGGACTGATATCCTCAGGCATAATTCCAATAAATCACTTGCAGACTGCAACGTATATATACATATTGTGGTCAAGTGGTTAAAGTGAAATAATAAAAATAAAAATTTCCTATAAATATAGTGCATGGGGGTCCCCTTAGTCTGCCTATAAAGTGGCACATCTGTACCGTGTATAGAACCTTCTTCAGCAAAAATTACATTTTTAAAACCCCAAAAAATGTAATTTTTTCCTGCAAGCTTTATTTTATAAACAATGGCTTGCAGAGCCAGTCTCTATGATAAGCCTCAATTTAGTGCACGTGGAACAGGATTGAAGATTTTTTGGATAAATTCTGGGGTCTGTTTCGCAGAGTTTGGATAGAAGTAACAGGTGTGGAAAAATTGGGCTTTAGGTGTTTTTGGTGCCTTCACACTGTAACCCTGTAGTGGTACTCTTGATGAAAGCAAGCATTGGCCTTGCTATTAAAAATTAAAATGATATGCCCCGGTCAAACAGTGGTGGAAAAATTGGGCTTCGTGTGTTAGTGGTGCTTTCACACGGTAAACCTACTCTTGATGAAAGCAAGAAATTACCTTGCTGTCAAAAATTTAAATTATGTGCACCTGTCAAACAGGTGTGGAAAAATAGGCCCTTGGGTGTTAAATGTTCTCTTAAGCACTGAATGCCCGTTCAGAAAGCACCCTGGATGCAGGGCAGCCCAGCAGCTCAGTTGCATACTTGGAAAGTTCTGGCCAGTGATTTGTTCTCATGGCCCAGTAACCCAGTGGATCGTCAACCGGAAAGCTCTCCATGTCTGTTTCCGCCCTAGATAATCTCCCACTATATGATGCGGATGCTGCTGATGGGATGTGTATGCTGACAGCCCTGGGCACCAAGGACTAAAAAAGAATGTTGAAATGTATAACGGAGGTGGCTCCCTTCTCCATCGCTCCTCTCTTGACCAACAGAAGCCTCAAAACTAGCTTTTCCATGAGACTGTAACCTACAAGATTCAGGAAAGGTGTTACATAAACTCCTCTTCGAGGTGTCCTCCAGATATTTCATCCTCTGCTCCCTCTGTGGGGATGGGATGAGTTCCGAGACTTTCCCCTTTTAACGGTGGTCAAGGGGGGTTGCCAACCAATAGTGATCCTTCTGCTTGATGCCACAAATTCCAGGGTCCTTTCACAGGCTTTGAAGAATGAGGGAGGCCATGCACTGCAAGCTTGCAGAGGCATAATAAGCAGATTCTTAGTGGTCACTGAGGATTACAGTATCTGGAACTGCCTCCTCCCAGCCACGTACTACTCCCAAGGATTTGGGGGACGAAAAAACTCTCTCTTAAGGTTTCACGTATATTCCTCTGTATCAATGCCTCCAAAACTGCCAGGATCCTCCTCTGTCTCCTCTTGTGTGTTCTGTGGCTTAGGAAGAATGTTGTCTGCATAAAGCAGGCATTGAGAGAAAAGGAAGTCCACCTCTTCCACCCACTGTTCTGCCTCGAGTGCCCTTTTCAAAATGCCACGCAGAGTCTGCTCCAGCAGAAACACAACAGGGATTGTGTCACTGATGCATGCATTGTCACAGCTCACCATCCTTGAGGCCTTCTCAAATGGTGACAGTACATGCATCCTTTATCAGCAGCCATTGGCGTGGGGAAAAAAAGCCAAGCCGCCCTGGGCCTGTCGTTGTGCCATACTCGCACAGGTACTCATTGATGGCCCTCTGCTGTTTATGGGCAGGTGTAATTCGGAGTGAATTTCAGCCAACTGAAGCACTGGCTGTGTATGACCACCTGAAATGGCTACAGACTCTTCTGGCTTGCTTTAGCAGATTTTCCATCCCTGGGTTTATTTGCCCACCCCAGCCACTTTTTACTACGCTTTTTTTCATTTCAATTGAATCAAATTTTTATTGTCATGACCTTTTTTACTGGATGTTGGAAGATACATTTTCAATAAATCCCTTATCCTTTGTTGGATTTACACTATGTGGAGGCTCTCTTTTTTCTTCTATATTCTGAGAATTGCCTTCTGATTGAGAGGTTTATGGACACCTCAGAGTGAGACGGTAAACAAGACAACTGGGCGTTCAGGCTCAGGACACCTCTCTCCAGCTAGTCCAGGCTCTCCTTCCGGCAGGAATATCTCATAGTTTTGGACCGGACTTACATCTACTGCGTGGCGGCATAAGCGCTTTTGACTCACCGCTTATGACGTGTGAGTCCACCATTGCTGTAAGAGTACCCCATCTTTCCTTACCATTTAATACTACCACTGTGAAGCCATTTACCTGAATATCAGCTTGCTACCTAGAGCCACTTGAGAAGCATAAAAAGATTTGGGATCACAACAATTCCGTACATATGGACTAACTTTTTCTTTAGCAACGCTGATTTTCTATATATATCAACATATGTATAATTTTTTGTGTTTGTAGATATTTACAATCTTTGCACTTTAGATATTTTATCACCGTTTTACATTTTTGCATCATTTGTAATTTGCAAGTTTACGGTTTTATCACGTGTATTCATAACACATTTCATTGGATTTGAACTCTCCATTTGATCGTGTATGATTCGTTGTGATTAAGGATTACATATCTATATATTTTCAATATATTTATTTCACCAGTACTCCTAGTAGCATTTGTATACCCTTGCATTCACTCACTCGTTTACACGTCACATTTTTATGAGATTTGTGCGACTTTGAGTTTATGCTCAGTCACATTGTTGCATCTTGATATATATTTCAACATATATTTTGTTTGGAGGTTCTGAGTGTCACTTGATGTTCAAACACTTTTCTTGCACAAAGACTTTTCATCCTGATAATTTTTTAATTATTACACTTATTAGTGCCACACTTTTATTTTACACCTGTTTAAGAAACGCTGAACCACCAAATTGAGGACATGTGCCAGGCATGGCACATGTATCAACTTTCCCTGTCGAAGGGCAGACAGGTGGTTAGTGCCATTATCGCACACCACCATTCCTGGCTCATGCTGGAGTGAACCACCTCTGGGCCTGCCCCTGCAGAGCTGAAAGAATCTCTGCTCCGGTGTGGCTCCTGTCCCCTAAACAGACCAGCTGAAGCACTGAATGGCATCTTTTAGCCTGACCCATTGAATAGCCATTTGCATGCTTGCAGGGTACTGGTGGTTCATAGAACAATTCAGCAGAGGAGGGCATGGAGGAGGAGGAGGAGGAGGAGGGGGTGGAGGTGACAAATCCTGCATCATTACCACTAGCTGTATGGAGGCGTGGTGGCACAACAAGCAGCAACACTGAGCCCTGTTCTGCATCCTTCCGAGTTGCAAGCAGAGTTACCCAGTGTGCTGTCAACAAAACGTATCGTCCTTGACCATGCTTGCTGGACCACGTGTCAGCAGTAATGTGGACCTTGCTGCTTACTGCCTTGCCCAACATTGCCTTCCATGCAATGGTAAAAAGCTGGAATGACTTTACGTGCAAAGAAATAGCGAATTAGAACCTGCCATTGTGGTACAGCACATTCTGCAATTCATGGAACAGGGCATAATCCACCAGGCAGAAAGGCAAGAGTTGTAATGCCAATACAAACAAAGTTCCTTGAGTGCTAAACTGTCAGCCGTATGCATGGATTTACCGATCCTGGAAAACATAAAATGCGCTAGAACCCAGTGCAGCCTACCACTGGAAGAATGGATAACAGAACACAAAACAAAGAAGCAGCGCTCTATGGGTGAAGCATGAGGACTTGCAGACCATTGACCAAGTAAAAAGTTAATTTATTTATTGCACTTCTAAAAAATAAAAATTTTCAGTAATAAAAACTTGCAGGGGTTGCAAAGGCAATCCTAGAAGCATGTAGTCAATGCAGATACTAAAGTAAAATTAAATGATAACGGTACCACTGTGACATCCAGGTGGAGAGAGGGGTTAACATCAGCCCATCAACTTCAACTTGTGGCCAGTAATCAAACTCCGTTGGTGTCCAAGTTGAGCTGCTAGGAGACCCATATATCCTTCGTTGCCTATTGCAACAACAACATACCGGGATTATCGTTCACACATATGTTAGATCCAAAATAATTTGTTTTTCTTGATTTGGTCCTTTCTCATGACCAACAGAATATCGTTACCAGCAATCATACTAAACCTACATGTGGTATTTCATATCTTCATTTTGAAAGTTGTCATCACCCAACGCGAAAGAAAAACATTCCTAATGGTCAGTTTCATAGATTAAGAAGAAACTGTACAAAAATAGCAGATTATACCACACAGGGTGAGCACATGCAAAGAAAGAAAAGAGGTACCCCAGAGACCTGGTTTTGAATGCTTTTTTTCTAAAAAGAATAAACAATCTAAAAATAAAGACAACACCATTAGGGGAATGGAAAATACAGCTAGATTTGTGTCGACTTTCAACACCAAATATAAGGCTATATCCAAAATAATCTACAAACATTATAACATTTTAAAATTAGATCAATATTTAAATCATTTACTTCCTCCTAAGCCTCAAATAACTTTTAGAAAATCACGCACTATAAAAAACATAATTGCTCCGAGTAAGTTGGAAAAATCGAATAAAAGACCTTTGCTCGACATTAGGGCTTATTTTGATGATAGAACAGGTATCTTTCAATGTCGAAAGAGAGGCAGTCTGACTTGTCAATTTATTCCTCATGGATGTTCTTTTTTTGTTTAATAAATGTTTATTGAAATAAAATGGAAAGAAGGACAGACATACAGTAATCCTTATACAGCCTTAGATACAAATGGCACAAATTCCAATGTACACCTAATCACAACATATGTCATGAAACCAGAAATTGCCTCTGAAAGTACAAAGGAGAAGATACTAATAAATATAACAGTTGATTTAGCATAGATTACCATATAAGTATGTATCCGAATCAATACACAAATGGAAATTACGGTAGTTAAAAGGGATAATGAGAGAAGTAAAGCAAGTAAGGATGGGTGTAGAGAAGAAAAGCAGGTGGAGAGGTAAAGAATATAAAAGGAAGTATAGGGTAGGATGGGGGGGGGTTGTTGGTATGCATGTCTTCGCATGTAAAAATAATTAAGATGGTAACTAAAGGGTCAAATAAGAGAAAAATAAACCATATTCAATAGGAGATATGTCTAGTTCGATAGATGATGTTTAAGTGGCAGTTTTATGGGGTTTGCGTTATTATGCCCATATAGAGGGAGGTGGACTTGAATTTTATCCAGGGTGCCCAGGTTAACAAATGTCTCTTAGATGTACCTTTAATGTTGTGGGTGATATCTTCCATGAGATGAACTTCAGAAACCTTTTGTAGCCAACTTTTTATGGACGGGATTTTTGGTTGACCCCATAGAGTGGGGATTATGACCTTGGCCATGTTCAGCAGGTGACGGATGAGTGAACGTTTATAAGAAACTATGGGATCTTTAGTAGCGTGAAAGTGGATAGTCCAAGGGTCATTGGGCAGGTTGATGTCCGAGATCTGTAGTATTAATTTGAGAACGTTGGTCCAGAAGGGATGAATAAGTGGGCAAGACCACCAAACATGTGCGTGGGTAGCTTTGTTCCCACAGTTCCTCCGTGCTGGACTGGCTCACTGGCTCATTGTGCTAATGGGGAGCTGGCGGGGAACATTTGATGCAGCTTGGCTGGGGTGTAGTGCCATCTAGTAAGTAATTTATAATTGACTTCTGCTATTTTTGAAGCAAGAGAGGTGACGTGAGCCAGTTGCAGAACTTTATCCTTTTGATTGCTTGTGAGAGTAGAGTCTAAGTCAATTTCCCATTTGGCCAGAAAGGGCGGGTGTGAAGGGTTTTGAAGCTCTATAAGAGCTTTGTAGAATAGCGAAATACTGTGTAAAGGGGGGTCCTTCGGATGGAATATTTCTTCAATGCCATTTAATTCTTGCAGGCCTCTTAGCGGATAAGAGAAAGATCCCAGGAAGCGTTGTAGTTGGTGGAATCTCCACTTATCTAAAAACGTGACTAGTTTAGGGCTTAGGATCGCAGATAATGGCTTAAGAGTGTTAGAGCAGAGGACATGATGCAATAAGAGAGGCTCTTCTGAGGCCCATGTTTTATATCCTGGATCCAGTAAGCCCAGTAAGAAGTATTTATGATTGAGGAGTGGCATCAGAGGGGAGTCATACCTCCATGAGAATTTCTTGTGTATGGCGTCCCATATGTCCAGTGAGGATATGGTGAGAGCTGGAGTAGTATGGGAGAGGTTCCTACTGGAGCGGGGTATCCAGGGGGCTATAGAGAGATCTATGCCACTCAAAGAGTGCTCCAATTGGACCCATAGTTTCAAGTTAATAGCATATTTCCAGTCTGCTATTCTGGACAGTACAACAGCGTGGTAAAAATTTTTTAAATTTGGAAGTGCCAGTCCCCCAGAGCACTTGGAGCGGAATAAAATCTCTCTAGATATCCTGGGGTGGCTGTTCCCCCAAATAAAGCGGGAGATCATGGTTTGCAAGATTGTGAAGAACCCCATAGGCACACCCAGTGGAATCATTTGAAAAATAAAGAGGATGCGAGGCAATATGTTCATTTTAATAACGCTTATTTTCCCTAACCAAGAATGTGATAGGCTAGCCCATTTACGCAAATCTTCTCTCACACTGTTAAGTAGGGGGATATAATTATGTCTACAAAGAGAATGGATATTAGGAGTGAAATAGATGCCTAGGTATTTCATATGTTTTTGTTCCCAACTAAAGGGAAAGAGGGGTTTTAGGGAAATCACTTCCGATCTGGGGAGGTTAATATTTAGGATTTCAGATTTGGAGAGATTTATTTTAAAGCTCGATATCGTTTCAAAGGTGGAGAAAGCAGACATTAGATTAGGCAGTGAGATACGTGGATGCTGAATAAAAAATAGTATGTCGTCCGCATAGGCTGTGTTCTATTACCTGCGTGTATGCCATGTATATTAGTGTTATGTCTAATTGTGGATAAAAAGGGTTCTAGGGTAATAGCAAAAAGGATAGGGGATAGGGGGCATCCTTGCCTGGTTCCTTTATGCAGGGTAAAAGGGTCACTTAGCACCCAGTTGATACGAATTTGTGCTGTTGGATTGGAATATAGGGAGGAAATACGGTGATGCATCTTAGGCCCCAGTCCAAAATGTCGCAGGGTCCTTTTAAGATAGTCCCAGTCCACCCTATCAAATGCTTTTTCAGCATCAGTGGAGAGGAGTAGGGTGGGCTGGGCGCACCTCCGCACGTATTGGATTAGGGAAATTGCCCGCAGGGAGTTATCTTTAGCTTCTCTATGGGGTATGAAACCTGATTGATCTGCCCAGATCTAACTAGGTAATAGGGGGAGTAGGCGGTTAGCTATTACTTTGGCATACAGTTTGATGTAACTGTCTGTAACTGCTACAGAGGGTGGGATCTTTATCGGGTTTAGGAATGACAGTGATGTGAGCTGAGAGGGACTCTGGGCGTAAACCTGAAGAATGAGATATTGAATTTGCATAGGCAGTGAGGCGAGGGAGTAGGATGTCGCTAAATGTTTTATAATATAAAATAGTGAACCCATCAGGTCCAGGGGCTTTACCTGAAGGGGAAGATTTTAAGGCAGCCTGGAATTCTTCAACTGAGAAGTCCGCTTCCAGTTCCTCAAGAACTGAGTTAGAAATTCTAGGTAAATTCTCTTCTTTCAAGTAGGAGAGCATACGGCTCCTTCTCTCTTTTTGAGATAGAGAGGACAGATCGTTCTTAACATTGTACAGATCTACGTAAAATTCTCTAAAAGCCTTGGCAATGCTTGGTGTTGCGTGTGCAAGCTCACCTGTGGAGAGTTTAATTTTGGGAATAAACAACTTTGTCTGCTTATCTTTCAGAGATCTGGCAAGTTGCTTGCTTGGCTTATTCCCCCACTCATAGAATTTCTGTGATAGGCGCTGGAATTTCTTTTTAGTGTCTAAGTCAAGAAGGTCTTTAGTTCCTCTCGTTTGAGTGTAAGAGCCTTAAGGTGCGCAATATGAAGAGAGAGTTTGTGTTGCTTATCAAGGTCAGCTATTTGTTGCAAAACCTGTTCAATTTGATGACCATGCTCTCTTTTTTTCCCTTGCACCTAGTTCCATGAGATGTCCTCTGATGGTTGCCTTATGAGCCTCCCATACAAGTGAGGGGGAGGTCTCAGAGGAGACATTCTCTTTAAAGTATTGCGTCAGATGTGAGGACAGCATGGAAACCTCAGTTTGGTTAGAGAGGAGAGAGTCATTAAGTTTCCAGTTATTAGTGCGACGTGTTAAAGTGGGCATGGTCAAACACATCGAAACAGGTGCATGGTCTGAAATGGTTGCGGTGCCTATGTGAAAAGACTGTAGAAGAGGGAGGTGAAAGTGATCTAAGAATATATTGTCTATCCTGGAGTAGGAATGGTGTGTTGTTGAGAAATATGAGAAATGCTTCTCTTTAGGGTGAAGTAGATGCCAGACGTCCATTAATTGAAGGTCTAAGAGCAGCTTTTTGACAAATGTCAAACGTTTAAATGATATGTTAGAACGGCCTTGAGACGTATCTAATATTGGATCAAGAGGCATGTTTATGTCACCTGTGAGGATAATAATTCCTTTGGCGAAATGTGATAATTTAGTGAGGGTTTGGGAGAGAAAAGTAGGCTGATTATGATTGGAACAGTATACATTTGCAAAAGTGCACTGGGTGTTGCCTATGAAACCCCTAAGGAAGAGAAAGTGACCATGATCGTCCGCTAGCATTTTGGATAAACGAAAAGATACACATCCGCTGAACCCAATGGCCATACCCTTGGCTTTATTGGTGTCTGAAAGACTGTAGTACCACTGTGGAAAGTAGGGTGAGGTCAATTTGACAGATGTTGAGTGGGTTAAATGCATTTCTTGAAGAAAGGCAATAGAGCAAGCGGCTTGCTTTAGTTCCCGTAGGACTTGGTGTCGTTTAGCAGCAATGTTGAGACCCCTAACATTATATGAAATAATTGTTAACATAGCCATTGTGATAGCGGAGTGAGACCCTTTAGCTTACACATCCATGCATACGAACCGGGAGGTGGGAGAAGGGGGGAGGAATGAGTAAAAGCAGTTTGGAGGAAGAGAAATGAAGAAAGAGAAAAAAATACACATTTACAGAGTACATATTCACGTATTAACGATCTTGTGGGAAACACATGAATAACACGCATAAATCTGCAGTGGTCCCAGTGGGGAGAGAGAGAGCGAGTGACCATCCAGATCCCCAGATAGAGACCGAATAGATCACATTGTAGGCAGCTCGCACTCACCAACCCCAGGAGGAGGGGGGGCGTGGGAATACTGTATATAGGGAGTGTAAGGACAACACATCTTGTCAGCATTCGGCCTGTGAATGTAAGTATTATAACTTTAGGCGGTTAGCTCCAGCAAAATAAAGGGGTTATAACAACAAGAACACCTTAAACTTTATAAATCCTGCGAAAAAAAAAAAAAAAAACAGCAGTTAAATCAAACTGGCAAAAAAAAAGAAAATGCCAGACGTAGAATAAACAAAACGGCATACAAAATGGTGACAGGTCAGCGATATCCAAGCATAGTCAAATCCAGTGGAAAATAAGCTTTAGGGACCTGACCATAACATTAGAACTAACGTAAGATTAGGCATCTACGTTAGTAGAGCAGGCATAGAGAAAGAGATGCGCATCTCAATCATGTTTTTGTGCGGATCCAGGAATTGAAGTGCGCCTTTTCTTTGAAGGGGTTTTTCGCCATGCAGGATCCATGGGACATGAAAACTTAGGGATGGGATCCTGCCAACCTGGGAGCTCCACAGGTGGGAGGTTGAGATCTTGTAGGAAGGATGAGAGTTCCTCCGGAAAGCGGAGTGTGTGGGAGCGCCCATTTTTAGTGGCAATCAGACAGGCGGGGAAGCCCCACCTGTATGTAGTCCCATCTGTACGCAGGTGTTCCAAAAGCGGCTTCATGGCACTGCGGCGATCCAAGGTTTCCTTGGAGAGGTCTAGGAATATATTGATGACCGCCCCATCAAAGTCAATGTTAGGGGTGTTCCGCATTTTTGTCATGATGGCGTTTTTATCCTCAAAGTAGTGCAGACGGCATATGACATCTCGCGCAGTGGATCGGTGACAGGGTATTTAAAAATACCTCGGATAGATGGCTTGAGGTCATTATCTCTGGTTGCTTCAGGTAGTCCTCTGACACGGAGATCATTTCTGCGGTTACGATTCTCGAGGTCTTCGAGTTTATATAGAGTGGTACGATGAGCTAAAGCTAACTGGGTAACAGTCTCCTGCAATTCCTTTATAGCTGATGCATGTGAGTTCTGTCGTTGCTCCGTTTCTTCTACTCTGACCAAGATGTGTGACATGTTGGTCCGCACAGCCGTAATTTCTTTCTTGATGGATTTTTCCAGACTGTGCAAGTTCTTTTTTAAGACCGCTCATCAAAGATGTCATTTCTGAACCAGCAGGAGAACCGGGATCGTCCATGGTTTCCAAGCAATATGAGGAGGCAGGAGAGCCCTCTCTCATGGAGGCTGCATGGGAAGAGGGAGAGACACTCGGTCTTGAGGCTCTGGCCTGGCTGCCTCAGGCTGCAGCTAGGTATCGCTGAATGGAGCCTGAAGCCTCTGGGTGAGATGCTGATCCCTTCCCGGATCTTTTACCCAATGTAGAGCGGGGTTTAGGTGTCTTGGTTGGCATATCTGGAGCTGAAAGGCGAAGGCTGAGCGGGGCCCTTCTCACTCACATTTATTCAACGCCATGCGAGAGCCGGTAACATACATTAAATATTTTGTTCAGTAGGAAGGGGGTTTACTATAGCCTTGTGAGTAAGTAAAAAAGACCCAGCTTTGCACTAAACCTGGCGAGCAGAGAGCTGTGTGACAGCTGGATAAAGCAAGATAGGGTGTAGTGGGAGCAGCAAGATGGCCACCGGTCTCCAGTGTAGGCCGAAGCCACAGACTTTCCTGAGGCAGCCAGCCGGGTGATCACCGCACTGTGCAAGCCTAAAAAGGTACTATGTGGTGCAGACAGTGGGCCCCCGATGGTATAGCGGTCTTGTCAGTATTGGATCCCTTTAGGACCCAGCACAACTCACCTGACACAGCCTTTACCTGGGAAACAACAATGATTGGCCAGCTCACCTTTAAATATCTTGCATCAGCATTCAATCATTGCTCGTGTTAGAGTTTACCTTGTGTTTGATCCAGTTGATATCTGCTCTGTGTATTTCGTGTATGACCCGGCTCGTTTGACCCTGTTTGCTTGCTTCTGATTCGGTACCGTTTGGACTCTGATCTTCCTGTGTATGACCCAGCTTGCCTAGACTACGTTTTTGCCTGATACCACTAGTACCTTCATCTGCAGCGGTGAACTACAAGCACCAGACATCTATCCTCCACCTGCAGCGGTGAACTACAAACACCAGACACCATCAATCCTCATCTGCAGCGGTGAACTACAAGGTCCAGCAAACATCTACCTACATCTACAGCGGTGAACTACAAGTCCCAGCTGACCTGCTCTGCTCAGACCTGCTCATGGTATGTGCTCTTGTTCTTTGAACTCTTTGCATAATCAGAACACCTGAACTGTTACCTGTTATATGCTCTAGCCTGACATTAACACGAGCCATACATAATAAAGGAAACCTATCATGGATCCTGAGCAGGCTCAGTTGTTTGCACAGGAACTTTGCCGCTTATCCCATCAAGTTCATGAAATGGCCACAGAGCTCACCAAGGTGCAATCTCCTTCTATTACCACTGCTACAAAAACTCCATCTGAACCAAAAATTCCTTTGCCTGACCGGTTTTCTGGTGACCGTAAAGGGTTTTGCAACTTTAAAAACAGCTGCAAATTATATTTCAAGTTAAGGCCATCCTCGTCTGGCCCTGAAACTCAGAGGGTTCAAATCATTATCTCTCTACTACAGGGTGACCCCCAGGCTTGGGCCTTTAACCTGGAACCAAACCATCCAGCCTTGCTAACAGTAGATGCCTTCTTTGAAGCCCTAGGGTTGCTTTATGATGATCCAGATCGTGCTGCTACTGCAGAATCAACCCTGCATAACTTAAAGCAAGGAACTACCACAGCTGAAATGTATTGCTCAGAGTTTCGCAGGTGGGCCCAGGAATCTGGCTGGAATGATGCAGCACTCCGCAGCCAGTTTAGAATGGGCCTTTCAGATGCAATTAAGGATGCTCTGGTCAACTTCTCCTACCCAGCCTCACTGGAGGAGGCTATGAGTCTAGCCATTAGAATTAACCGCCGCCAGCGAGAGAGGAGACGAGAACAAACTACAGCTGTGGCAAACTATATACCTCCCTTGCCGCCTGACTATTCCACCTCCAGTGCCAAATCTGAGGAAGAACCCATGCAGTTAGGCTCCACCCGGTTATCTGCCCAGGAACACACGCGCCGGCGTAACATGGGACTTTGCTTGTATTGTGGCCTCAAGGGTCATATGCTTCGTTCGTGCCCTACACGTCCGGGAAACTCCAGGACCTAGGTAATTGCGGGGAGGTTACCTTAGGTCTGCTCTCATCTCCCCAGGGGGACAATCGTATTCTTTTACCCGCTGTCATTCACTTTGGGACAGGGGCTCATGAACTGCTGGCCTTGGTAGATTCTGGAGCCGCTGAGAATTTTATTGATAAGACTCTGATTACCTCTTTGTCCTTGGAAACTCATGCTCTAGATTGCCCAGTCCACCTGATTTCCGTGGATAATCGTCCTCTCTCACAAGATCTAGTGCTCCAAGCCACCAAGCCTTTCCAGTTACAATTGGGGGCTTTGCATTGGGAGAAGACTTCATGTCTTGTCATTGACTCTCCATCCACTCCTTTGATCCTAGGCCTTCCTTGGCTTTAGAAGCACAATCCTGTAATTGACTGGTGAACAGGAAATATTCTGCCTTGGTCCAATCAGTGTAAAAAGAACTGTATCCAGCACCCTTTTCGACTGGCTACCTGTCAAGTGGGAATGGAACAGATTCCACTTTGTTATAAGGACTTTTGGGATGTGTTTTCTAAAGGGATTGCTGACACTTTACCACCTCATCGCAGTTATGATTGTCCCATTGACCTCTTGCCTGACACTACACCTCCTCGAGGGAGAGTCTTTCCACTGTCTGAGCCAGAGAATCTTGCCTTGCAAGAATACATCCAGGAAAACCTAGCTAAGGGTTTCATCCGTCCCTCCACTTCTCCCGCAGGAGCAGGATGCTTCTTTGTCCCAAAGAAGGATGGGGGACTGAGACTTTGTGTTGATTACAGAGGTCTAAATAAAATAACTGTTCCCAATCGGTATCCTCTTCCTCTCATCACAGAATTGTTCTCTCAAATCCAGGGAGCCAAAATCTTCTCCAAACTGGACTTAAGGGGAGTCTATAATCTGGTGCGCATATGTGCAGGCGACGAGTGAAAGACAGCCTTTAACACCAAGGATGGTCATTATGAATGTCTTGTCATGCCTTTCGGTCTCAGAAATGCACCAGCTGTCTTTCAGAACTTTATGAATGACATTTTCCGTGACATGTTGGGTCGCTTCATGCTTGTATATTTAGACGACATTTTGATATATTCTCCCAATCTTGAAACACATCAGAAACATGTCTGCTCAGTATTGGCCCGATTAAAGACTCACTCCCTTTTTGTAAAGCCTGAGAAATGTTCATTCCATGTTAAACAAGTACCTTTCCTAGGCTACCTAATTTCTGACACAGGCCTCACCATGGATCCAGCCAAGATTCAAGCCATTTTAGACTGGGCACCACCTTCAGACCTGAAGGCAGTTCAGCGCTTCCTGGGCTTTGCAAATTTCTATCGAAAATTCATTAAGAACTTTGCCACCATTGCACATCCCATCACCTCTCTCACCAGGAAGACTCCAACTACCTTTAAATGGACTACTGAAGGATCCTGTAAATGCCGCCATCCACCCCTGTGCCTTCTTGTCTCGGAAATATTCCCCAGCAGAGCGCAATTATGATATAGGCAACAGAGAACTTCTAGCTATAAAGCTCGCTTTGGAGGAATGGAGACATTGGCTGGAGGGAGCTCGCTATCCATTCATAGTTCTGACTGACCACAAAAACCTTGAATACATCCGTTCTGCTAAAAGACTGAACTCACGTCAAGCCAGGTGGTCATTGTTCTTCTCCAGATTTGACTTCACAATTTCATATTTACCAGGACCAAGAAACATTAAGGCTGACGCCTTGTCTCGCAGCTTTCTTTCAGAGTCTCCTCCTCCGCTTCCTCCACAACCCATTATCTCTGAGGATAGGATTTTGGCTTTCACCCAGACTGACATCTCTGAGGCCTTGTTACCTGCACAGGCTGAAGCCCCTCCCTCCACTCCCTCCGGTATGCTTTTTGTGCCCCTGGCTCTTCGTTTGCAGGTATTGCAGCAGGTACATGCATCAAAACCTGCAGCACATCCGGGGTTTAGACAAACTTTTGAGATTATCTCTCGCAACCTCTGGTGGCCATCGATTAGGCAGGATGTGTTAGCCTTCGTCCAGGCCTGTGAAGTTTGTGCCAGAAGCAAGAGCAGTACCTCTAAGCCGCCTGGTCTCCTACGTCCTCTACCAATATATGAAAAAAATGCGCCGCGCCTAGGGGTGTAACTGAATAACTGTAAATCTAAGTACAAATCATAGATAATAAAGCGTGCAAATCAAATAGAGCCTAAAGCTCTGATCACTTACTAAGATCACCTGCTGTGTGAGTCCTAAAGCTCTGATCACTTACTAAGATCACCTGCTGTGTGAATCCTATGACCAAACACACTAAAAAATAACTAGTGCAATAAAACACAAAGTGCAATGTGCATAGAAAAACGTAATAAGATAAATATACAATCCACAGTGATTAAAATATAATCATTCCTAATAAGGTGTATATGCTAAAAAATGTTACACATATGTAGATCCACTGTGATTAAAATGAAAAAGAAGAAAAAAAATTAAATAAAACAATATATATATTCGTAAAACACAAACAGAGTAAATCAATCACATGCATGGGCGAATTGAAACTATAATCGCACTAATAAAAGTGTTCAAATCACATCCGTGAAAGAATCTTCCAATCCAGTAACATAAAGTGACCAAGTTCAAATAAAAGTCAGTGTAATGGTGATGGTTCAAAGAAAAAGTTCCGGTTTTGAATCAAACGTGCCCAAAGAAAAACATGCTGTTAAGTGCCTTGGTGACCCCCAATGTGATTGCGCTCACCTTGGAGCGTGTGACACAGGTTTTAATTGTGTCAATACACGCTTTTGGAGCCACCCCTGGGCTCAGTATTAGGTACAGCTGATTCCCACACTAGATTCTTTATGGCTCCACTCACATCAGACCATATAAAAGAAAAAGGCTAATATAGTATAATACCGTAGGATACTTTTATTAAAATCACATCCAATCCCCACATGGGGTACTCACATTTATAAGGTGCTCATGTGCACCAAACATAACATAGGAAAAAACGGCTGTGCGGCGTGCTGCGGGGTGTGAGAGCTCCACAACCCAGCTCTATGCTGATCGCTCCGTCCTGGCCCCTCCCCTACGCGTCTTCGACACAGGGAGTCACGTGTCTTCATCAGGGAGATATGATTGGACGGGCGCTCTACAGTTTAAATACCCTACCGGCGGCCATTTTGCGTAAGACCGCGGACATTAATATGCTGGGCTCCACTCCTCCTAGTGAATTTAAAGCCATTAACAGTGGCCATTTTGCGTGGGACCACAGACATGTATACAATGGGCTCCGCTTTGAATACTCACAGCACAAAAATAATGCATCTATACGAACTCCAAATATAACTATATCCTGTAATAAAAATATCCTGTAATAAAAATACCCAGGACGGAGCTAGGAAGGGATTGGAAACTCACACCGCTCAGCATACCCTCAAACTAAATAAATACTAGTAAACATGGAAATGACTGTAATGATGATTAATAAATAATATGCAGGCATAGTGCAGACATGGTGATTAAATGTATAAATGTATAACCTACCCTTTAGATAAACTCCATAAGAATATATGCTGGGAAACAACTACCCGTATCATCATAATAAAAACAATAAAAAAAATCTTTAATAAAATAAAATTGGGTTTTAGGGCAAACTAAAAAAATTGGGTTTTATGGCAAGCTGATAAACGCCCTTTAATCGCATGATCTGCGAGTTGAATGTCATAATCGCATGGTATATGAATATAGATCAACATAGAAAACTAATTTTAAAACCTAGGTCAGGTATATACATGCCCCACAATCGCACAACATGCGACTAAATAATATTTAATCGCATGGTGTGAAATATAATATAAAACATCAATAATTAATTAAAAACAAACGAAAAGGAGCTGATTTGATTAAGTCTAAGGTCAAGTTCGTGTGTGACCATCGATCGCACAACTTACAACTAGGTGTATATAATCGCATGGTGTGTAGATACAGTAAAAAATCTCAAAAATTACTTAGAAAACATACCCTCAAACTAAGTAAATACTAGTAAACATGGAAATGACTGTAATGATGTTTAATATGCAGGCATAGTGCAGACATGGTGATTAAATGTATAAATGTATAACCTACCCTTTAGATAAACTCCATAAGAATATATACTGGGAAACAACTACCCGTATCATCATAATAAAAACAATAAAAAATCTTTAAAATAAAATTGGGTTTTAGGGCAACCAAAAAAAAAAAAAAAAATTGGGTTTTATGGCAAGCTGATAAACGCCCTTTAATCGCATGATCTGCGAGTTGAATGCCATAATCGCATGGTATATGAATATAAATCAACATTAAAAACTAATTTGAAAACTAGGTCAGGTTTATACATGCCCCACAATCGCACAACATGCGACTAAATAATATTTAATCGCATGGTGTGAAATATAATATAAAACATCAATAATTGATTAAAAACAAACGAAAAGGAGCCGATTTGATTAAGTCTAAGGTCAAGTTCGTGTGTGACCATCGATCGCACAACTTGCAACTAGGTGTATAAAATCGCATGGTGTGTAAATACAGTAAAAAATATCAAAAATTACTTAAAAAACATGCAAGATCAAATTCCTTGTTCAACCCACCAGGCGACAAGGAGCCAAGTTGGTATATCCACCATGACTCGCGTTTGCTAATGTCCCTGGTATAGTTAGAGCCTCTCCAATTACGTTTTGGGGCCTCCAATCCCCAAAAACTCATACCCTGCGTGCTCCGATTATGCGCATTCTTAAAATGTACGTATAAAAAATGGCTATCAGATCCATTCCGTATGTTCCTAACGTGCTCCTCCATACGGTCTTTTAAAGCCCTAATAGTACGGCCAACATAGAACAAATTGCAAGGGCACTGGATTACATATACCACTCCAATGGTGTCACAAGAAACAAAATCATCTATCTTGTATATTTGTCCATTACGGGGGTTATGGAATTCTTTAACTCTCTTAGTGTTAGATGGTACTCTGATACAACTATAACATCTCCCACATCCAAAAAAGCCCTTTAAATCCCAGAACATCTTCGGTTTTGGTAGGGGAGGTTCTACTACATTGTGTACTAATCGGTCACGTAGACAGGGCGCTCTTTTATAAACAATCTTAGGACTGTCAGGTATCAATTCTCTTAAATGACAGTCCTGTTTGAGTACATTCCAGTACTTTTTTAAAATCTTCTCTACGTCCTTACTTTGTAGACAATAATCCAAAACTATACAAGTTCCATCATATTCATCATCACCCACAGTAATATCTTTATCTTTCAGTAAATCATCCCTCTTATAATTCTTCACCAAACTTTTCTCTTTTTCTAAAAATTCTTCCTTGTAACCTTTATCCAGAAACATCTTTTTTAATCTATCCGCTTGGGAATCAAAGTCATCATCTTGCGTACAGTTTCTCCTCATTCTTGTGAACTGTCCTCTGGGGATATTGCTAAGCCACGGTTTGTGATGGCAACTAGTAGTAGGAATGTAGGAGTTACGATCAGTAGTTTTAAAAAAAGACCTCGTAATAACACCATGGGTTGTGGTCACAATTTCTAAGTCAAGAAAGTGTATGTGGTCCCTACTAATCTCCCAAGTCAGAGAGATACCTCGATCATTATTATTCATAGACTCCAACAATTCCGTTAGTGATTCTGCACTCCCCTTCCATATGATCTTTTGATCATATGGAAGGGGAGTGCAGAATCACTAACGGAATTGTTGGAGTCTATGAATAATAATGATCGAGGTATCTCTCTGACTTGGGAGATTAGTAGGGACCGCATACACTTTCTTGACTTAGAGATTGTGACCACAACCCATGGTGTTATTACGAGGTCTTTTTTTAAAACTACTGATCGTAACTCCTACATTCCTACTACTAGTTGCCATCACAAATCGTGGCTTAGCAATATCCCCAGAGGACAGTTCACAAGAATGAGGAGAAACTGTACGCAAGATGATGACTTTGATTCCCAAGCGGATAGATTAAAAAAGATGTTTCTGGATAAAGGTTACAAGGAAGAATTTTTAGAAAAAGAGAAAAGTTTGGTGAAGAATTATAAGAGGGATGATTTACTGAAAGATAAAGATATTACTGTGGGTGATGATGAATATGATGGAACTTGTATAGTTTTGGATTATTGTCTACAAAGTAAGGACGTAGAGAAGATTTTAAAAAAGTACTGGAATGTACTCAAACAGGACTGTCATTTAAGAGAATTGATACCTGACAGTCCTAAGATTGTTTATAAAAGAGCGCCCTGTCTACGTGACCGATTAGTACACAATGTAGTAGAACCTCCCCTACCAAAACCGAAGATGTTCTGGGATTTAAAGGGCTTTTTTGGATGTGGGAGATGTTATAGTTGTATCAGAGTACCATCTAACACTAAGAGAGTTAAAGAATTCCATAACCCCCGTAATGGACAAATATACAAGATAGATGATTTTGTTTCTTGTGACACCATTGGAGTGGTATATGTAATCCAGTGCCCTTGCAATTTGTTCTATGTTGGCCGTACTATTAGGGCTTTAAAAGACCGTATGGAGGAGCACGTTAGGAACATACGGAATGGATCTGATAGCCATTTTTTATACGTACATTTTAAGAATGCGCATAATCGGAGCACGCAGGGTATGAGTTTTTGGGGATTGGAGGCCCCAAAACGTAATTGGAGAGGCTCTAACTATACCAGGGACATTAGCAAACGCGAGTCATGGTGGATATACCAACTTGGCTCCTTGTCGCCTGGTGGGTTGAACAAGGAATTTGATCTCGCATGTTTTTTAAGTAATTTTTGATATTTTTTACTGTATTTACACACCATGCGATTTTATACACCTAGTTGCAAGTTGTGCGATCGATGGTCACACACGAACTTGACCTTAGACTTAATCAAATCGGCTCCTTTTCGTTTGTTTTTAATCAATTATTGATGTTTTATATTATATTTCACACCATGCGATTAAATATTATTTAGTCGCATGTTGTGCGATTGTGGGGCATGTATAAACCTGACCTAGTTTTCAAATTAGTTTTTAATGTTGATTTATATTCATATACCATGCGATTATGGCATTCAACTCGCAGATCATGCGATTAAAGGGCGTTTATCAGCTTGCCATAAAACCCAATTTTTATTTTTTTTTTGTTTGCCCTAAAACCCAATTTTATTTTAAAGATTTTTTATCGTTTTTATTATGATGATACGGGTAGTTGTTTCCCAGTATATATTCTTATGGAGTTTATCTAAAGGGTAGGTTATACATTTATACATTTAATCACCATGTCTGCACTATGCCTGCATATTAAACATCATTACAGTCATTTCCATGTTTACTAGTATTTACTTAGTTTGAGGGTATGTTTTCTAAGTAATTTTTGAGATTTTTTACTGTATCTACACACCATGCGATTATATACACATAGTTGTAAGTTGTGCGATCGATGGTCACACACGAACTTGACCTTAGACTTAATCAAATCAGCTCCTTTTCGTTTGTTTTTAATTAATTATTGATGTTTTATATTATATTTCACACCATGCGATTAAATATTATTTAGTCGCATGTTGTGCGATTGTGGGGCATGTATAAACCTGACCTAGGTTTTAAAATTAGTTTTCTATGTTGATCTATATTCATATACCATGCGATTATGACATTCAACTCGCAGATCATGCGATTAAAGGGCGTTTATCAGCTTGCCATAAAACCCAATTTTTTTAGTTTGCCCTAAAACCCAATTTTATTTTATTAAAGATTTTTTTTATTGTTTTTATTATGATGATACGGGTAGTTGTTTCCCAGCATATATTCTTATGGAGTTTATCTAAAGGGTAGGTTATACATTTATACATTTAATCACCATGTCTGCACTATGCCTGCATATTATTTATTAATCATCATTACAGTCATTTCCATGTTTACTAGTATTTATTTAGTTTGAGGGTATGCTGAGCGGTGTGAGTTTCCAATCCCTTCCTAGCTCCGTCCTGGGTATTTTTATTACAGGATATTTTTATTACAGGATATAGTTATATTTGGAGTTCGTATAGATGCATTATTTTTGTGCTGTGAGTATTCAAAGCGGAGCCCATTGTATACATGTCTGTGGTCCCACGCAAAATGGCCACTGTTAATGGCTTTAAATTCACTAGGAGGAGTGGAGCCCAGCATATTAATGTCCGCGGTCTTACGCAAAATGGCCGCCGGTAGGGTATTTAAACTGTAGAGCGCCCGTCCAATCATATCTCCCTGATGAAGACACGTGACTCCCTGTGTCGAAGACGCGTAGGGGAGGGGCCAGGACGGAGCGATCAGCACAGAGCTGGGTTGTGGAGCTCTCACACCCCGCAGCACGCCGCACAGCCGTTTTTTCCTATGTTATGTTTGGTGCACATGAGCACCTTATAAATGTGAGTACCCCATGTGGGGATTGGATGTGATTTTAATAAAAGTATCCTACGGTATTATACTATATTAGCCTTTTTCTTTTATATGGTCTGATGTGAGTGGAGCCATAAAGAATCTAGTGTGGGAATCAGCTGTACCTAATACTGAGCCCAGGGGTGGCTCCAAAAGCGTGTATTGACACAATTAAAACCTGTGTCACACGCTCCAAGGTGAGCGCAATCACATTGGGGGTCACCAAGGCACTTAACAGCATGTTTTTCTTTGGGCACGTTTGATTCAAAACCGGAACTTTTTCTTTGAACCATCACCATTACACTGACTTTTATTTGAACTTGGTCACTTTATGTTACTGGATTGGAAGATTCTTTCACGGATGTGATTTGAACACTTTTATTAGGGCGATTATAGTTTCAATTCGCCCATGCATGTGATTGATTTACTCTGTTTGTGTTTTACGAATATATATATTGTTTTATTTAATTTTTTTTCTTCTTTTTCATTTTAATCACAGTGGATCTACATATGTGTAACATTTTTTAGCATATACACCTTATTAGGAATGATTATATTTTAATCACTGTGGATTGTATATTTATCTTATTACGTTTTTCTATGCACATTGCACTTTGTGTTTTATTGCACTAGTTATTTTTTAGTGTGTTTGGTCATAGGATTCACACAGCAGGTGATCTTAGTAAGTGATCAGAGCTTTAGGACTCACACAGCAGGTGATCTTAGTAAGTGTTCAGAGCTTTAGGCTCTATTTGATTTGCACGCTTTATTATCTATGATTTGTACTTAGATTTACAGTTATTCAGTTACACCCCTAGGCGCGGCGCATTTTTTTCATATATCATTTATCGCACGGTCATGAATACGTGATCTGCGCCTGCAGCCGGGTAGCTGTTTGGTTGAATTTCCATTAAGGCACTGGATAATTGTGGCTCGCAGGATTTTTTTCCATAATTCTGTCCTCTACCAATATCTACCTGTCCCTGGACCCATTTATCTATGGACTTTATCACTGACTTGCCTCCGTCCCAGGGATGTTCCACGATCTGGGTGGTGGTAGACAGGTTCAATAAAATGGCCCACTTTGTTCCGCTTCCGAAACTTCCATCTGCTAAAGAACTGGCATCTTTATTCATTAAACATGTTTTCAGGCTCCATGAGGCACCAATCAACATTGTCTCAGACCGTGGCTCTCAGTTTATAGCCCAGTTTTGGAAGGCCCTTTGCTCTCAGCTGGGGATTAAGTTATCATATTCTTCAGCATATCATCCTGAGACAAACGGCCAAACAGAAAGGACTAATTAGACTCTAGAGAAGATGGTACGTTGTCTGATGGCCAATGATGAGGTGGAGTGGGTCAACGTCCTGCCATGGGCAGAGTTTGCCTTTAATAACTCTACAGGGACCTCTCCTTTCTTCTGTGTTTACGGGTTGCATCCTCGTGTGTGCTCCTTTGATCTTCCAACCTCTGATGTGCCAGATGCCAACACCACAATAGAAAATTTCTCCAAAATCTGGTCCGATGTTAATCATGCTATTTCTCGCTCTGTGCTGGCTTTTAAGAAAATGGCGGACAAGAGGCGCTCAAAGGCACCAGGATATAAAGTTGGTGACAAAGTGTGGCTATCATCCAGGAATTTGTCCCTGCATGTTCCATCTAAAAAACTTGGCCCAAAATTCATCGGGCCCTATGAAATTTCGGAGATTGTTAATCCTGTATCCTATAGATTAAAACTCCCCCCATCCATGCGCATTCCAAATGTCTTTCATGTTTCATTGTTGAAACCTGTTCATTCCAGCCTCCAAGTAAATGAACCAGAACCTGTGGATGTGTTGGACAGTCAGGAATATGAAGTGGCATTTATTCTTGATTCCAGACGAGTGCGCAATTCCTTACAATATCTCGTTCATTGGAAAGGTTTCGGCCCAGAGGATCGATCTTGGGTCCCAGCTCGTGATCTTCATGCTGACCGACTTAAGAAGAAGTTTCATCTTCGTTATCCAAGTAACCCTGGTAGGTGCAGGAGCAACCCCTCGAGAAAGGGGGGGTACTGTCAGTACTAGGATCCCTTTAGGACCCAGCACAACTCACCTGACACAGCCTTTACCTGGGAAACAACAATGATTGGCCAGCTCACCTTTAAATAACTTGCATCAGCATTCAATCATTGCTCGTGTTAGAGTTTACCTTGTGTTTGATCCAGTTGATATCTGCTCTGTGTATTTCGTGTATGACCCGGCTCGTTTGACCCTGTTTGCTTGCTTCTGATTCGGTACTGTTTGGACTCTGATCTTCCTGTGTATGACCCAGCTTGCCTAGACTATGTTTTTGCCTGATACCACTAGTACCTTCATCTGCAGCGGTGAACTACAAGCACCAGACATCTATCCTCCACCTGCAGCGGAGAACTACAAACACCAGACACCATCAATCCTCATCTGCAGCGGTGAACTACAAGGTCCAGCAAACATCTACCTACATCTACAGCGGTGAACTACAAGTCCCAGCTGACCTGCTCTGCTCAGACCTGCTCATGGTATGTGCTCTTGTTCTTTGAACTCTTTGCATAATCAGAACACCTGAACTGTTACCTGTTATATGCTCTAGCCTGACAGGTGTACAGTCACAGCCAGGGAGCAACCAGAGTGGGAGAGGCAGGCAGCTGCCCAGTTACTCACTGCGTCCAGAGGATTAGATAAGCCGGGTCTGGAGGCTGAAATGTGGCGTCAGGCCGTGGGGGGACCGGGGCCGGTGTTACGGATCTCCAAAGGACTCACCACCGCTATGTTTGTTTTGGTCTGTGTTCTCCGGGATTACCGCCTCTGACAAGCTGGGGCAAGATGCTCGGGTTCCGGAGGTGAGAAGCCGAGGCCCCTGGGTGATCTGAAGGCCGCAAGATGGCGACGGGCGTCCGCGGTCGGGCCGAGCAGCAGGCCCAAGACAGGTTTAGTCCACCAAGCTTCACTAAAACCTCGCGGGGCTGTAACAAAGGGGGTCCAGGCGTTAGTGCAGTCAAAACGGCGCCTCGATAAGGTGGATAAAGGCAGGGATGGCACTAGATTCTCCCTGGTTTTGTGGAGCTCAGCTCAAATACGTCCTTCCTGGATCACGTCCAAACACGCCCCCTCCTTATGGATGTTCAAGGATTGTTACCAACAAGGGTAGTTTGTTTCACATTAAACAGTTTATTACATGTTCAACTGAATTTGTCATCTATGTCCTGTGTTGCCCATGTAGTCTCCTGTATGTGGGTCGTACCATACATACCCCTCGCACGAGAGTGGGTGAGCACCGCAGGTTTATTAAGAAGGGTTGTGTTAAACAAAGTGTCCCACACCATTTCCTCCAGGCGCATAACAAAGATTTTAGATGCCTGGAGGTTTTTGCGATTGAGGCTATTCCCAAAAGTACACTTACCGATAATAAGAGGTTTTCCTTCCTGTGTATAAGAGAAACCTTTTGGATTTACTTGCTGGGGTTCCCTCTCGCCCAAGGGCCTCAGTGAAGAACATGATGTTCTTAGTATTATGTGATATCATGTTGTAAGCCCCTCTCTATATACATATTTTGATATTTATATATATATATTTGACTTCTTTGGCTATGCTGATAACAGTATAGCACCACATCAATATTGTTGTCCACTTATGGCTATATGTATGAACATGTACATGAAAAGGCATGATTCGTGAGTATATGTTCATGCGTGTAGTTTTTATTTCTTTCACTACACATTTGTTCTTTACAATCTTGGGTCTTTTTTATAGAGCATGGTCATGCGTCAGCTTTATCTGGAGTAGTTGTCACATGATCATGTTCAGATTTTTACTGTCCATTTTTCATTAATTCATTTTAAATTTTTTTTTATATAATGGTATTTTTTATAATGGTATTATTTATCATTATCTTTATATTTATTTTTATTATCATTATTTTTCAATATTTATCTACATTATTTAATCATGTATTTTTTTGGTATTTTATAGTGATTCATTATCACATTTACAATTAATTTATTTATTGTTTATCTCCTTCCATCAATCCATTGATTCAGTTCTATTTATGTATTTATTTTTTATGTATTGTTTTATATGTCATTATCAGCTTATTTTATTCATTAAGGAGTTTTACAAACATTCTGCAAGTTTTGTTTATATGACAGGGTTGAGTGAGGGGTTAACATTATATTTCATGTTCGTTATCTCCAGCAGAATTGCGTTCCTTTTGAGCGGCTTTCATCTGCTCTTGCCAATGGGCTGAGTGGTGGGAGATTAAATGCCTTGTCAAGCATGTGGTACCTAAATGGCTGGTGTTTTTGCCACGCTTAATCTGCTTGAGGCAAAGTTTGAAAAATGCAACAGTGCGATCGGCTGCACATGTGCTAAAAAAAAGCCCACAATTGGACACTTACATGATATGGCATTATAAAAGGCTCATTAGTGGTGATAATCAGGCAGAGGGTGTCTCCAATCCAAGTGTAACAAACCACGGTATGACAGGGAGATGGTCGGGATGAAAGCCGGCAAGTCCGAGTTGTTTGCGGGTGTAGGTGGATGGAGAGCGGCTTGGAACGCAGTGCCAGCCTGTGTGTGACGTCACCAGAAGGAAAGGGAACCACAGCGCGTTTCAGAGCATGCACAAGTCTCGCACAGGGCATGCATGTTCCTTTCACAAGTGATGCGAGGATGGGGGGAGTCAGATTTAAACACAGGAAATGACACTGCCATGTAATTAACCATTTGTGGGAGTGGATACTATTGGTTTGTAAAAAAACAACAAAATACTGATAGTTAAAATACTAAGAAGCATTTAAAAAAACATTTATAAAAACAGTGGGGAATAATTAAAGGAACAATGACGAGTTTAATATAATGCACTTATGTGTGTGCTGAACCTCAAACAGGTGGGTAATAATTTGTCAAAGAATCCCACATTATAAAAATTAACAACATAAGATTTGTACTTGGAGACTCTTGTGGATATTTAAGGAAAGGTAAAAGAAGGAAAGTGGGAAAGTGACCTGGGGTGTGCCACGGTCACAAGGTCAGTATGCCTAAAAGGGGGCATACCCAAAAAGTAATTCGAAATAAAGAAGTATAAAAAAGGGAACGGGTGGGTGGGCTAACATGAGAAGAAACGCGGACGGAAGGGAGGATTAGGGGCTGGCCTTTTAAAGGCGAGACTCCTCCCACAAACTCAGGCTGGCCTGCTGCCCACCTTCCTATTTGTACTCTGAGACTCTTGTGGATATTTAAGGAAAGGTAATGGAAAGCGGGAAAGTGACCTGGGGTGTGCCGTGGTCACAAGGTCAGTATGCCTAAAAGGGAGCAAAAAACAAAGACAGTAGGATAAACAAGAAAAGGAGATTTATTGGAACAAATGCAAAACAGATTAATCAGTCAAATGTACAAATGCCTGAAACATCTCGATGAGTGGCTTCGGAATGTACCTGGAGTAGCATGAAGGTTTCTACCTGCCTAACCTCTTGATAATGTGAACAGGAACACCCTGGTAAGAGGTTGCAGAAAAAGCCCCTATCCCGAAGGAATGACCCGAGTAGGACTTGGGGTCCAACCCCAGATTCCCTAAGAAGGTGCGGCAATGCTTGACAAAAAGTGCTGAGGTGAGAGGGGCCCTGTGGAATGGCAAAAGTGGACTGTCCCTGGGTTTACCCGCTATCTGGGCCATGAGCTGATCCAAAGGGGATGACAGACAAATGGAGATGACAGACAAACAGGCACCTGTTGGTGACGCAGCGGCCAGTATGGCTGATGACATGGCTAATGACAATGCACCTGCTGACATTCACAACACGGGAAGGGAGGATTAGGGGCTGGCCTTTTAAAGATGAGACTCCTCCCACAAACTCAGGCTGGCCCGCCTTCCTATATGTATAGATATCTCAGTATCTCAAAATATAGTTAAACAGATGTGACATCACCCCGGAAATTACTCAGACTTACCTGCTTTCATCCCGACCATCTCCCTGTCATACCGTGGTTTGTTACACTCGGATTGGAAGCGCAGGAGACACCGTCTGATTATCACCACTGATGAGCCTTTTATAATCCAATATCATATAAATAAATATTACACTTAGAGGCGCTCTTCTGTTTTATGCTATTTCTCAGAGTCGGCTGCACTCCAGAGAAGAGCTTGCCAATTGCATACTAAATAAAACAAGTGAATACAGCGCTGGCAATAGACCAACACTATAAAGTAGATATGATAATTGGTAAGGAAGAAACCCTAAAGTATAATAATGTGTTCATAAATAAAAAACCTATTGCATAAGTATTAAACATAAATGAGTGACATAAAATGTAATAATTTGGCAAGCAAGAACATGATGCTGTTATGAACAGAGCGACAGTAAGTGTATACACATGTGTGACATGAGCTGAAATGCTGTACAAATTCCCAAGAACAGTCCCACTGGTCAGCAATGGTAGGATATCACCTTTCAGCCTATGATAACAGTCAGTCACCTGAAATGCTGCGGTTTAAAAAGGTAAAGAGGATGGTCCTGGAGCGTGGTCAATAGGATAAGTGCTTGGACGTCATGTTCCACCCAAAAAGCAAAAGAAAATACTATGGTGAAGTACTGTGGGGAAAGATTCAAATTCGCATAGCAGCGCTACTCAGGAAATCGGGCTTGCAAACAGGCATTCAGAGAAACTTCCACAATCGCCGCTTGTAGCGTGCGTTCCACGGAAGACAGGAAGCAGCGTCACTAGTTAGCAACGTGAGCCAGATATTGCGTCGACGCGTTTCGCCCCTCCTCCAGGGCATCATCAAAGACATAACATCCAGCCCAGGTATGGTCAAATATATAGTGTGAGAGACAAACTCCTCCCCGAAGGGAGGAAAGAATGACAGCCAATCAAGGCTAATGGGTGTGAATCACCCACTTTATCCTGATTCATCATGTCCTGTTGCAACCACAATAAACGTTATTGTTAAAAAACAACACGAACACAACATTCCTGGTGTATATGAACGGGACATTAAAAACATATGAGTTATGAGTTATAAATATGACTATCCATAATAACAAAATTAAAATTGAAATTAAAACTAGGTCTCAATTGATCAATATAATTTACCTAATGTAAAAAAAAAATATATATATATATATATCAAAAATGAAAAATAAAAAATAAAATGAAAATAAAGATAAAAATAAAAATAAATAAAAATAAAAATGAAAATGAAAATGAAAATAAAAATAAAAAAATGAAAATAAAAATAAATAATAAGAATAAATGATAAAATATATATATATATTTTTTAAAATAAGAAGGTGGCCAATATATATATTTTTAAAAATAAGGTGGCCAATCTAGGATAACTTAACCACTTCTTCCTACTTTCTGGTTATATTTGCAATAGACTCCAACATTAAAGCAGCAAAAAACAACAAAAGAACACCATTTATCATAGAAACTTATAAAGTGACCATGAGAACTTCACTTAGAGAAAGAATAGTTACCAGTTAGATAAAAAACAATTAAGATCTAACTCAATGTTGAGGCCATAAGGATTTAAAGTACGGAGCCTATGAATCCATTGGGTTTCATTCTGGGAAATGGCTCTCTTAAGATTAGAGCCTCGCCAATGATCTTCAACCCTATCAATTCCACAGAACGTCAATAGGCTGGGGTCCCTATTGTGAAACAACCTAAAGTGATTGGAGAGACCATGATGTTTGTATCCCTTTTTTTATTCTGTTGACATGGTCTCTAAGTCTCACCCCCTAACTGTCTAGTAGTCCTCCCCACATACTGTAGGTTGCATGGACAGGACAACAAATATGTAACATGTGTTGTACTACATGTGATAAACTTTTTAATCTCAAAGGATCTTCCTTCAGAAAGGGACTTAAAATGAGTGATTTTCTTCTTACGAAATTTAGAAGTCCTACATATCATACATCTCCCACAACTGTAAAACCCAGTTTGATCCAAAAAGGTGCACAGCTTTTTAGGTGGATTCACAACGTTGTGCACCAATTGAAGCCTATCTTCATAACATATGGAAAATCTATTGGGGTTATTCCTCTCCCACCCCCACCCCCACCCCCAAACAAGAAAAAAAGGGACACTGGGGAGAGGTTAAAAAAAAAAAAAGGGAAAAACAGGAATATACATGAAGATTCACATCTCCACAACTGTATCGAGGCACACTCAATGGCAGCGAAAAGCTACTGTCAGAGCTTTGTTAAGCCAGTTATACCAATATCTCGCACATTCTTATTTTAAAAAAGTATTACAAATGTATATTTACAACCAGCAGTGACCAGCCAGCTAAGCTCCCCCTGAGTTGTTCAAAAAAGTGTTGGAAAAATATGAGACTCAATCTGGCCTAGTGGAAAAGAAGAAAAAAAAATAATATTGTTTTCTTCCTTTTCTTTCAATGTTACTCTTTTCCTTTTACAGCTTAATTCTCATATGCGGTCATTGGCATCCATAATGTTGCCTTCCTTTTGCTGCTTTATTAGGTCAGGCGGTGTGAAGGTGATTTTGCTGGGATTCATGATTCTCCTTTTGGGAGCTCAGAAAGATGTGACATAGGGGCCAGGGTTCAAGTTCCATATGTGGAATGCCTAGATTTTTCGTTAACACTATAAGATGCACAGGTGATCGTAATATATAGGTTTGCCCATTTTTAATAGCCCAGAGGTGGAAGGGGTATATCCACTTCTATGTTATACCTGCCTCTACAAGGGCTTTAGTTAGTGGCCGTAGCGATCGCCATTTAGCAAGAGTTTGACGTGAAAGGTCAGAATATAGCATAATTTGGGCATATTTATAATCCACCAGACCATGTCCACGTGCTTTAAGCAGTATCTCCTCCTTGCATTTATAGAAATGCACCCTGCATAGTACATCTCTAGAGTAGGCAGCAGCTGCATTGGCACGTCCAGGCACGCGGTGGATTCGATCAAGTTCAATGTGTTTCATTGCTGGTTTACCTAGCAGAGTTCTAAAGATCTCTAACCAATAGAATAAGCTCCTCTTGACCTATACTCTTCAGAGATTCCTCTAAGACAAATGTTATTCCATCTATCGCAATCTTCCATATCGTCTATGTGTGACCAAAGTGCCTGTAGTTGAGAATGATGGTCAGTCAAAGCTATTGAAGAAGGAATAATTTGTTCCACCACTTCTAGTCTATCATGAAAACTGTGAAGGCTTTTATGTAGTTAAACCATATCTCTTTGATGCCTGTCCTCCATTGTATGGAACATAGATTCCAAATCTCTTTTGGTGGGCAGTAAACTTAAATATTTTCTTAAACGGTCATCAATGGCATTTTGTTCATCTTCACTACCCAAATCCGATAAAGCTCTGTTGGCTGGAAAGCTTTGTTAGGGCTATGAGCAGAATGTTGTTGTTGGCCCCCATTTCCACTTGGGATGCTTCTAGAGGGCTCCGTGTTGGAAGACCTATAAGAAGTGTTCATGGGAGCTATGAAAATAGATTCCTATGTCTGCCCTTTTATTAAATGATTCTGGCACAGTTGTTTTTTTGGGTTTCTTTTTACTACTTTTGCTCATCTTGATGTGGTGATTCACACAACCAGTTCACACAGACAGTGGTTTAGAAGTATGTTGGTCTGAAATTAGAGTTCAGGTTCTAGCCACCAGTATTACAACCAATTAGATATTACAAAAGGGGTTGCAGGAGCAAGTTGCAAATTATAAAGCAAGTTATAAAGCGATAGGACAGTAAAGCATTGAGTTCTATCAGGCACCTCAGACAGAGCCCCCCAGGAATGGCCACTGATAAAGAAGGATAAGCAATGTTCCAAAGGGACAAACTAGTTGGAATTATAGTAGCTTTTTTAGATGACAAAAATTATTAAGGTCAGACAGCAGTTTAGCAAGTTAACAATAATCACTTTAATGTCCACTTTAAACAGTCCAATTATATCTAGGTTTAAGCTGCAGTTACCCTGCCCTGCACTGAGCCCTAGAAACTGTACTAGCAGAGACAATTCCTTATAGGGGTAGAAAATAGTCTATTAGCAGAGAAAGATCAAGTGGACAACTGGCCATAAGGCAGAGATTGTTGCAGTTTACATAAGCGGCTTCAGTAGGGCTTCAATATGGAAAGCCAGCTAGTATATATTTAACAGGCACTTTAATAGTTTTGTTAGCAAACTCACAACTCCAGACGTTTTCTGGATGATGTCAGGGTGGCCCTCAGGACAGCTTCATCAAGCATTCAACATTTTTATACAGCCAAACAGACCCAGTGTGATTCTACACTGTTTTCGATCGATCGGTTTTAATCAATGCTGCCGTTATCAGATATGAAGCAGTGAGGCAGCTCCAGGCAGCTCTAGACAAGTCCCGGTATTTCCAAGGTATATCCAAGGTACAGTATATCCTGGGTAGATCCAAGCAACTGGGAAGATCTGCCATCCAGCGGGCGAAACCCATGATCTTTGCAGCTCCTATTTCCAACCAGCAAATCCTGCTAAAAGTGAGAAAAGCCCCTCCGAAGGTAGGGACAAAGCAGGGAGACACAGGCAGCACTGACAAAAAGCCTGGTTCTACGCCAGAGGATCTACTTCACAGGCGTCACAATCATCCTGCACACTGCACTCTGCAGCAGCCCTACATCCATGGCTAGAGGCTCAAGACTGGAGAGGGCTCAGGAGCTCAGGGATGAGACGTCCTCACACACCCATCTCCTCGCAGGTGTGCCAGATCATTAGGAAAACTGGTTCTTGAATAAACTTTAATGTGAAAAAGAAAAAGTTTATGAGCTTATTGTTCAGAACTGAATATAGGAAAATGTAGGAAGCCATTGAGGAACACACACACTTATCCAGACAGCTATTCATCCAGAGAGACTCATCATCACGCCTCATCATCTGACACCTCAGGGACACCAAGACGCAGCTCCAACATAGTGAGAATCATTTTTGGAAAGGCAGCCATTTAAAGAGACTCTGGTAATGACCATTGTAAGCCAGCAGCCACACAGTTGGAGTTTCAAGGCAGAAGGATGCCCTCGCTCCCAAATGTATGACCTAATCAACCTAGTCAAATGGTGGCTGCAACCTGAAGTACTCAGGGGGCCCCAAATAGTTGAGAAAGTTGCAATGGACCGGTTTCTGAGAGCTTTATCGCCCGAGTTGCAGAGGTGGGTGAGGCAAGCTGATCCAAATACAAAGGATGATCTGGTTGAGCTGGTGGAACACTACTTTGCTGCAGAGGACCTGGTTGCTGGGTCTGCAGTTTAAAGATCCCTAATGGTCAAAAAAAACACTTCGCTGGCCACTCGGTCAAAGCCAGTATCACAGCAGGTAAAGCCAAAAAGGGGTAGTCCTGAGAGGCTGGCAAGAGTGGTCAGAGGATCACCCCCGTTGAAAGACTCCAACTGGGAAGCCCCAGAGGAACCCGTGGGCATCCCCAGTGTTGGTAGTGCAGTGAGTGGGGTCACAGCGCTGCCAAGTGTCTCTTGAACCCTGAGCCTTTGGAGTGTGAGTCCAACACATGTCCTTGTTTGCTTGCCTGGGCCTGGTTACGGATCTGGACATTCCAAGCTCTGTTGTACAGATAAGAGGGAAAGTGTACGTGCCCTCCTGGACTCTGGTCACCTGGTCACCCTGGTCCATTCTCAGCCTTTGGACCCCGAACCAGCTGAGCCAGCATCAGGTAGGAGTAGTATGTGTGCATGGTGACTGTAAAAATTACCCCACTGCACTGGTGAGCTTTGAAACCAGTTCAGGATCTGTTTACCATGAAGTGGCTGTGTCCCCTATCCTATTGCACAGTGTAATACTGGGGAGAGACTTTCTACTGTTCCAGGAACTCTGCAGTAGGAAGGGTAAGAGATCTGAGCCTAGACTTCCTAGTGGGACTGCAGGGGGGAACCCCAACCCCTTTGAACCAAAGGTTGGTGAAAATGTTGTAGGGGTGATCCCTGATGAAAATATGTATTTTCACCCTAGCAGTCTGAGAATGAACTGGAGGTTACCGCTGAGACACTAGAGTTGCCCTGTGTGCCGGAGCTAGAGGTCTCTCGGAACAACTTCGGGACCGCCCAGTTACAGGATCCTACTCTTGAACAAGCTGGAAAAATGTGAAGGTAAACTATGGGAACCATGTAGCCCCAGGGCAAGATTTGGGGAGAGTGTCACATACCTTACAGCGGAGCCCGAAATGATAAGGGTGGCTTCTTGCACAGTTCCAGTCCAAGCACCCCTGGTGGTGGGTACAGGGAGTGCAAGGGCAACGAAAGGGCGCAGGTGCCTGCAGGCAGAAGGCAGGAACTTGGAGATACAGGAACCTCTGCTGAGGAGATGTGGAAACTGATCACCAGACTTATTCAGCGGGAGCCAGATCAGGATCAATTGCAGAATCAGGAACAGGCAGGAGTCGGCAACAGACTGGCAGTGGGGTACACAATCAGAAGGAAAAACCGTAGTCAGGAACAGGCACAGGTTGGCAACAGGCTGGCAGCGGGGTACACAAACAGAAGTCAGAGCCGTAATCATAAGTCCAAGCCAAGGTCAGTATTGCAGGCAGAAGCAGATTCAGCAGACAGGGGAAATCCAAGAGAATGGTCAGAGGATAGCCAGGTTTTCAGGAACACGGTCAATCAGGCAGAGTAACAACAGGAACACAGGGACAAGCTGAAGACGATCCAGCACTGATACTAGGCATACTCTGTTTATAAAGGGTGCCGTGCGCCAGGATTCGCAGCAGCGTGCGTGCTCATTAGCACGCGCGTTCGCATGGAGGTGCCATTGTGCATTCCTGCCCTGGATCTTATTTGTCTCTGGCTAAGGTTCCGCACATGCGCATTGGCATTAGCGGAACAAGGGTTGGCAGCTGCTGCATGGAGATGGAGCTTGCTGTGTAAGTTCTTTGACATTGCTCCCTTCTTAGGGGCAGCCTCCTGATGCCCATTTGAGCCATCTTCTCTGGATGGGAACGATAGGCATGTATCAGTCTCTGAGCATGGAGATTGGTCTCAGGTTCCCAGGAATTTTCCTTCGTGCCAAAACCTCTCCACTTGATCAGGTATTGGTTCTGCCCTTGTCATTTCCTACAATCCAAGATGGCTTCAATCTCTAATTCTTCTTCTCCATCCACCATTATAGCTTCTGGGGGTCCCACTTCACGATCCGGAAAGGGATTCACTATGTCAGGCTTCAGTAGCGAAGCATGAAACACAGGGTGAATCCTAAATGAGTCGGGAAGCTCGAGTTCATACGCTACCGGATTAATCTTTCTCTTGACTGGGAAGGGTCCCAAGTATCTGGGTCCCAGTTTCCTGGAAGGGCATGCCAGTTTCAGGTTTGCCGTTGAAAGCCACACACGGTCACCAGTCTTCAGGTCCAGTTCCCCCCTTCTTTTTATCAAAGAATCTTTTCCGGCACTAGCGTTGGCAAAAAAAGAGGGGTGGAAACTATAATTGGAGAAGAAGGGTGACTGGTCTGTGGCAGAGTGGGTGGAATTATTGAATGCAAAATCCGCCAGGGGCAGCAGTGAGGTCCAATCTTCCTGGGTGAAGGAGGAAAAAACGTAGATACTGCTCCAACGCTTGGTTGGTACGTTCAGTCTGCCCGTTGGTCTGGGGGTGGTAGGCTGAGCAGAAACTGTTTGATACCCAGGGCTTCACACAATGTTTTCCAAAACTTTGACGTGAACTGTACCCCACGATCAGAAACAATGTCACCAGAAATTCCGTGAAGTCTGACAATTTCTTTAATGAACACCCTGGCCATCTCTGTTGCTAATGGAGTCCCCTTCATGGGGATAAAATGTGCCATCTTAGAAAGACGATCAACCACCACAAAGATGGATAAAAATCCTTCAGAAGGAGGAAGCTCAACAATTAAATCCATTGCGATCCTATCCCATGGTCTTTCAGGGATGGGCAGCGGTCTTAGTATCCCCCAGGCTTTGTTTTTACTGTTCTTATTCTTGAGGCAGGTTAAACAAGAACTAACATAATTCCTGCAATCCTTTGCTAGATTGGGCCACCAGAAATGTCTTTGAACTAAGTCCATAGTCTTGTGTCCCCCAAAATGACCCGCCAAAGGATAGTCATGGCAGACCTGTAGGATGGTGGTGTGCAGGTCCTGTGGTACAAATATTTTATTTCCCTGCCAGTCAAGCCCATCTCTTTCTTATAGCTTCATGGCTGGATTAAGGAAGTTCTCAGGCATGCCTGACGGATCTGTGACACAAAATCAGACTGGTTTAACAGAAAATTTCCAGCTTGCAGGATAGTATCTGGAGGAGCTGAAACTTCAGTCTCTGTGAACATACGAGGTAATGCATTGGGTTTGATATTTTTAGACCCTGGCTGGTAAGTGATATGAAAATTAAAGCATGAAAAAAAAGAACCCATCTCACTTGCCTGGATCTGAGGCTTTTGGCAGTTCTGAGATATTTTAAATTTTTATGATCCGTGAAGATCAATATTGGGTGTGCTGCTCCCTCCAAGAGGTACCGCCACTCCTCCAAGGCTGATTTTATCGCCAACAAATCTTGGTCCCCCACATTGTAATTCTTCTCCGATAAACCTAGTATTTTAGAGAAGAAAGCCACGGGATACATTAAAGACTTAGATCCTTGGCGCTGGGACAGGATGGCCCCTACAGCACCCTCAGAAGCATCCACCTCCAGGATGTACAGCAAAGTAGGATCAGGATATTTTAATACTGGAGCGGAGGTAAATAATCCTTTTAGCCTGTCAAAAGCAACTTGAGCTGCCTCAGTCCATTGGAAACGGTTTTGTTTCTTTGTGAGCTGTGTAATAGGTGCTATGATACCAGATACATTTTTGATAGACTTTCTGTAGAAATGTTAAAACCGGATAAAATGTTGTACCCCTTTCTTGTCGGTTGGGGGTGGCCAAGACATTATAGCCAAGACCTTCTGAGGGTCTATTGCCACACCCCCAGTTGATATTACCAGGCGAGAAAGTGAATAGTCTGACGTTCAAATTCACACGTCTCGGCCTTAGCGTACAGTCCGTTCTGTCTCAGTCTGTGGAGAACTTGCTTCACATGGTTGCGGTGTAATTCTAGAGAAATTGAAAATATCAGAATGTCATCCAAATAAACAATCATGAATAAGTCTAGGAAGTTTCTGAAGATGTTATTAACCTCCCTGGTGGTATGATTATTTCAGATTTTTGCGTCTCAAAGCGGTACAATTATTTTGCATAGAAATTTGGCATTTTATATTGTAGGCCTGTAATTCTTAGAAATAACACACTTAAATCTGTCCACTAAGAGTCTAGTAGATATTCCGGGTATGATTAAGTTTGAAACACAAAATCATAAATTATATTATAATAAATAAATATAAAATAATTATAAAAAATAATACTATAATAATAATAATAAAATAAATTTCCCTACAATTCACTATCGCTCAATTCTGCAAGTGTTCTAATTTACTATCTCTGTTTTCTAGCTGGTCTAGCTGGTCTAAAACCACTTTTGACGTAAAGGGACACTTTTTGCTTGCTATGAACAATCTCCAGTTTCCAGGCAGAAAGAACAGTATATATCATATAAAACTGCATGCAGGGCACTGGACAAAGCATTGGGGACAAAAGGGATGTGAAAGGATTTCATACAATACTGTAATCTGTAAGATTACAGTGTACTGTATGTGTTATGAATTTTCACTTTTTTATTTGCCGCCAGGCTCCGCCCCCAATGCGTTGCGATGCTCGCAGGGAATGGAGCCCGGCACACAGGACATTGGGGCGGAGGACACAGCCCGCAGACACAGCGGGGGGACATTGCAGGATCCTGGAGACAAGGTAAGTACACTGCACCAGGATCCTGCAATGTAATCCCGAGTGTGGCTCAGGGTTACCGCTAATGGTAATGAAATTGAACCCTGAGCCACACTCTGGAAAACTGACAGGGAGGCTAACAAAATGTTGAAAAGTGGCCGGTGCGTTACAAAGTCCGAACGGCATAACAAGATGTTCAAAGCGGCCAAAACCTGTCCGAAAAGCCGTCTTCCATTCATCCCCCTCACGGATTCTGATTAAGTTGCAGGCACCTCGTAAGTCTAGTTTTGTGAATATTTTTGCAGAACGGAGTCTCTGGAAAAGCTCTGGGATCAGAGGAATAGGATAGCAATTTTTGACTGTTATTCTATTCAATTCCCTGTAGTCTACGCATGGGCGGAGAGAATGATCTTTTTTCTCGATGAAAAATATTCCTGCGCCAGCTGGAGAAGAGGAGTGTCGGATGAACCCTTTCCTGAGATTCTCAATGATGTATTCTTTAAGGACCAGGAGTTCAGGCTCTGAAAGAGGGAAGATCCTTCCAAAAGGGATTTCTGCCCCTGGCAACAGTTCGATTGGGCAATCATAAACCCGGTGAGGGGGAAGAGTCTCTGACTTCTGTTTGTTAAACACGTCAGGAAGTCAAAGTATACAGATGGGACGAGTTTCTGGGTTTCAGATACGGATTTCAAGCAGCCGATGACTGGAACTACATGGTGGGAGGACTTGAGACAATTCTTGAGACAATAGGAGGACTGGAAGATCACCCGGCTGGTAACTCAATTCATTTGGGGGTTATGGGCTTGCAGCCATGGCATTCCCAGAATGATCGGGAATAATGGGGAAGAGATGACATCCAGGCATAACAGTTCTTGGTGATCTGGCAAAATGTCCATGGACAAAGGTTGAGTTTCATGGGTAATAGGTTTTATGCTTGTCCCATCAGCTAGCCGTATGGAGAGTCGCTGTTTGGGTTGCAGAGGAATGTTATGCTACTGAATGAAGGCATGGTCGATGAAGCAGCTGCAGGCACCTGAATCAATTATAGCCTGGACCCGGAGTGCCCCTTCTGGAACCTGCAGTGAGACAGGAACAGCAGTATGAGCAGATCTGGTTAAAGTCAATACACAAGGATCGTGAGGAGGGGAGTCAAACTTACGTGTCTTGTTGGGGCACATGCTTGCGTAGTGGCCGGCTCCCCCACAATACAGACAGAGGTTATTTTGACGACTACGCTGCTTTTCTTCTGGTGACAATGGTGAGTGAAGCAGGCCTATCTGCATTGGCTCTGGGGCCTAAGTAGTGGCAGTAGGTAGTACCAGTTCATCTTTAAGCGCTTCAGAGATTCCTAGATGGAACTGGTAGCGGAGAGCGGCATCATTCCATGATGTATCAGAACTCCACCGCTTAAAGTCTGTTACATAGTCCTCCACTGGCCTGCGACCCTGCTGGAGGGCATGAGGGCTGGCTTCTGTCGTTGCGGTACGCTGGGGGTCATCATACAACTTGGCAATTTCATCCAGGAAAGAGTCCATAGAATTCAAAAGAGGACTGGCTTGTTCCATCAAGCGGTGAGCCCAGGTTTGGGGTTCACCCTGAAGTAGTGAGACGATGAACCCCACTTTAGTGCTTGCCAATGAAAAGGTGCGTGGTTGTAGCAGGAAGTATAACTGGCACGCATTCTTGAAGGCACAAAACTTGCTGCGATCCCCCAAGAACCTCTCAGGAACAGGGACCTGAGGCTCTGGAGGTGGCACCACTACTGTGGGTACTGATGCTGATGCTGCAGGAATGGAGGGCGGAGGTGCCATGGCTGTCAGGTGTGCTGAGGTGCCTGGAGATAGCGACTCTACTCTTTGTTCAAGTTGATGATAGCCATCTTGTAGGCCTTGGACTGCCTGGGTGAGGGCTGCGATTTTTGGCACAGTGCTTCCAAAGGTGAGGCCCCTCTTTTGAGCTCTATGTGGCTGGATTGTACTGTCACATACCTTGCAGCGGAGCCCAAAATGATGAGGGTGGCCTCTTGCAAGGTTCCGGTCCAAGCATCCCTGGTGGTGGGTACAGGGAGTGCAAGGGCAACAAAAGAGTGCAGGTGCCTGCAGGCAGAAGGCTGGAACTTGGAGATACAGGAACCTCTGCTGAGGAGATGTGGAAACTGATCACCAGACTTATTCAGCGGGAGCCAGATCAGGATCAACTGCAGAATCAGAAACAGGCAGGAGTCAGCACAGGCTGGCAGCGGGGTACACAATCAGAAGGCAAAACCGTAGTCAGGAACAGGCAGAGGTTGGCAGCGGGGTACACAATCAGAAGGCAGAGCCGTAATCATAAGTCCAAGCCAAGGTCAGAATTGCAGGCAGAAGCAGATTCAGCAGACAGGGAAAATCCAAGAGAATGGTCAGAGGATAGCCGGGTTTTCAGGAACAAGATCAATCAGGCAGAGCAACAACAAGAACACAGGGACAAGCTGAAGACGATCCAGCACTGATGCTAGGCAGACTCTCTGTTTATATAGGGTGCCTTGCCCCAGGATTCGCGGCAGCGTGCATTCGCATGGAGGTGAGATTGTGCATGCCCGTTCTGGATCTTATTTGTCTCTGGCTAAGGTTCCGCGCATGCGCATTGGCATTAGCGGAACGAGGGTTGGCAGCTGCTGCATGGAGACGGGCGCTTGCTGTGTAAGTTCTCTGACAGAGAGATTGTGGAACAACTCGTTGTGTCTGGCCCTTCTAGGAGGACAGTGTTGAACCTGGCCCATGCACATCCCCTAAGGGGGTTACCTGGCCTATTAAAAGAACAAATAACATATTTTACAGAGTTGTCTTCATGTATCCTGGGCCAGGGATACATGCCAATGTGAAAAACTATTGTGAGTCATGCCCTGAGTGTCAAAAGGCAGCCCCTATGCACCATTACTGTAGCCCGTTGGTGCCATTGCCTTTGATTGAGGTTCCCTTTGACCAAATTGCCATGGATCTATTAGGGCCAGCAGTCAAGTCTGCTAGAGGACATCAGTACATCCCAGTGGTCATAGACCATGCCACCCGGTACCCCAAGGTTGTTACCTTAAGAAATACTTCCTCCAAGACGATTGCCAAATGCCCCATACACATGATTGGAATTTCTGCCAGAAAAAACCTTGGATGATTTGTTGGCCGAATTTCTGATCGCGTGTACGTGGCATTAGTTTCATAAAGGTCACAAAACTAGCTTGTACATAGACCTGTATTTAGAAGTCGGTAGACCTCATATGGTATAAAAGAAAAAGAAAGAAAAAACACACAAGGAAAGAAAACATAAAACAAAAAGCAAAAAGGGAAACATAAGAACGAAACAGATAGAGCAAAACCAGTAGCGATAGTACTACAGCCGTAGTGTCTGTCAACCACCGCTAGTCCTCACTTGTTGCTTATAAGTCCCTTGCTGTTCATTTTCCTGTCAGTATATTCTATTTTTCAAAAGATATTGGGTAATTTGTAGGTTGTAGTCCACACTTCCCATTTCCGTTTGAAGCTATCCTTATTGCCGTGGATGTTGCCATAATAGTGTTCATAAGAGCAGTGTAAATTTACCCTAGATACAACTTCTGTGAGTGTGGGTGCTAAATCTTTTTTCCACTGACACATTATGAACAGTCTGGCTGCTATTAGGATATGTAGAACTACTGTTCCAAAGTTAGTCTAAAGTTTTCTATAGATAGTCCTAACAGTGCCAATGCCAGTGAGGGAGGGGTTATGAGCCCTGTAATAGACAAGATCAGTTGGAAGACAGACTTCCAAAAGTTTGTTATTGATTTTCAGTACCAGAGTATACAGTATGTAACAAGTTTCCAGGTTGCCCACAGTTACACCAACAATCTAGAGAGTAGTCTTTATAGATCTTATATATTTAAACTGGCGTAAGGTACCATCTGTAGAGTATCTTATAGACACTTTCCCAATATGATACACAATGAGAAGCTCCTAGGCTGTATCTGAGTGCTCGGGACCATTCTAGTTCTGAATATGAACTAATCTAAATCTTGTTCCTATTTCAGTATCGCTGGTGTTTGTTTTATTGGATTATTGGGTTGAAGTAAGGAATAAAGAAGTGAGATGCCTCTTTTTTGGTTAGAATCTTTATGATAAAATTCCCATAGTCTTTTGTCCAAAGCTATGGTATCAGAGGTGAAGGTATGCAGGAGATGTTGGATCTGGAACATCTTAAATTTATCTTTGTGTTTGACTATTTCTGGGATTTCTTGTAGGGTAGAGTATCCAGCGTCTAACCATGATTGAACCCAGAGGCCTGGTATTAAGAATTCAAAAGATTGTAGTTGTATGTCACATAGGGGTATATGTACAGGCTCCTGAATTCTGTCTAGCAGGTCTGTCCACGCTTTAAGCGAAGTGGAAATAGAAGGGTGGTTTGGTAAATATATTGGTTTATTGGTGGCTGCTGCTATCAATAAAGCACGGAGGTTATTGTTCTTCACCAGATTTTGCTTTAATAAGACCCATTGCTTTACTGGGGACGGATCAAACCACGCTTTACGTTGCTCTGTAACGTCGCTTTGTAATAGTCTTTAATTACTGGGACTCCCATACCTCCTTTCGATCTGTGCTTTGTGAGGGTAGAGAAAGCTATTCTTGCTCTAGTCCCTTTCCAAATGAAGGATTGAAGTAAGATATCAAGTTTATTAAAGAAAAGGGCTGGTAAGGGTATTGGTACAGTCCTAAGGATGTACAGAATTTTTGGCAAAATAACCATTTTAAAAGTTGCTATTTTTCCCATCCAAGAGATGTCAAATTTGTCCAGTTGTAGGAGTTCAGTCTGAACAGATTGTAGCAATTTTTTATAATCAGCATCATAGAGGTGGCTAGATTTAGCAGTTAAAGAAATCACTAGATATCAGATTTTGTTGTTATCCCAATTGCAAGGAAATAACAATTTAATTTTTGCTTGTGTTTTGTGGCTAAGATTGGTTGTAAAGACCTGGCATTTAGATACATTAGTGTAAACAATAAGTGTAGTGCTAAAAATTGATAAATTAATGAAATAAAAAAATAAACAAGTGCAAAACCTGTATGCATCCAAAATGCCTCAATCATGAAGGCAGGATGGGTGCAAAAAATTAAAATGAACAATATTATATAACATCAAAATAAACCCCAAAGTGTTGTGAAATAATAGCAATGAACATAAAAAAGGGGAAAAAGAAAAGTCCACATGTAAAATGTATAGTGTCCAATGGTGAGGGAACTTTCTCCTCAATCTTCTAGAAAATGCACCAATGAACAGGGGAAGACATTCAGATAGAAGAATGGGTACTCTTACCGGATCAGTTGGACGCACGTACCGCACGACAGTGCGTCTGGATGGTCTCCTGCAGGCCGCAAACTCCAATCTGCACGAGGTAGGGTGGTAGTTGAAAAGAGAGTTTCCAAGGCTTAACGGCCGCCAAACCGAACCAACAATGATGGTGGTCCAAAGATGGTCATCAATACTCCAGCATGAGGAAACAAGAGAAAAAGGAACTCCACATGGCGTAGGTCAACCAAGGTAGGTTTATTGAAGGTAAAATACCATATAAAAAAGGTGATCACAAAAAGTATAAAAATATATAATAGCAATGTGGGAAGCAGGAGGTGCTGGTCCAACGCATTTCGACTAACAAGTCTTCCACAGGGGCATATCCTTGCCTCCCCACATTGCTCCTAAATATAAACTGTACATCAATTACTGGGTAAGATAGATCCGCCCCCGTCATGGCGGAACCGGAAGTAAATTCCGGAAGTAGATTCAGTGACTTGCGTCCCAGACCTCACATACAGTAACATAATAAATGCATACAGTAACATACAGTAACATGGTCCCTGAGTAATGATCATATGTGCCATAAACCGGTTATAGCCTGATAGTACCGCTGGACGCAGACAGATCTCTCGCCGTCTGCATCCCATCTGTGTTCCAAGCCTCGAAAGCGAAAAAGGAAGTGACAACATCGTCCCTTCCGCCGGAATGTGAGGAGTTTGCATTCCAAGCCTTAGACTGGATGTAAGGGGAGCCGTCGCGTGTGAAAAGGAAACACTGCGTCACTTCCGCCACATAGTCAGCATGTCACTCAAAGGTCACCTGGCCTCATAACTGCCCACCAGTAACCTCTATCAGAGAGATGACGTCAGGGGAGGTGGAAATAACAAATGGGGACGTAGAACAGTGCGAAAGACAAGACAAATGGGAAAGGAGGAATAATAAAAAGCTGGCCAATCAAAAGACAATAGAAAAAACGGTATTAAAAAACGAAAGGGGGGGGTACTCCTCTGGCAGAGCCCGGTAGATAGCCAAGTCATACGTGGCCGAACACCTAGGACCAGTGCACGGCCACGCCACAGCACCATCTTGTGGATAGAAGCCAAAAGGCCAACAAGAGGAACATGTATAAGAGTGCCTCCGCTCCCATAATGGGTGCAAGGCCACTCGCCAATGTCCACCCGAAGGCACAGATGGAACTCTCATAAACACATAGAAAGTGTTTAAAGGGGGGGATGCTCAGGATATAACTACCCACAAAATATATACAGAGCAAATGCCCTTAAAAAATATATAGGAAAAACCAAAAATAATAAAATAAAATAAAAAATAAATAAATACATGAATAAAAAATAAATGAATTAATGAAAAATGAATAAAACATCCCGAATATATTGTAACATAGGAGTACCCATGAAAAATATATTAAAATACAGAAAAAGAAATGGAACGTGGTGAGTGGGCTCAACGGGTAAAGGGCCCACAAAGCATCCAGATAAGGGTGTGTCACAGATGAGACCATTAGAAGAGGTACCACTCACGCCCAGTTAATGAAGCAATTGATGTCCCAATCTACATTCATGCCATGGGGTGAGTAGCACCTCAACTCATAAATCCAATAGGTCTCAAGCCACGACACACCCCTAAGGCAAGACTCACCCCTCCAATGTGGGACGAACCTATCGATAACCTGAAAAGAAGTGCCCGTGTGGTCTTTATCATGGAACTCCAGGTAATGGCGGGGAACACTGTTCTTGGTACAGCCCTTTTCAATTTTAGCTATGTGCTCATTCACCCTGTTGGACGCACCCTAATTGTGCGTCCAACGTATTGCCTCTTACACGGGAAGGTAATCAGGTAAAAAATATATTTTGTAGCACACGTGGTGAAGTGTTTCATATTGTAAATCTGTGATGTTACCATTGAAAAAAAGGTTTCAGATTTACGTCTACCACACACATTGTGCAGGGACACATTACACATCCTGCAAGAGTTGGTCCTTTGGGCTAGGTACATAGATGACATTCTCCTCCTTTGGAGGGGTGATTGAACATCTTTGGATGGTTTTATGTCCTATTTGAATGCCAATGATAGGGGCATTTACCTGAGTTTTGAGGCAAGCCCTGAGACCATTCATTTTTTGGATCTGGAGATCTCGGTTGTGGATCACCATTTGATGTTCAGGACTTTCTTTAAACCCACGGACCGTAATGGTTATATCCCGGTCGACAGTTGTCATCACCAACAATGGCTTAAGTCTGTACCCAAGGGACAGTTCCTTCGTCTTCGATGAAACTGCACTAACATTGGTGACTTTCTTTCCCAGTCTCAGATTCTCAAAAAGAGATTTGTGGAGAAGGGATACAAAACCTTAGAGCTTGATGTGGATATTCGGGAGGTCACTGCCATAGATAGGAACTCCTTATTGGCTGATCGCCCTAAGGTACAAAGGGAGAATCAATTTAAATGGTCTTTCTTCACCTTGTTTTCTATACAGCACAAGGAGATTAAAAGGATATTAAACAAGCATTGGAAGGTTCTATTGAACGACCATGTGTTGGGACCAGTTTTACCTGATCGGGCGGGCATCATTTTTTGGGGTGCTCGCTCCATTCAGGGTGAGGTTGCTCCCAACACCATGGACCCCCCCCCCCCCCGCGCTGTTTCCTTCTTTCCAAAATGCAAGGGGTATTACCCTTGCAGGAGGTGTAATGTGTGCCTGCACAATGTGTGTGGTAGACATAAATCTGAAACCTTTTTTGCAACGGTAACATCACAGATTTACAATATGAAACACTTCACCACGTGTGCTACAAAACATATTGTTTACCTGATTACCTGCCCGTGTAAGAGGCAATATATTGGACGCACAATTAGGACCTTTTCCATCAGGGTGAATGAGCACATAGCTAAAATTAAAAAGGGCTGTACCAAGCACAGTATTCCCAGTGACACAGTGTTCACAGTGATAAAGAACCCACGGGTACTTATTTTCAGGTTATCGATAGGTTCGTCCCACATTGGTGGGGCGAGTCTTGCCTTAGGGGTGTGTCGTGGCTTGAGACCTATTGGATTTATGAGTTGAGGTGCTACTCACCCCATGGCATGAATGTAGATTGGGACATCAATTGCTTCCTTAACTGGGCGTGAGTGGTATCTCTTCTCATGGTCTCATCCGTGACACACCCTTATCTGGATGCTTTGTGGGCCCTTTCCCTGTTGAGCCCACTCACCACATTCCATTTCTTTTTCTGTATTTTAATATATTTTTCATGGGTAATCCTGTGTTACAATATATTTGGGATGTTTTATTCATTTATCATATTATTTTTTTTATTCATTTTTTTTATTTTATTATTTTTCTTTTTCCAATATATTTTCTAAGGGCATTTGCTCTGTATATATTTTGTGGGTTGTTATATCCCGGGCATCCCCCCCTTTAAACACTTTCTATGTGTTTATGAGAGTTCCATCTGTGCCTTCGGGTGGACATTGGCGAGTGGCCTTGCACCCATTATGGGAGCGGAGGCACTCTTATACATGTTCCTCTTGTTGGCCTTTTGGCTTCTATCCGCAAGATGGCGCTGTGGCATGGCCGTGCACTGGTCCTAGGTGTTCGGCCACATATGACTTGCCTATATACTGGGCTCTGCCAGAGAAGTACCTCCCCTTTCCTTTTTTAATACCGTTTTTTTCTATTGTCTTTTGATTGGCCAGCTTTTTATTATTCCTCCTTTCCCATTTGTCTTGTCTTTCACACTGTTCTGCGTCCCCACTCGTTATCTCCACCTCCCCTGATGTCCTCTCTCTGATAGAGGTTACTGGTGGGCAGTTATGAGGCCAGGTGACTTTTGAGTCACATGCTGACTATGCGGCGGAAGTGACACGGTGTTTCCTTTTCACACGCGACGGCTCCCCTTACATCCAGTCTGAGGCTTGGAATGCAAACTCCTCACATTCCAGTGGAAGGGACAATGTCCTCACTTCCTTTTTCGCTTTTGAGGCTTGGAACACAGATGGGACGCAGACGGCGAGAGATCTGTCTGCGTCCAGCGGTACTATCAGGCTATAACAGGTTTATGACACATATGATCATTACCCAGGGACCATTATGTTACTGTATGCATTTATTATGTTACTGTATGTGAGGTCTGGGACGCAAGTCACTGAATCTACTTCCGGAATTTACTTCCGGTTCCGCCATGACGGGGGCAGATCTATCTTACCCAGTAATTGATGTACAGTTTATATTTAGGAGCAATGTGGGGAGGCAAGGATATGCTCCTGTGGAAGACTTGTTAGTCGAAATGCGTCGGACCAGCACCTCCTGCTTCCCACATTGCTATTATATATTTTATACTTTTTGTGAAAACCTTTTTTATATGGTATTTTACCTTCAATAAACCTACCTTGGTTGACCTATGGCATGTGGAGTTCCTTTTTATCTTGTTTCCTCATGCTGGAGTATTAATGACCATCTTTGGACCACCTTCATTGTTAGATTGGTTTGGCGGCCGTTAAGCCTTGGAAACTCTCGATGGATGCCGCTATATTGAATACTTTAAATGTGGAACCAGGGTGTCAGAGAAGTTATGGTAGTACTCTGCTGACAAACCATTTGGCCCTGGGGATTTGTTCAGTGCCAGGGATTTAATAACTTTTTTAATTTCTTCGGCAGAAATCTGATCATTAAGGCGCTCTAGCACTTCGGGATTAACAGCTGGAAGTTTTACTATATCTAGGAATTCTGTAAGACTTTTTGTAGATGGCTGGGCAGAATTTGGGTCTGATTTAAGGTTGTAAAGAGCACTGTAGTATTCCCTAAAAGTATTCACTATGTCCTTAGGGTGAGATAACTTTGCACCTGTATTAGGGTCAATTAAATGGGCTCTTCTCGTTTTGGCTTGCTTAGCTTTGAGTTGTTGGGCTACCTACCCCCCTTATTACCAGAGGAGTAATATGAGGCTTTTAGGCGTTTAAGACCTTTTTCATAATTGTAGAAAAAGTACTTGTTTAAGTTCTGTTCTACAGCTCTTTAATTCTTCTATTAAAGCTTGGGTCATGTCTTTTATTCTGCGTTTCTAGATGGTGTATTTTATCTAACAGGGATTTAGTCTCCTGCACCATTTTTTTCTTTTCCGTAGCAGTGATTTGCAACAGTAGGCCTCTGATATAGGCCTTGTGAGCACACCAAATAGTAGAGGCTGGAATCTCATCTGTATCATTGAAATGGAAAAATTCCTCTAGTTGTTTCTTGACTTTCTCTCGGTGATCAGTGTGGTTGAAAATATGTGTATTATTATGCCAAAAAATTGTGGGGGACAAATTGAATTGTTCTTCCATTTCGATTGTTATGGAAGCGTGGTCTGACCAGGTAATGGTGTCTATAGTTGTTACTTTAGCTTTTATAGGGAGGGTAAGTCTGTAAGTATTAGATCAATTCTAGAATACGATCTATGCAGGTTAGAGAAGAATCTTTTTTCATCCGGGTGGTGACATCTCCAGACATTGTATAAAGATTTGTTATGTATAGTGGAGTGTAATGTTGATTTATGATGTAATTTAGGAGAGGGGCAGTCTACTTTGGAATCTATCACCGAGTTAAAGTCTCCTAACAAGAGGAAGTTCCCCTTACATAGAGATTTAACCTTTTTAAAGAGATTCCTTAAAAAGGTTATTTGACCCTGGTTGGGAGAATATACTGATACAATCGTGTATACAACATTATTTATGGTACAAACTAAAACAATATACTGCCCCTTAGAATCTGTGATAGAAGACCTGTAAAGAAAATGCAACTGTATTCTTAATGGCTATGAGAACACCATTGTGTTTCGATTCTGCATTAGCAAAAAAAATATGCAGATACTGCCTATGGGAATATTTGGGCGCTTTTTTGGCCAAGAAATGTGTTTCCTGTACAGAGAACGTCCCCTTTCATTCTCTGGGCTTCGGACCACATGAGTTAGAACTTCAAAGGGCCATTTAAACCCTTAACATTGAGGGAAACAACCTTAATAGTTATCGAAAACCAAAATGCAGTCAGCAGACGTTCTCTGCACAGACTTGAGGGGGAGGAGCTGTCTCTTTCACAGAAGTATTTGGTGCATTAACAGGGTTGTACTTACAAGGAGTTAGTTCAGTAGAGAGGAAATGGCACCATTTATTTGGGAAGATAGGTGCAACCAGCAAATGGTAGGATGGATAGAGTATTGAAACTGGGTAATGCGAGGTGAGTAGTAGCACATATAGTCAATCATCTGGATACAGCAAGTGAGGACAACTAAGAGAAAAAAACAATAAAAATATAAAAAGAAGTCCGAAGCCTGCCCCGGAATCCAGAGGCAGTTGAAACTGCTTGACATCTGAGGCGAACAACCCACGCCAGCATGGCGATAAGGACTTTGTTCCTGGGTTTCTATAGAATTATATGACTGCTTTCAGTAGAAATCTGCGAGGTACTTGTATGATAAATTTCCTGGTTTAATTGGATCCTGGCGTTCTTCTGCTGGTTTGCATGCTGGAAGAATCTGCCATTCTTTCAGAAATCGTAGGCCAGATTGTAGTGAGAATATGTTGACTGTCTTGTCCAGGTGCGTCACTGTTAACTTGGATGGGGTCCCCCATCTGTAGGTGATGTTGTGGTTTCTTAGGGCTTTTGTGATAGTAAGGAGCTTTTTCCTATGCTGTATAGTAGCTTGCGATAGATCAGTATATAGAGCAATGCACCCCTAATTGTGGGGTTTTACGTATGGCACGCATAGCGTTTTCTTTGATATGATATTAATGTATTCTCACCAATACATCTCTCGGTACTGTATCCGGAAGGAAAGTTGATTTGGGCAATCTATGCGCTCTGTTAATTACCAGTTCTATATTGGTTGCATTCGGTAAGCGTAGCAATTGGCGTACGTAGCCTGTCAAATTAGCGGCAGAAATGGACTCTGGAATGCCGCGGAATTTAATATTGTTCCTGCGTGAGCCAACTTCCATATCGGCCAGTTTAGCCGCCATTCTCTATATGTCATTTTGTTGTTCTTTGTATGCATCCTCCATTTTGTGTTGTGTGTGTGACATTCTTTGCTGCAGATCATGCACAGAAGCCTTGATAGGTTTCAGCATATTCACCATGTGCAGGGAGTCTCTCAGGGAAATCAGCATGTCTTTCATATTAGTCATTGACACAGGCTGAGAAGATGAAGGGAAGTGCTCAAGAAGGGTCTGGGTGGAATGCTCTGCAGAATTCTCTTGTATATCAGAATCCTCTGCCTGCTGGTCTCCTTTAGCTTTTCTAAATTTAGATGGGCTGCGGGTAGTTGGGCTGTCAGGGTGAGAGATGTCAGTATCCGCCGTGTTTGCAGTGTATGGCCGTACATACCAAAGTGGATGATCTGCTGGAGTCTGAGGAGTGCTGTCCTTCCTTGGCAGGCTGCGTGTGTGCTCCGGCACTATCTTGGTACACCCGTCCATTCATGGTGGGGTAATAATCTGTCAGTTTCTGTTGGGCTAGGCTCTGTGAGCCCCGTTTGCGGATAGCACCTAGTGCTGCATCTGAAGCCATAGGTAGTCACCGGGAGTACCTCCATCGCTTTTAATAAAGAGAACACGTATAAAGTGTTATTCTTTTGGTATACGACCCCTACGCGCTTGAAAAACATATATCCTTCAGCCTCTGATCGCTGCTGGTGCTGCTGGCACTTTACTTCATGTTTATTGGCACTGCCCATTTCTGCAACCATATTGGTGGATGGTGCCAATATCTCCTTCGTTTGTTTGATGTGGACTTTCCTTTTGGTCCCAAAACATTCCTGTTAGGGCTACTTCCCCCCCAGGCTGGATAAGAAATTGACGTCTCATATCTTGACAGCTGCTAGATGTCTTGTAGCTCTTCAGTGGAAGAGGTAAACACCACCAACCTCCATTGAGTTATACACTAGGATTAAGGATGTGGAGATCATGGAGTCACTCACAGCATGTCTCGCCAATATGGTAGAGAATCATAACATGATATGGGATCCTTGGCATTTGCGAGAGGACCCCCCATGAGGTTCTACTATCTCTTGCTAGTTGTATTTCCAGTGCTTTCTTCCCCCTCAGGTGTTGTGAGTGCATGTCTTTCCATTGCCCCCATTTCTCTATCTTTCCTCTTCTCTTTCTCTATTGTTGTTTGATTTCTATACAAAGGCATTATTCTGGGCACTGAACTTTATCCCTGGGCCTTGTTCTATTTCAGACGGCCCTTTTGGGATTGGGTTTGATGGATATTGCTCATAATGCTAGACAGTTTTTCTTTATATGGTTTACAGAATTTGTTGCAACTGTAATTTGTTGCTAACTTGTGGATACAAGTCGTAAACATTTCCAGATCTTTATTTTGCTGGAAATTTGGTCAGCAGTTGACATTATAAAATGTCCTTTGTTTGTTATGCCTATATTTGTTTTGTTGTATAAAATTAAATCTAATAAAAATTGTCAATTATAAAAATAAAAAAAAATGGACGGGAAAGTATTGAAACGTGACATATTTATACTGATGTCTGTGTCCCTCTGGAGGGACATTTGTCATGGTGAATATTGCCTGGAAACAGAAAGTGAGAGGATACCTAAAATGTTTTTGGATGCCATTGAAACAGTAGAAGGGATATAGGCCAATGGGGACACTTTTTCCTTCATCAAAGCTAACATTTCTCATCACTTTGGGCAGAATTCCACTTACTCTCTGTCATGTCTCTGGGACAGGAAGTAAATGGAAATTTATCCTAAGGGGATGTGGACAGAGATACAAACCTGACAGAGTCTAACCCTTCCATACTATAACTATAAACTATAAGTGATCCACTTTAAAATAAACATCTTGTTAACATATAATATGTATTGCAGGTAAAAGGTTTTCTGTGGTATTTATTATAAATATAATTTACACTTACTGAGGGTTGTTACAGCTCCTTGTTCTGTACCTAACACCTGTTCCACAAGTGCGAGAGCATGAACCAAATTTACTCCATGAACCCCAATTTCCATCTTGTCGGAGAATTTCAGGAGTGAGCCAGATGCAGTGGCCTTTAAAGCAATGCTTGCAACAAAAAACAAAGTATTTAAGTGAACAACTCCTCAAAAGAGACATTTTGATTCAAAAACATTTCTTTAAAAATTATACAGTTTTTATTTTATTTTTTTACTATAAGTGACCCAGAGATTTATGTATTATATACTTTGAGAAAGCTAGTTCTATAACTAGTTTGCCTTCAATGCCGTAAGGACTTGACTACACTATATGGGGCGACCTACATTTTTACGCACTGGATAAACTCAGATCACTGCTAGGACACATAGAAAACAAGTTTTGCAGTGCAGTATAAAAAAGCATGTCTGCATTTTTTCACACTGCATATCACTACACAGCAGTGCAATGCACTACACTGCAGTGCAATGCCATGAATGAAGTATCACTATGTGATTCTTCAAATAAAGTTGAAAGAAAAAAAAGGAAAAAAAAAAATAAAATAAAAAACAGCTTTTACTGCAATATTGACCTTCAATCTAGAGATGTTCTCCTTTTTTTCTGTTGCTATAAGTCCTCAGACTTTGGCCAGGATTATTCATATCAGTTCCACTGAGCCCAGGTCTTCCTTGACCCGGCCCCAGCTTTTGACTAGACAGTGAAAGCAGAAGCAGCACAGTTATGAGTTCTGCTTTCTCTTCCTGTCAGTGTGCTTCTTGGGAGCACATTAATTGATTGACATATTGTGCTGCTTCTCCCTCTTACAATCCATCCCTGCCTATAGGCAGTGAAATAGGCTCATATCAAGCAGGTTGATACAATATTTCTCAATTAAAAATGTAATGATGTTAAAAAGCAGAATGCAACTGTACCTGCGCAACACAAATCAAAGACACTATTTAATCCTTTTAATATTCAAAGCAATCTCATCCATCCATCCATGCTTTATTTTGTTGAAAAACTCACTTTGAACCCCCCCTCAGCATCTCTAGCCACAGCCATCTTGAGTAAGGGCAGAGGATTCATGTAGCATTTACTTCCTGAAATTCATCTGCCCTTACTGTGATGACGTTCTACAAAGTCTTGTGCATGTAAAAAACACAATGTATAATATACAGTACATGGGCTTTAGGTACACTTTCACAAGGGCGGGCATACTGACAGGAGGACATGCTTAACTGAGAAAGTCTCTACTCCCTTCCTCCGTACAAAGGAAAAAAAAAATGGAGGGAGAGAGGGAAAGAGGGGGAGAGAGAGAGAGAGAGAGAGAGAGGGGGAGAGAGAGAGAGGGGGAGAGAGAGAGGGGGAGGGAGAGAGGGGAAGGGAGAGAGGGGGAGAGAGAGAGGGGGAGGGAGAGAGGGAGAGGGAGAGAGGGAGAGGGAGAGAGGGAGAGAGGGAGAGAGAGAGAGAGAGAGAGAGAGAGAGAGAGAGAGAGAGAGAGAGAGAGAGAGAGAGAGAGAGAGAGAGAGAGAGAGAGAGAACATTTTAGACATATATTTTATTTGTTTTTTATCAATTTACAAAATTCAAAGTGAGCAAACAAAAGAAAAATTGGAATCAAATCAATATGACTACCCTTTGGCTTCAAACTAGCACCTGTTTTTACACTTGCACAAAGTGCAAGTTGTACACTCCCACGAAGTCAGGGATTTTGTAGGATTAGCATCAGGAATATGATTAACCAATATAAAAATTAGGTGCTAATGATCATCAATTTCATATCTAGGCACGCAGTTGGTACACAGTCACCAACTGAAACAGCTGTGTTGGAGACTTAAAACTGGATGAGGAACAGCCAAACTCTGCTACTAAGTTAAGTTTGTGGAAGGCAGTTTCATGTCACAGGTCATACACCATGGCAAGACTGGGCACAGCAACAAGACACAAGGGGGTTGATTTACTAAGGCAAATATACTGTGCACTTCAAGTACACTTGCTCCAGAGCTTAGTAAATTAGGTAAAACTTCACTTTGCAAAGAATACTCAATCACATGCAAGGAAAAAAACACATCATTTTGGTTTATACATGATTAGATGATAGAAACCAGCAGAGCTTCTCTTCATTTCAGAGCTTCCCCTCAAATCTAAAGGAATTGCCCTAAAGTGCCCATATATTTGCCTTTAATAAATCAACCTCCAGGTTAAACTGCATCAGCAAGGTCTCGCCCAGGAAAAGATTTCAAAGCAGACTACGGTTTCAAGATGTGCTGTTCAAGCTCTTTTGAAGAATCACAAAGAAATGGGCAGTGTTGATGACCGCAGACGCAGTGGTTGGCCAATGAAACCTAAGGCAGCGGATTAAAGACACGTCATGCTTACTTCCCTTTCACAATGAAAGATGTCCAGCAGTGCCATCAGCAAAGAACTGACAGAAACAAGTGAAACCCAGGTGCACCCATCTACCATCCAGAAAATGATAACAATAAGTGACAACCAATAGAATTATATCAACCAGTATACGGTTAATCAACCGTGGTAGATTATATAAAAGTGAAAAACAATAAATATATAAGGGTGAAGATAAAAAACTGAAGTCCCAAAAGGCATTGGTGTTCAAATATGGAATCCTGGTTCTATGTTCCACTGCAGGTGCTGCCCACCACCTAGTGAATAGTATTGGAGGCTTACCAGACAGCCTGCGACCGCCCATATTCAGGGGGGTCAAAACAGGCTCAGTAGAGATATGCAGACCTCAGAATGTGTCCCGCACTGTATTTGCATCTGCAGATGCCGGTGTGTGCACAGCAGCTGCACAGGAATGGAAGTGGCAAGATTACCACGTGAAAATAAGGAATGAATGCAAATACAGTCACTACATCTAAGGAATGATAACCCTTTCTGGATTCCGCTGGAGACAAAAACCTTGATTGCTATATGAGGAACGCTCCCGGGATAGCATCCTTTGGATAGTACCTGGGTGTCGCTGGCTAGCCTTCCTGCAAGGAGGCTGGAGGAACATCTACAGAGCTCCCTGCGGGACACATTCTGAGGTCTGCATATCTCTACTGAGCCTGTTTTGACCCCCCTGAATAAGGGCGGTTGCAGGCTGTCTGGTAAGCCTCCAATACTATTCACTAGGTGGTGGGCAGCACCTGCGGTGGAACATAGATCCAGGATTCCATATTTGAACACCAATGCCTTTTGGGACTTCAATTTTTTATCTTCACCCTTATATATTTATTGTTTTTCACTTTTATATAATCTACCACGGTTGATTAACCGTATACTGGTTGATATAATTCTATTGGTTGTCACTTATTGTTGTTATCATTTTTTGTATTGATATATTGATTCAACACATTTCTCATTTGGGATACATATCCAGCGCTGCACTGTTCTTTCTATATCTACTTTCTGTGCCCTCATATCGGGGTTATAGTGTTCAGCAGCAGGATTCCTTTCATGGTTTTTATTTGATATTTATTCATATTAATACTTTTTTCACGTATTGTATATGTACCTAGCGCAAATTTTTTTTGTATATTTTACCATCCAGAAAAGTCTGGCCAGAAGTGGTCTTCATGGAAGAATTGCTGCCAAAATGAAGACTTGAAAACAAGGCTAAGCGACTCAACTATGCATTAAAACATAGGATCTGGAGTGCAGAAAAATGGTAGCAGGTGCCCTGGACTGATGAGTCAAAATCTGAAAAATTTTGCTGTAACAGGAGGCATTTTTTTTTTGCCGAAAGGCTTGACAGCAGTATAATGAGTGTCTGTAGGCAACAGTGAAACATGGTGGAGGTTCCTTGCAAGTTTGGGCCTGCATTTCTTCAAAAAGAGTTGGCTATTTAGTCAGGATCAATGGTGTCCCTAATGCTGATAAATACAGGCAGATACTTATCCATCATGTCATACTATCAGGGAGGTGGGTGACTGGCAGCGCTATTTTACAGAACTTTAGGGCTGCAAACAGCTGTGAGCTCCCAGTGTTGTCTTTTCCGTTCTCTGAGCTCCAGGAGGTGAGTGCCCACAGCTGAGGCGCTGTGCTGGGAGGAGGCGAGAGGCGCTCTTGTGGTATCTTGTTCCAGCACTGTGTGAGTAACGTTATATGCGGACAAAAGTAAAAGAAGCATAAAGTACTTGTCTACAATTTATAAGCCATCTGTAAATCAGCCCCCATTCTTGACATTTCAAATCACGTGACAAATCGCAGCCCATTGCCAGCAATGGAACCAGTCATATTGCCATGACTCATGTCGCAGCGATTATGAAAAAGGTTCCTGCACTACTTTTTGCTAATTTCATTGCAGACTTATGTTAAATGAAGTAGCAAGCTGCAATGGAATCGGCAGAGCAAATCCCATAGATGTGCAGCTTTGAAATCGCGCTGAAATTACGCAATTTCAAAGTTGCACTGGTGTGATCAGGGGCTCAAGTCTAGAAAAATGCCATTGATGCAACTTACTAGACATGACACAGGCCCTGCAGCAAAACTCAGATTACTTGTGCCAAGAGTGAAGCCAAAGTGGAGCTGGAGACAATAGCGTGATTGCCCCACTTACTGAAAGCATGTTTGTGGTTTATCCCTAAAGCACTTTTGGCTTCTCATTTGTGTGAGAGCAATGGAGTTCCGATAGGCATCCAAACTCACTTCTATTGCTATTGGATTTCTGGGAGCCTTTTCTGGAGTTCTGAAACACTGTACTCTTGTAGACATTTTATTGAGCATCTGAGGACTGACTGTTGATTGATTTATTTTTTGTTATTTGTAAAACAGCGCTGCACATTACATATTGATGTTTGCTGGAGGTTTTGTATCTTTAAACCTTTTCTAGCAGCTTTTTCTTTTAAAATATTTTGTGATACACTAATCTAAGCGCAGAATTGCACACATATATATTGGCCCCAAATTTATTCTGCAGTGGTACAACAACCCCAAACATACAGACAATGTTATTAAGAACTATCTTCAACGTAAAGAACAAGGAGTCCTGGAAGTGATGGTTTGGCCCCACAGAGCCCTGATCTTAATGGCCAGTGAGCCAATGAGGAGAGAGTGGGGGGTGGGCCGAGTCACACTCTATGTGTGCAAAAGGACAATGTCCATTCACAGGAGCATGGCTCGAGTGCCCCATAGCAAGAGACTTGCTATTAGAATCACTTTAACCCCCCACAGAGCACAAAAATTAAACCCCTCAATGGCACAATCATTTACCGCCCATACAGCACAAAAAGTAAAAACCTCAGTACTGCACAATAATTAACCTCTTAGCATTACACAACAACAAATGAACCCCAGCCTGGCACAATAATAAACCCAAACAGTTGCATTATAATTAACCCAAGCAAAGCACAATTAACACTCAGAATGGTAAAAATGAACACCTAGAATGGCACAATAATTAGCTCCCAACGTGGCTCAATAATTAATCCTGACACATAAATGAACCCCCAGCACAGCACAATACTGCACAATTACCTCCATCACATCACAAAATGTAACCCTCAGCACTCAACAACAATGAAACCCCAGACCTGGCACAATAAACTCCTAGCATTGCACAATAATTAATCCCCAACATTGCATAACAACCCCCAGGAGTATAGCAGTCAGTGTTCCCCCTTCATTGTGACACATGCAACTTATGCTGCGTACACACGATCAAACTTCTCATCAGAAAAAGATATGACGGCGGGATTCCGCTCAAGTTTGCCTTGCATACACACGGTCACGCAAAAGTTCGCTGAACTTACGACTGTCAATAACGCGGTGACGTACAACACTACGACGAGCTGAGAAAATGAAGTTCAATGCTTCCGAGCATGCATCAAATTGTTTCCGAGCATGTGTAGGAATTTTGCGCATCGGAATTGCCACAGACGATCGCATTTTCGGATAGGAACTTTTTCCGACCGAAAAATTGAGAGCATGCATTAGAGTATAGAGTGAAGACGTGAACAGTAAGTATAAGAGAGTAGGGTTCAGGACTGTGTACAACATTACTTTCTTAGTATGCCCCCTTTACATAGGTGGTCAGTGTGCCCTTAGTATGCTAGTAGTTAGTGTGCCCCCTGTATACTGGTGGTCAGTGTGACCCATGTATGCTGGCAATCATTGTGCCCCCTGTGTACTGGTAGTCAGGGTGCCCCTTTATTGTGGTGGTCAATGTGGCCCCTGCATACTGGGGGTCAGCATGCCTCCCTCCATCCACTGGTCACTTCAGCATGCCTCTCCATCCACTGGTCACTTTTGTAACCCCAGTCCCTCCTTGAATTGGTCACCTGTGCTCTTCCCTGATACTTCTACTAGTCCCCTCTGCTCTCCCCCTCCTTTCACAGTCACCTCTGCTCTCCCACATCTTTCCACGTTTCCCTCATCCTTCCCCCCTCTTTCCCTTGGTTCCTGTTCTCCCCCTCACTTCCACTGGTCACCTTACCCTCCTTCCACTGGCCACACCTGCTTTCCCTCCTCTTTCCACTGGTCACTATCCCCTCCTTGCTCTGGTCACCTCTGTTCTCCCCCTCACTTTTATTGGTCACTACTGCTCTCATCTCTCACTTCCACTGATAATCCCTGCTCTCTGCCTTCATTTCTACAGGTCACCTCTGCTCTCATCTGTTACTTCCACTAGTCAGTTCTGCTTTCCCTCATCACTCCCACTGGTAACCCTTGCTCTCCCTCATCACTCCTACTGGTAACCCTTGCTCTCCTCCCCTTTTCCACTGAACAGAACATATAAAATAATCAATATTATTACTGGGGGGAAAATAAATCTTACTAAGGATCACAACATTAACCCAGACATCAACTTATGAGGTCAAGAAACAAACCCACATGCATGCAGCCCTTCTTCAAATAGAAGATACTAACCAACACAAACTAAGGAGAGAAAAGAACAGCATAAGAAAAGAGCTCCTCACCCAGAGACCGACAGTTCACCAAAGGCATGTCTGATATTCCTCCACACCCTTATCCAGACTGCCCAAGACCCCCTTCCCCCCTGAATCTTTGCAATCTCACCAGAATCTCATGCTCCACCACCTCCTCAACAGGAAAGACTTTCTTCTGCAGGGTTATCTGACACTGCATTCCATGTGAAGTAACAGACAACTATACTATCATGCCTTGTCTTCCATGTCTGACTTTTAGACTTTTCACTGGCCCACCATTTTTCCAGCATTGCAGAAAAGGCTAAAACTAAGATTGAAAATTACCCAACCAGCCCAGTGGGGTCTCTGCTAACATATTATCGAGATTATATTGAGATTGTATTTAAACCGGTTCCCGACCAGCTCATGCAGATATACTGCGGCACATTGGCTCTCCTGGGCAAAACCCGTACGAGTACAGCTTTCCCTTTCAAAGCCGCCAGGGGGCGCTGCATGGAGGGGTACCCAATGCGCGTGATCGCATGCACGAGAGACAGCATGGGGATTTGTGTGTGTAAACACACAAATCCCTGTTCTGTCAGGGGAGAGGAGACATATTGTTTGTTCCTACTAAGTAGGAACAACAATATGTCTCCTCCCCCAGTCAGTCCTATCACCATACAGTTAGAACATACTGAGTGAACACACATTTAACCCCTTGATGGCCCCCTAGTGCTAACCCCTTCCCTACCAGTGACATTTACACAGAAATCAGTGCATATTTATAGCACTGATCGCTGTATAAACGTCAATGGTCCCAAAAGTGTCCGATTTGTCCGTCGCAAAGTCACAGTACTGCTAAAAATTGCGGATCAACACCATTACTAATAATAATAATAATAATAATAATAAAAATGCCATAATTTTTCCCATAGTTTATAGACACTATAACTTTTGCGCAAATCAATCAATATAAGCTTATTGCAATTTATTTTTTTTATTCACCAAAAATATGTAGAAGAGTATATATTGGCCTAAACTGATGAAGAAATTTTTTTTTTTAATTTTGAGGATATTAATTATAGCAAAAAGCCTCCCCTCGCCCCGCACGAAAACCCGGCCCCACAGTCTCTGGTTATTACCTGTAGTCGCATGCACAGTCTCTGGTCATCTACTATAGTCACATCCACAGTCTGTGGTTATTTCCTGTAGTCGCATCCACAGTCTCTGGTCATCTCGTATAGTCGTATCCGCTGTCTCTGGTTATTTCCTGTAGTCGCATCCACAGTCTCTGATTATTTCCTGTAGTCACATCCGCAGTCTCTGGTTATTTCCTATAGTCGCATCCACAGTCTCTGGTTATTTCCTGTAGTGGTATCCGCAGTCTCTGATTATTTCCCGCAGTTGCATCCGCAGTCTCTGGTTATTTCCTATAGTCGCATCCGCAGTCTCTGGTCATCTCCTATAGTCGCATTTGCAGTCTCTGGTTATTTCCTATAGTCGCATCCATAGTCTCTGGTCATCACGTATAGTCGCATTCACTGTCTCTGATTATTTCCTGTAGTCGCATCCGCAGTCTCTGGTTATTTCCTATAGTCACATCCGTAGTCTCTGGTCATCTCCTATAGTCGCATCCGTAGTCTCTGGTTATTTCCTATAGTCGCATCCATAGTCTCTGGTCATCACGTATAGTCGCATTCACTGTCTCTGGTTATTTCCTGTAGTCGCATTCCACAGTCTCTGGTTATTACCTGTAGTTGCATGTGCAGTCTCTGGTCATCTCCTATAGTCGCATCCACAGTCTGTGGTTATTTCCTGTAGTCGCATCCACAGTCTCTGGTCATCTCATATAGTCGTATCCGCTGTCTCTGGTTATTTCCTGTAGTCACATCCACAGACTCTGGTTATTTCCTTTAGTCGCATCCGCAGTCTCTGGTTATTTCCCGTAGTCGCATTCGCAGTCTAGTCATCTCCTATAGTCGCATCCACAGTCTCTGGTTATTTCCTGTAGTCGCATCAGCAGTCTCTGGTTATTTCCTGTAGTCGCATCCACAGTCTCTGGTCATCTCCTATAGTCGCATCCACAGTCTCTGGTTATTTCCTGTAGTCGCATCCGCAGTCTCTGGTCATCTCGTATAGTTGCATCCGCAGTCTCTGGTTATTTCATGTAGTCGCATCAGCAGTCTCTAGTCATCTCGTATAGTCGCATCCGCAGTCTCTGGTTATTTCCCATAGTCGCATCCGCAGTCTGGTCATCTCCTATAGTCGCATTCACAGTCTCTGGTTATTTCCTGTAGTCGCATCCGCAGTCTCTGCTTATTTCATGTAGTCGGATCCGCAGTCTGGTCATCTCCTGTAGTCGCATTCGCAGTCTACTTAAAAGTAGTTTCTGCTATTGCACTGCACAAATCACTTTATTACACTTTATTTATGATGTCTATGGCTATGCATATTTTTTAAATCCATACTGAGCACTATATTTGATTAGCTGTTTGCTTCTGCTTAGGCCTGGCACACATGCACAATCTAAAGTCATCATCATGTGCGATTGTGCGTGTGTGCCAAGCAGAAGCAGCCAATCAAATATAGTGCTCAATATGGATTAAATAAATAGATATCATAAATAAAGTGATTTGTTCAACAAGCTCATTAAACATTCTACATTCAGTGAAAGTTCATGCAGTGCAAAGTTTGCAGTACATGAACTTTCACTGAATGTAGACTGTTTAATGAGCAGGGGTGGACTGACCCATCGGGCCTTTGGGCACTTTATGTAGTGCCAATCCATAATTTGTTAATTAAAAGATTAAAGAGCTTGACTTGTAGTTTTGTTAGCTGTTTTTTTTCTGTTTGTTTTGACAGGGGCGCAGTTTCAGTGCTTGCCATAGGCGCCATTTTCACTAGCTACGCCTCTGTTAGTCTGCCCCTGGATGTGCCCACAGCTTATCATGCAGGATTGGGGAAGTTTATGCACCGCGGAGTTAGTGAGCGATGTCACCCCTGCCTAAAGTTAGTGAGGCTATATGAGAGGACTCGGGTGCTAGGCTGGAATTACAGAGCGATCATGGACCATGAGGATGATAGCAGTGACAGGCGCTCCGGCCACCTCTCCTCCTGGGGAATTCAGCAGAGGGGCGGGGCCACAGCATACATCCATGCTGCGGGGGAAAGCCAGTGAGAGAGCTGGAGGCTGCAGAGTGAGGACAGAGTGGAGTCATCATGTTGGGGACAGTCACCTGACCTGCCTTGTGTGCAGCAGCAGGTCAGTCAGTGTGTAATCACTGCATGTCTATGATCACCAGCCAGGCTGACTGAGTGTTCCTTCTTCCCCAGTGCCCATCTACCAGGTGCTATTCCCTGGTACACTGATATCTGTACACTGAGTGTCACGCAGTGTACAGATATCAGTGTTGTATATTAGAAATAGCCCTCAGTATACAGATATCAGTGTTAAGGAAAAGCATTCAGTGTATAGATTTCAGTTATATATAGGGAATAGCACTTAGTGCTATTCCCTATGTGTTACACTTATATCTATACACTGAGTGCTTTTCCCTAACACTGATATCTGTATACTGAGAGCTATTCCTTATATACAACACTGACATCTATACACTGATATCTGTACACTTTGGCGGAAAGAACCATCAGTGAGAATAATGTTCCTTACATTGGTGGTCAGTAAGAAGAATTTTCCTTACATTGGTGGTCAGTGAGAAGAATGTCCCTTACATTGGTGGTCAGTGAGAAGAATGTCCCTTACATTGGTGGTCAGCAGAAAGAATGTTCCTTACATTAGTGGTCAGTGGGAAGAATGGTCCTTATATTGGTGATCAGTAGGGATGAGCCGAACACCCCCCTGTTCGATTCGCACCAGAACTTGCGAACAGGCAAAAAATTTGTTCGAACACGCGAACACCGTTAAAGTCTATGGGACACGAACATGAATAATCAAAAGTGCTAATTTTAAAGGCTTATATGCAAGTTATTGTCATAAAAAGTGTTTGGGGGCCTGGGTCCTGCCCCAGGGGACATGGATCAATGCAAAAAAAAGTTTTAAAAACGTCCGTTTTTTCGGGAGCAGTGATTTTAATAATGCTTAAAGTGAAACAATAAAAGTGTAATATTCCTTTAAATTTCGTACCTGGGGGGTGTCTATAGTATGCCTGTAAAGGGGCCCATGTTTCCCGTATTTAGAACAGTCTGACAGCAAAATGACAGGAAGAAAAGTAATTTAAAACTACTTGCGGCTATTAATGAATTGCCGGTCCGACAATACACATAAAAGTTCATTGATAAGGGGAACCCCGAACCAAAATGTAAAAAAAAATGACGTGGGGGGTCCCCCTAAATTCTATACCAGGCCCTTCAGGTCTGGTATGGATATTAAGGGGAACCCCGGCCAAAATTTAAAAAAAAATGGCGTGGGGTCCCCTCAAAATCTATACCAGACCCTTCAGGTCTGGTATGGATTTTAAGGGGAACCCCGCACCAAAATTAAAAAAAAAAATGGTGTGGGGTCCCCCCAAAAATACATACCAGACCCTTATCTGAGCACGCAACCTGGAAGGCCGCAGGAAAAGAGGGGGGACAAGAGAGCGCCCCCCCCCCCTGAACCGTACAAGGCCACATGCCCTCAACATTGGGAGGGTGCTTTGGGGTAGCCGAAATCTGGAAGCCCCCTATAACAAGGGGACCCCCAGATCCTGGCCCTCCCACCTGATGATGGCATGGAGGGAGGCTCCTGCCGTGTGACGCTTCTCCTCTTCTGACGTTCTTAAATAGCGGGGGGCGGGCCACCCGGTGACCCTGCCCCCCTCTGACGTACGGGGACTTGACGGGGACTTCCTGTGGCGTTCCCCATGACGTCAGAGGGGGCGGGGTTATGTAACGGGTGACCCCGCCCCCTCTGACATCACAGGGACTGCCAAAGGGAAGTCCCCATCAAGTCCCTGTGCGTCAGAGGGGGGCGGGGTCACCAGGTGGCCCCATCCCCTGTTATTTAAGAACCGTCAGAAGAGGAGAAGCGTCACACGGCGGGAGCCTCCCTCCATGCTATCATGGATGCGGAGCGGCCCGAGGAGAAGAAGGGAAGAAGACGCCGCGGAGGAAGATGCCAGACGAGAACACCGGAGGAAGAACCAGAAGAACCAGAAGAAGATGGAGGAAGAAACCAAAGGAAGATAGAAGATAGAAGAAAGAAGATATAAGAAAGAAGAAGCGTTTAAATAAAGGAATTGTCAAAAACTGTCTCTTGTCATTTTTAACATTTTTGACAGTTATTTTGTGAAATGGTAGGGGTACTTTTGTACCCCCTTACCATTTCACACAGGGGGGAGGGCCGGGATCTGGGGGTCCCCTTGTTAAAGGGGGCTTCCAAATTCCGATAAGCCCCCCGCCCGCAGACCCCCACAACCACCGGGCAAGGTTTGTGGGGATGAGGCCCTTGTCCCCATCAACATGGGGACAAGGTGTTTTGGGGGGCTACCCCAAAGCACCCTCCCAATGTTGAGGGCATGTGGCCTGGTACGGTTCAGGAGGGGGGTGGGCGCTCTCTCATCCCCTCCTCTTTTCCTGCGGCCTGCCAGGTTGCGTGCTCGGATAAGGGTCTGGTATGGATTTTTGGGGGGACCCCATGCCATTTTTTTTTTTAATTTTGGCGCGGGGTTCCCCTTAAAATCCATACCAGACCTGAAGGGTCTGGTATAGATTTTGAGGGGGACCCCACACCATTTTTTTTTTAATTTTGGCCGGGGTTCCCCTTAATATCCATACCAGACCTGAAGGGCCTGGTATGGAATTTAGGGGGACCCCCCCATGTCATTTATTTTTTCAATTTTGGTTCGGGGTTCCCCTGTGGGGAATTCCCATGCCATTTTTATCAATTAACTTTTATGTGTATTGTCGGACCGGCAATTCATTAATAGCTGCGAGTAGTTTTAAATGACTTTTTTTCCTTTGAAATGTCATTTTGCTGTCAGACTGTTCTAAACACGGGAAACATGCGCCCCTTTGCAGGCATACTATAGACACCCCCCAGGTACGAAATTTAAAGGAATATTACACTTTTATTGTTTCACTTTAAGCATTATTAAAATCACTGCTCCCGAAAAAACAGCCGTTTTTAAAAAACATTTTTGCATTGATCTATGTCCCCTGGGGCAGGACCCAGGTCCCCAAACACTTTTTATGACAATACCATTCATATAAGCCTTTAAAATTAGCACTTTTGATTTCTCCCATAGACTTTTAAAGGCTTTCGAATTTGCCGCAAACACATAGTAGGTGAGGTTGAAAAAAGACACAAGTCCATCAAGTCCAACCTATGTGTGTGATTATGTGTCAGTATTACATTACATATCCGTGTATATTGCGGTCATTCAGGTGATTATCTAATAGTTTCTTGAAGCTATCAATGCTCCCCGCTGAGACCACCGCCTGTGGAAGGGAATTCCACATCCTTGCCGCTCTTACAGTAAAGAACCCTCTACGTAGTTTAAGGTTAAACCTCTTTTCTTCTAATTGTAATGAGTGGCCACGAGTCTTATTAAACTCTCTTTTGCGAAAAAGTTTTATCCCTATTGTGGGGTCACCAGTACAGTATTTGTAAATTGAAATCATATCCCCTCTCAAGCGTCTCTTCTCCAGAGAGAATAAGTTCAGTGCTCGCAACCTTTCCTCATAACTAAGATCCTCCAGACCCTTTATTAGCTTTGTTGCCCTTCTTTGTACTCGCTCCATTTCCAGTACGTCCCTCCAGGTGCGGGCGGACCAGAGTCTTGTAGAGCGGGAGAATTATCGTTTTATCTCTGCAGTTGATCCCCCTTTTAATGCATGCCAATATTCTGTTTGCTTTATTAGCAGCAGCTTGGCATTGCATGCCATTGCTGAGCCTATCATCCACTAGGACCCCCAAGTCCTTTTCCATCCTAGATTCCCCCAGAGGTTCTCCCCCCAGTGTATAGATTACATTCATATTTTTGACACCCAAATGCATTATTTTACATTTTTCTACATTGAACCTCATTTGCCATGTAGTCGCCCACCCCATTAATTTGTTCAGGTCTTTTTGCAAGATTTCCACATCCTGCGGAGAAGTTATTGCCCTGCTTAGCTTAGTATCGTCTGCAAATACAGAGATGGAACTGTTTATCCCATCCTCCAGGTCGTTTATGAACAAATTAAATAGGATTGGTCCCAGCACAGAACCCTGGGGGACCCCACTACCCACCCCTGACCATTCTGAGTACTCCCCATTTATCACCACCCTCTGAACACGCCCTTGTAGCCAGTTTTCAATCCATGTACTCACCCTATGGTCCATGCCAACGCACCTTATTTTGTACAGTAAACGTTTATGGGGAACTGTGTCAAATGCTTTTGCAAAATCCAGATACACCACGTCTACGGGCCTTCCTTTATCTAGATGGCAACTCACCTCCTCATAGAAGGTTAATAGATTGGTTTGGCAAGAACGATTCTTCATGAATCCATGCTGATTACTGCTAATGATATCATTCTTATTACTAAAATCTTGTATATAGTCCCTTATCATCCCCTCCAAGAGTTTACATACTATTGATGTTAGGCTAACTGGTCTGTAATTCCCAGGGATGTTTTTTGGGCCCTTTTTAAATATTGGTGCTACATTGGCTTTTCTCCAATCAGCTGGTACCATTCCAGTCAATAGACTGTCTGTAAAAATCAGGAACAACGGTCTGGCAATCACCTGACTGAGTTCCCTAAGTACCCTCGGATGCAAGCCATCTGGTCCCGGTGATTTATTAATGTTAAGTTTCTCAAGTCTAATTTTAATTCCGTCCTCTGTTAACCATGTAGGTGCTTCCTGTGTTGTGTCATGAGGATAAACACTGCAGTTTTGGTTACTGAAGCCCCCCGATTCACTCGTGAAGACTGAGGAGAAGAATAAATTCAATACCTCTGCCATCTCCCCATCCTTTGTAACCAGATGTCCTTCCTCATTCTTTATGGGGCCAATATGGTCTGTCCTCCCTTTTTTACTGTTTACATATTTAAAGAATTTCTTGGGATTTTTTTTGCTCTCCTCCGCTATGTGTCTTTCATGTTCTATCTTAGCCATCCTAATTGCACCCTTACATTTCTTATTGCATTCTTTATAAATTCTGAATGCTGTGGATGATCCCTCAACCTTGTATTTTTTGAAGGCCTTCTCCTTTGCTTTTATATGCATTTTTACATTGGAGTTAAGCCATCCAGGATGTTTGTTCGCTCTTTTAAATTTATTACCCAATGGGATACATTGGCTAATGCCCTTATTTAATATGCTCTTAAAGCAAACCCATCTCTCCTCTGTATTCTTTGTTCCTAATATTTTATCCCAATTTATGCCTTTTAGCAAGGTTTGTAGTTTAGGGAAGTTGGCTCTTTTGAAATTCAGTGTCTTTGTGTTCCCTTCATGTCTCCTATTTGTGTGATTTATACTGAAACTAATTGACCTGTGATCGCTGTTACCTAAATTGCTCCATATTTCCACATCTGTTATCAGGTCTGTATTGTTGGTAATCAGTAGATCTAGTAATGTTTTATTTCTAGTTGGTGCGTCTACCATCTGACCCATAAAATTGTCCTGCAAGACATTAAGGAACTGGCGAGCCTTAAATGAATGCGCGGTTCCCTCCGCCCAGTCTATGTCTGGATAATTAAAATCCCCCATTATGATAACACTTCCCATCCTTGCTGCTAATCCAATTTGTGATAGGAGATCCGTCTCCACTTCCTCCCTCAGGTTAGGGGGCCTATAGCATACTCCCAGTATTATTTTCCCCTTAGCTTCATCCCTTTGGAGCTCTACCCTTAAAGATTCCACCTCCTCCCTAGCCCCCTCAGTGATGTCATCTCTCACATTCACTTGTACATTATTCTTGATATATAGGCATACCCCTCCCCCTTTTTTACCCTCTCTATCCTTGCGGTATAGGGTATACCCTTGAATGTTTGCCAGCCAATCATGAGAGCTGTTGAACCAGGTCTCTGAAATTCCCACAAAATCCAAATCCTCCTTGTACAACAGTATCTCTAGTTCACCCATCTTGTCCGCCAGGCTCCTGGCATTGGTGAACATGCCACATAGTTTAGACCGGTCGCATACACCCCAAACTGTTCACTATTCGGCGAACTGGCGAACAGCCGATGTTCGAGTCGAACATGAGTTCGACTCGAACTCGAAGCTCATCCCTAGTGATCAATGAGAAGAATGTTCCTTACATTGGTGGTCAGCAGAAAGAATGTTCCTTACATCAGTGGTCACCAGAAAGAATGTTCCTTACATTGGTGGTCAGTAAGAAGAATGTTCCTTACATTGGTGGTCAGTGGGAAGAATGCTCCTTACATTGATGTTCAGTGGGAAGGAGGAAGAGGACACACCCAAAGAGCTCTCTGTGAGAACCAGCCTTTTTCAGTCCTGGGCCTTGCCTGCTAGCTTGGCCCAGGAATAATGCCTGATCCTGGGGGAGGCCCTGGGAGGGATTCCCCTGATGATATGGGGCCTAGTGCGGAGGTGGATGGGGAGGATCTGACTGTGGGTCCAGGCCCTGGTGAGAATGTGGATGTCTACAGACAGAAGATCATTGATCGCTTTCAAACAATTGGAAGAGCTGAGGAGAAACTTAAATGTTTAAAAGCTGAACATAAAAACTTCAGGGCCAAGTATTTATAGGCCTAGAGTAAGAATCGTTTGGCCATGAAGCCAGAGTTACAGCAGTTGGAGGAGAAAGTAAAGAAACAATCTTTATTTTTGGAGCAATTGAAAGACAGAAGTGGAGCTTTTGCAGAAAAGTTTAACAATGAGAGGAGATTTACCAGCCAGACATCAGTGAGTTCTGTGGATCAGCAGCCGCAGGTAACAGACATCCCGGCTTCATCTGCCTCTGCATCTCTCCCCCCATGTCAGGCTGGGGAATCGCTAGCGGCAACCAGCCAGGGGATTGAGAGTGAACATGGCACCCTAAAGTTCATCAAGCAGGTAGAGTCACCCCTAAGGGCAGACAGGTCTGTTGATGAACCAGAAGTCCCTGAGGATGAGCAGAGGGATTACAGACCGGCAGAGCCAGCACTGGTCTGTCGGGACTGTCTGCCCCACCGGCTGTAGTGGATGGTGTCCCGGCTGTGGTGGATGGTGTCTCGGCTGAGAAACAGAAAGGGAAGGAGCTCTGCAAGCAGCTGCCTGTTGGAGTCTCTGCTGTGGAGAAACCCTCTGCAGACATGGAGAGAAAACCCCTGGCAGAGGTGTCATCAGCTCACCAGAGCAATGTGGATGGATCTGCATCAAACACCCTGGACGTGGATTTTGCTGCTCCTGCTGACACCTGTAGTCCTACAAGCAAGATGGCTGCCAGCTCCAAAGAGCCTGTTTCATCTGCACCTGGGTTGATTCATGCAGGTGGGGGAGGGGATCAGCACAGTGCAGCATGTGAAGTGGAGACAGCCATGGAAGTCTCCTGCAATGATTCACCTGTTGCTGTATTAGAACAACCTTCACTCTGCTCAGCTGATAGTCCTGTCCTGATGGAGGAGAAGAGTCTGCCTGGAGGTGAGGTGTGTATGGGGACAGCAGTGAGTGAGGACACGGCAGGAACTTTGAATGTGCCAAAAAATAATGACAGCAATAATACTGATAAAGCAAAGGATGTGTTGGTGGTGGGTGGTGGTGGTGAAGGGGTTAATGTGGCTGCTATAGGTAAAAATGACATTTCTTCTGCTCAGCATAAGAAAGATTCATCAGGTGTGCAATCTAATCTCGAATCTGTTCAGTTGAAGGGGGAGGGGGAGGGTGGCTGAGCTGATTTTGGAAATGGGTTTTCAAGCATCGGATATATTTGCTTTGATTTGCTCAGTGAGGAGTTATGAGTATGATTTGTCCTTTGTAAAGCCTGAGGGTTTGGATTTATTTTGGGAGAGGTATAGTAGGTGCAAGGGCCTTCCACAGTGGAGTGGTTTGGTGCCAAAGGTGATTTCAAGGCAGCCTCTGATAAAATTGGTGACGATCCTGGTGCGTAACAAATCCATACCAGAGGCTGATTTGATAGTATGGCTACGCCGATATGGTGAGGTCCTCGCTCCACTGTGGAAGGTCCTTGATCAGCATGGGATATGGACAGGGGCCTGGACAGTGTCACTAAAATTGGGGGTGCTGGGCAATGTAGTTCAACACCTGCCCTGTTCAGCTTTTCTGGGGAGGGATAGGCTGACCATTTTCTACCAGGGTCAACCTAAGGTCTGTAATAAATGTGGTGACAAAGGCCATTTTGCATCTACCTGTACTCGCAAGAAGTGCTCACTATGCCAGGATTTGGGCCATTTGGCCAAAGATTGTACCGAGATTCGGTGCAATTTGTGCCAGAAGCTCGGTCATGCTTATAGTCAGTGCCCGGAGGCATTACATAACTTGCCAGGATTGGCGGCTGAGCTGCAGAGGCGCGATAAAGAGGATGAGGCCGCTAAAGTTAGGGAGGAAACTGTTATTGCCCCTCCTGTGTCTGTTACATCTGTTCCAGATTCTGTTTCCCCTAGTGATGTGGTCCCTGAGTCTGTCCCTCTTGTGTCTGTTACATGTGTTGTTTCGGATTCTGTTTCCCCTAGTAATGTGATCCCTGAGTTTGTCCCCCATGTGGTGGTCCCTAATCCTACTGTACGTAGATCCCCCAGACTAGCAGAAGCTGTTGGGGGGGCAGGTTTAGCGGATCTTCCCTCTCGGCCTCCAGTCCCTGTCCCTCAACAGCGCAAACGTGGTCAGGGGAGTGTGGGGGTGTTGGATGGGGGAGGGGTTGAAGGGAAGGTGTCCATATCCCATGTCTCACCCTCTATTGAGGGGGATTCGGATGATGAGGGGTGGGAGAAGTTTAGGAGGAAGAAAAAGAAGAAGAGGAAGACAAGTAAAGTGGTCATTTCTTCCTCAGAGTTGGTCCCAGGAGGGGTTCCTCTTGGTAATACTTTTTCAGTTTTGTCGGGTGATGAGATGTCTGATCTATCCTTCTCTTTATCACCCATAGATGAGGGGGAGTCACGTAGTCTGAAGAGAGCTGTTTCTGGTGATGAGAGTGTGGCAAAGGTTAAGAAACGACTACCCCAATCATCCTGATGGCAGTTCCCGCTCCGATAAAGGTGGCGACCATTAATGCTGCCAGCATTAAATCTGCAAGAGCTCGTTATATTGCCTTATTTTTGCTCAGCGAGTTTGATGCCGAGATTTTATTTTTGCAAGAGACCTGGCTCAATACTTTGGTCGATGTCCATCTAGCAAAAAGGGAGAGGAGATGCGGTCCCTCCTTTTGGTCTCTTGCGGCTGAGCCCTGCAGCGGAGTTGCGGTCCTTTTTAAAACCGATATGGTAACATGCCGGTGGGTAATTGAGGTAGAAATGGGGAGATGCATGGTCTTAGATGTCTCTGTTAGGGGGCAGGACCTGCGCCTGATCAATATCTATGGACCGCAGTCAAAATGGGGCAGGAAATGCCTCCTCACAGAGATCAAGCCCTTCCTTTTTATGTCCCAGCAGGTTGTCTTCGGAGGTGATTTTAACACCATAATTAGGCCTGAAGACAGGAGAGGCTCCATAGACAAGCTGAGTTACGATAGCGTTTTTCTTAGATATGGTGAGACAAGCAGGCCTGGTAGATGTGCATATTAAGCACTGCCCTGGCAGCACGGGATTCACATTTCAGAGAGGGAATAGTCAGAGTAGGATAGATAGTTTTTATTTTAAAGGAGAACTCTGCTTTCTCAGCTCCTGAGTTGAGGGTGGTAGAGTTCTGACCACTGTATGCTGTCTGTGACTCTGAAAGCCTCGGACACTCCACCCAGGGGAAAGGGTACCTGGAAACTGAATTCGGCTCTCCTGGAAGATGTAAAGGTAAGACAATTCTTTGAGGATTTTTTTTCAGGCACAGGTTTCTATTCTGGACTTTTGCAACAGTAAGTCAGAGTGGTGGGAACTTGAGAAACAAAGGGCAATTGGACTTTTCAAGGCCATAAGTAAGAAGAAGCAGCTTGGTATGTACATCGCCTACCAGCATTTGCGGAGGAAGCTTGATCATCTTGTCTCGTATAGAGGAGATCTCTGAGGTGAAGTTTCTTCTTAGGAAGTGTCAATACGACCGGCATACCTCCTTGGTTCTGGAGAGGGATTATGGAAAATATCACTTGCCTGATCATTACCAGAACTGTAAGCAAGGCATAGCAGTTAAGACGGTCATAGGCCTGAAGGATAGTATGGGTTCCCTGGTGGAGTCCAGATCAGGGATCCTGGAGATCTTCAGATCATATTACGCAGACCTTCTGGGAAGAAAGGACCTTTGTCGGGACAGGATAGAAAGCTTTCTGGATTCTACTCCAGGATTGGGAAATGGCACATTGCCTTTGATGGATTTGTCAGAACCAATTTCAGTGGATGAGGTAGTTCATGCTATAGAGAAGCTGGCTACCGAAAAATTGCCTGGCCCAGATGGGTTGACAGCTGAATTCTACAAGTGTTTTAAGTCCATTCTGGCTCCCTTTTTAGCAGGGTTTATAACAGCTGTCTAGAAGAGGGTTCGCTCCCACCCTCCATGAGGCAATCCGCTGTGATTCTTCTGTCAAAAGGTAAAGACCCCTCAATGATTGAGAACTGGCGCCCCATCAGTCTTCAATGTTGATAGAATGTCTTCAATGTTGATAGTTCAATGTTGATAGAAAGATCCTGGCGAAAATTCTATTTTGGCGCTTGTCATCAGTGGCAGGCGATTTGTTGTCCAGTCATCAGCACTGCTCAGTCCAAGGTAGAAGTACCTTTTCAGCGGTTTTAGCTGTCCGGGAGGCTTTGGAACGATGCAGGGCTGCTGGATGGAGAAGGTACTTGCTGGCATTGGATCAGGCGAAGGCTTTTGATAGAGTCAATCACGAGTACCTGTATTTGCTACTTGGTAGATACGGCCTGCAGGGGAGGTTTATAGATTGGCTGAAGACATTATATAGAGGGGCTGAGAGCTTCCCACTGGTTAATGGTTGGGTTGGACGGCCTTTTGAGGTTGGCTCTGGTGTGTGCCAGGGATGTCCTCTGAGCCCCCTGTTATATGTATTCGCAATCGACCCCTTCATAAGAAGGCTAGAGAGTGGATGTTTGTGCGGGGTGCCTTTGGGCATTGCTGGTGTGCCACCTTTGAAGGTCGTGGCCTATGCCGATGATGTGTCTGTTATTGTCTCTGGGACAGAGGAGGCGCAGGAGGTGGTCTCTATTATAGAGCAGTACACGGAGGCTTCTGGTTCTAAAGTCAACCATGAAAAGAGTGAAGTTTTCTGGATGGGCGAGGAGGGTGAAAGCTTCGAACTTCCGGATGCCTTCCCAGAGCCCCAGCAGGAAATTAAAGTGTTGGGCATCAAATTTGGTCCTGGTGACTATGGTCATCAAAATTGGGAAAGCAGGTTGGTGTGTGCCAATGCCAATGTAGCAAGCTGGAAGAAATGGAAGCTTTCCTTGAGGGAGAGGGTTGACTTGATCAAAACGTACCTGGTCCCAATCTTTTTTTTTATGTCAGCTTCGTCTGTATCTTGCCAGCATCTCTCTATGCAAGGGTGTACAGCTGTTTTTTCCAACTGTTATGGGGAAGTAGGCTGAACCTGATCAAACGCAATGTAACTTACCTGTCTAGGCGGGAGGGTGGCCTAGGAATGGTCAACCCAATAGTTTTCTTTTCTCTGCTCTTTTTAAAGTACAATCTTGGTAACATGCTAGCAGAGAACCCGCTGGGATGGGTGGGCATTTTCCAATCTTGTTTTAGGCCTTTTCTGCGATGCTGGGAAGATGGCGGTCCAGTGAAAAGTCTGAGAGTCCGACATGGCAAGCTCCCGGCTTATGTTGCCCCGTGTCTGAAAATACTTCGGCAGTGGCAGGTGACAGTGGAGGATATCAAGTCCCTCCCCAGGAAGCTTCTGGAGAAGAGGATTTTGAGCTCTGCTTTCAGTGTGTCACTGGCCTTAAGGGATTGCCCAGGCTCTGTAATGTGAGGGGTTGCGTTTAATCAATTTAGTAAGAATCCCCTTGAAGTTTAGGGATCAAGCCTGGCTTGCTTTCCATGGAAGGCTCTATGTGAGAGGGAACTTGAAGCATCACCCTGTGGATGATCGGGATTGTCCTAGAGTGGAGTGTGTTGGTAAAGTGGAGTCTATGGACCACTTTTTGCTGCAGTGTCCCTTTAACATAGAGGTGTATAAAAGGGTGGGGAGGACTCTAGACATCCCCTTTTTCTATCGCATGAGTTATGCGGAGTGGGTGTACGATTCGCTGGCATTTTGATTTGGATACACTGTTTTTAGTTAGTATAGTTGTCCGTTACTTCACATGGAATGCACAGTGCCAAATTACCCTGCGGAAGAAAGTCCTCTCTGTTGAGGTGGTGGTGCACGATATTCTGGGTGAGGTTGGGAAAATTCGGGGTCTTGAGAAGGGCAGGGAGCCTCGGGCGGTCTGGAAAAGGGCGTGGAGGAATATCAGACCTACCTTTGGTGAACTGCCCATCTCTGGGTGAGGAGCTCTTTTCTTTTTCTGTTTCTTTCACTCCTTTAGCTTTTGTTGGTTAGTATCTTCTTTTTTGAAGAAGGGCTGCATGCATAATGGGTGCGGGTTTGTTTCTTGACCTCACAGTTTTGATGTCTGGTGTAGTGGTGTGAGTCGTAGTAAGATTATCCCCAATAATGACATGTTCATGATGAGTTTTGTTTTTGCTGTAAAGTCATTTTTTGTTTGAGAGCAGATTTGCTGTATTTATTTCATTTATGTAAATATGTATATATTTATGTATATTATATATAGTGATTTTATGCTTTTTGATTGCAAGACTTTTAATAAAGAAAAATTGGGAAGAATGGCCCTTACATTGGTGGTCATTGGGAAGAATGTTCCTTACATTGGTGATCAGTGGGAAGAATGTTCCTTACATTGGTGATCAGTGGGAAGAATGTTCCTTACATTGGTGATCGGTGGGAAGAATGTTCCTTACATTGGTGGTCAGCGGGAAGAATATTCCTTACATTGGTGATCGGTGGGAAGAATGTTCCTTACATTGGTGGTCAGTGGGAAGAATGTTCCTTACATTGGTGATCAGTGAGAAGAATGTCCCTTACATTGGTGATCAGTGAGAAGAATGTTCCTTACATTGGTGGTCAGTGAGAAGAATGTTCCTTACATTGGTGGTCAGCGGGAAGAATGTGCCTTACATTGGTGATCAGTGGGAAGAATGCTTTTTACATTGGTGGTCAGTGAGAAGAATGCCCCTTACATTGGTGATCAGTGAAAATTTTATATAAAGTAAATAAAAATAATTTTAAAAAATGTAAAGCACCCCCATGACCCCCGCACGCGCTCTATATGGAAAGCTTTATGTTAGACAAGCACATGTATGTAAACATGTGTCTATAGACGCAAATGCTGGACACGGGAGCGCACCCGCAAGGTAACCCCCCGGGAGAGCGCTTCTCCTAGGGGGTTATCTGATGCGGGGAGGAGCCGCGAGAGCCACCGGGGGACCCCAGAAGATGAGGATCGGGGCCACTCTGTGCAAAACAAGCTGCACAGTGGAGGTAAGTATGACATGTTTGTTATTTAAAAAAACAAAAACCGAGCCTTTACAATCACTTTCATTTTGGAAATGTACCGTTGTTGCACTTTCTTTAATGTAAGTTTATTTTGCTTTATATTCTATAATAAACATTTATTTTGAACATAGTGCAGAGAAATTCTGTGACGAACGCATGTAGTGTGGGCAGTGCAAAATGTAGGTGGGGATTTGTGTGGGTGTGGCTTGAGTGTGGTTGGGAACACATGAGCGGGGACAGGGGGCCCCAGAATCTCCTATTGCCTGGGGGCCCCATGAGTTGTCAGTCCGCCCCTGTCCGGGGCTGAAGTTGTTAAAAAGATCAGAGAAAAGAAAACTATTGGGTTGGACAGGTAAGTTACATTTTGTTTGATTCAGGTTCAGCCCATTTTCCCATAACAGTTGGAAAAACCAGATGTGGACCCCTGCATTGGGAGATTCCAGCAAGATACAGACCAAGCTGACATATAAAAAGACAGGGATCAGTTTATTTTTTATCAAGTCAACCCTCTCTCTCAAGTAAAGCTTCCATTTCGGCCAGCTAGCTACTTTGGTGTTGGCATCCACCAGTCTGCTTTCCCAATTTCAATGACCATATTCACCAGGACCATATTTGATCTCCAATACTTCAATTTCCTGCTGGAGCTCTGGGAAGGCATCTGGAAGTTGAAAGCATTCACCCTCCACACCCATCCAGAAAACTTCAGTCTTTCCATGATTGACTTTGGAATTAAAAGCCTCTGTATAATGTTCTATCACAGAAACCACCTCCTGCACCTCTTCTGGGGGGGGACTAAGGGGACTAAGGGCTATGGTGTACCACCGTAAAGGCTGTCCATTGCAACTAGGTATGTCTAAAGTGATCCTCTCTTCTATGAAGAAATGCTGTTAAAATCTCCATCATTCTGATTTAGTCTAGTTTGGTAAACCAATGTTTTAAAGTTTGTGGGGTAGTAAGCTTCCATGCAAATGCCCGGGCAGCATTCAGCAAATGCACAGTCAGAGACTATGTAACGGCGCAAGGGAACAGAGTTTAGATGTAGACAATATTCCAAATTGTCCGTGCCAAGGTCAACTGATGTCAGTTGTTTGACTACTTTCCTCACCCTTTTCCAGAACTGGAAATGTAAGCAGAGGGCACTGCCAAAAAATATGTAGGATTGTGCCGGGCTTCTTGGTACAGCTTCAGCAAAGCTTAGAGATTTGAGGGTAGAATTTGTCAAGTAGCACAAGGACCCTATACCAACTAGATAAGAGCTTGTGGCCCTGTTCCTGAAAATGGTTGGCAATGAAAGATTTATGAGCAAGAGTGATGATCCTATTAATTTGCTGCTTCGAAAAGAAGATTTGTAAATCTGATTCCCACTGGCAAATATATGAAGGGATATAACCTTCCGGAGGCACGTTCAACTGTTTATAAAGGACTGACAACAAATGTGGCACATAGCTGCAGTCTGCACAGAGACGCTCAAAGGCGGTCAGTGGTCTAACATCTGGTATGGACTTTAGAAAATCAGACAATTGGTAGGCTGACCAGGAGTTCGAAGGGGGCTGGATACCTTAGCTAGTTTCTGACAACAGCTTGTCTCTGTTGATCGCTGGTGTGACCCTGACCTGGCTCCTGATCGTGACTTGCCTTCAGCCCTTCCTGTGTCTTCAACTATGTTTCTAGCCTCCACTATCCAACCAGCTGCCTTCCAGTCTGCTTCTCTTATGTAGTCTTCTCATCGACCTATGTAAGCATCGTCATAGCCAAGCCTTCTTCTTGTCACTGTTATTTGGATGTTACAAAACTGTTAAAAACAAATCTATTGATGTTTCTTGATTTCATCAGTAGGTAAACTAATCGAAATAATTTGTAAAATACTGCAGTAGCGCCCAGTTTTGCATTCTACTTGCATGGCTAAACATGGCGTAAACATGGCATAAACATGACACTTTAGTCTATAACACAGCTAGATCAGCACTGTATACTGTATGATATATGTATACAAGTGCACTCTGTTTTCACTAGGTGCATATTACAATTGTGGTGTGAATAATTTGATTGGAATCCCAATGCTCTAATAAAGTGGCACCCATACTGCAGCACACCACAATGCACATGCGATGCCATAGTGCACTGCTTTGAAAAAAAGGCCATGTCTGTTGACTAGGTTGTAGTTCTTTTTGAACATGCTGTCTTACCGTAACATGCATTACCAGACATTCATAAACAACACAGTGCTAAAGTGAATGGGCTCCAACGTAGTACAAATATAATGATCTAAAATAATCCTACCTTTCCTTGAGCACACATTGTTCCATCCAAAGGAGGACCTTTTTTTGTTTTACAAAAATATGGATTGTCTGGATGACTGCACCAAAGTTGCTTGCAGGGGTCAAATGTTCGAAACTGAGGATAAACAAAACGGTCAAAATGTTATTCAATATTTTACAAAATGCAATTTTAGGTTATCAGAAATAAGTTGTTTCCAGCTGGTATACTGTAAAACTATTACTTTATTGAAGCAACTCATTTATTATCCATCATTATTTTAACAAGGTTTAAATTCTTAATTTTTAACTCCATTTTTATTTATTTTGAAAGTATTGTTACTTCATTTATGTATTTATTCATCATTAAAATTTGGTTTTCCCGTTTAGTGTAGCTTGTTTTTATTGCTCCCTAGTGCTTCTTGTTCATATATGTAGCGCCCACCTACTTAGGTGTGTGCTAACTAGTTTAGTGAAGGTTAGTGTCAGGTAAAAATTCCAGGCATTACCCTGTTGGTTTAAGCCTGGTTGGGTTTATTTTGGTTGGGAGAAATGACAGCGTAGAATTGGGGGTGTGACCACCTGCATTCTGTTGAGAGTGATGCCTTGTCTGTCCAGTGAGAGGTGCTGGAGGGCAGGTAAATTTGGAACAGGATACAGTTAATTGTATAGGTCACCCTGAACCAATCATTAATTTGAATGGGCAGGGGCTTTCAGGCCTATATAAACTGTGGGTCACATGCTCAAAGGAGGCTGGCTGATGGGAAAGATATAGCAATGGAAGACAGTATGTAGAAGCTGGTGCAGCTCAAGAGCTCTCCCCACTGGGGAGGGGAACGTGCCTTGTAAGGAGGAGAAGTGGAGGAGATAACAGAAGAAATCTGCAATATTTAACAGGAGGAGACTGCTACTACCATCAGAAGAAGGACTGGGAGAGGACCCTCTATGGCAAGCATGGACGGTTGCTCAGGAGTACACGTGAGTGTAAACCCAGGGAAACAGTAATTCCAAAGACTGAGGGTGTTAAGGTGCTGACCGTGGAGTCTTAAATAGTTATCACCTTGGAGGAATCCAAACAGTCAGTCTAAGAACTCTATTCAGAGTTCTTCGGACATAAATTTGGAAATGCTGTACGGTTGGGAAGTAGTAGACAGGAGGGAGAAGATATGCAGACCATTACCGGAACCAAAGCAACTCATATCTCTTGCAGATATAGGCTGTCCATATCGCCCATTCTTTTCCACCAGCAAGAGAAAAAAATAAAATTAATGTTTTACTGTTTTGGAGTGTTTGCTGTATGATTTATGCAGTGAAGGGGGGTAACGGGAACATACTACAGAAAAGAATGAACTACCCAGTGTCAGGTCACCTGTATCCAAGTGACAGATGCACCTCCTTGGGGTCAGGAGTGCACCGCTATGATAGTGGACCCTAAGGCTGACTGCTGTGGATGGAACTCGGGGTGGTTCAGGAAGGCAAGTCCCCGGAGCACCAACACGGATCCCACAGTGAGTTAGAGCATAGATTCCCCAGGGCGTGGAGTCTAAGAGCCAGCAGGTGTTCACCAGAGCCTGGATGGACTGGGCTGCAACTGGCTCCAGGTCGCGGCCCCCAGGGTCTCCCAGCTCACGCTCACGGTAGGCTACAGGAGGATGGAGAGGAAACAGCAGCCCAGGACAGCAAGGATAGTAAGGAGGCCAAATGTCGGGGCGACTAGCAGACAAGGATAACAGAGAACACGCCGAAAGTCAGGGTCACAGGCAAACAGGGATAATCGAGAACGTGCCAAAGGTCAAGGTCACAAGCAGACAGGGATAGTCGGGAACACGCCAAGATTGGTGACAGAGACAGAGACAAACTTAGAGCACACGGCAAACAGGAACCCAAACACACAATATTGCACGGCAAGGCAGGCTTGGAGAATACGGTGTTAAATAGTGGTTCCTGTTGAGGCTAGGGTGGAGCCACACAGAGGGAAGATTACTTAAGCATGCAGGTGTGAGAGTACAAGCCTCAAGGCTGATACACAGACCAGAGAGACAGACAGGTCATGAATGTATTACTGCAAGGTCATGACACCCAGCAGCTCCTATGGGGGTAGTGCGCTACATATATATTGTGACATAGGGTATCATTAGCTCATTGGTAGATACATTTTTAACAATGCATTCACAGCAGACAGAAACTATATTTAAAGGGCCTGGTAGCCCATGTTTATTAAAAAAAATGCAGTAACAAAGTCCAACATAAGCTTTCCTGCACATGGGGTTTTTCTCCAGCAAAATACAAATAAAAATTATTGAGCAACCTGACTCTCTGGTCAGCAGTGCATCTGCTTGTTTGGTCTCCAAAACCACTGGCTATTTCATGCACACAGTCTTGAGCCCTTTATAACGCACACAGCATCTATCCCCACAGAGACTCTCTGTCTCTCAATGGCAGCCACTGCTCCAATGACCCTCCACTCAACCTGCAGCTCTCAGCAGACAACATTATAAGGACTATGTGCAACTGAGCTCACACCCCACTGGTTGACTACAAAACCCGGACACTGGGTTAGCGATTTCTTCCCTCCAAAGGCGCTTTGAAATCTCCAAAGTACAGAACCACATCCAGAAATATCAAAATCTGGAGAAATGTGCCAAAGCAAAATTAATGCTTCATAGCTGCGCACTCAGCAAGTGTGCAAATCCCATGTCCTCTTCATGACAACAGAGCCTCGTACCGTCAATATATATATACACACACACACTATAATATATATATATATATATACATATATATGTATATAATGGTGTTCCGCGCTTAGGACGGGCTTATAACCGAACTGCAGCCCCCCTAAAAGAGAAAGCACCAATGGTGCAATCCAATAATAGTGTAGTCTAAAGAAATAGGGGATTGGCGCTGTTCACTGATAGAGAATGATAATGAATAAATCAATAAACTATACAAACTGCTAACAAAAGGAAAACATAACCCCTCAATGTTGGGTGGATAAAACGTGTAACACAATGTAAATAATTGTTAAAAAATGGATATATGTGCTAAGAATGGTCAAAGGATGTGCAGAATACCTAAGTTGCAAAAGTTGTTATCACAAAATAAAATTGGTAAATAAAACACCAAGCATTAACAAAGGTGAATGATCAATCAGGTGTATATAAAAAAAAAAAAAAAAAAAATGTATGTGTGCAATGAAAGATATGAGTGGATATACCTAAAAAAGAGGGCAAAACACCGTGTTGCCCACTGGAAATAAATATGTGTACTGGTAAAGCTGAATCGTGTTGGAAAATTTATATGTGAAAAAATGTAAGAATATATATAAAAAATGTGGAAATATGTATAATAATCGGCATGTGATGTGCAGACAATCTAAGTGCACAAAAAACAAAAAGGTGAAAAAACCAAAAAGAAAATGAGAGTCCAAGCAACCAGATCAATTATTAAAAAATATATAAAAAGTTATTATATCCGTGAATAAAAAACAGTTCTTATGCAGCCAGCTGATATATCTTCAAAGGTTGCGGATAGGTCTGTCCCAATGAGTATATGTTGTCCCGTGTGGAGTCCCCTCTAGTGCCCCCACTCACCAGAGTGCCCAACCCCTGCAGGGGTAATGAGCATGTAGATGATCCGATGATCCAAGCGGTTGGTGTCCCCTTCACCACCTAATTTCCACCTGTGTCACCCGATCACTGTGTGCTGGTAAGCTTCAATCTTTCTCTTCCTTATGGAATGGGGAATAGGGATCTTCATACACCCATGCCACACCTAATGTCACAATGTGTTCAGAGTAAATCCCATGGTGGTTCTGCGACAAAGTATTCAATGATTAGTGGGTCCTACACTATCCATAGACTAGGAAATCCTACTTTGTCGCAGAACCACCATGGGATTTACTCTGAACACATTGTGACATTAGGTGTGGCATGGGTGTATGAAGATCCCTATTCCCCATTCCATAAGGAAGAGAAAGATTGAAGCTTACCAGCACACAGTGATCGGGTGACACAGGTGGAAATTAGGTGGTGAAGGGGACACCAACCGCTTGGATCATCGGATCATCTACATGCTCATTACCCCTGCAGGGGTTGGGCACTCTGGTGAGTGGGGGCACTAGAGGGGACTCCACACGGGACAACATATACTCATTGGGACAGACCTATCCGCAACCTTTGAAGATATATCAGCTGGCTGCATAAGAACTGTTTTTTATTCACGGATATAATAACTTTTTATATATTTTTTAATAATTGATCTGGTTGCTTGGACTCTCATTTTCTTTTTGGTTTTTTCACCTTTTTGTTTTTTGTGCACTTAGATTGTCTGCACATCACATGCCGATTATTATACATATTTCCACATTTTTTATATATATTCTTACATTTTTTCACATATAAATTTTCCAACACGATTCAGCTTTACCAGTACACATATTTATTTCCAGTGGGCAACACGGTGTTTTGCCCTCTTTTTTAGGTATATCCACTCATATCTTTCATTGCACACATACATTTTTTTTTTTTTTTTTTTATATACACCTGATTGATCATTCACCTTTGTTAATGCTTGGTGTTTTATTTACCAATTTTATTTTGTGATAACAACTTTTGCAACTTAGGTATTCTGCACATCCTTTGACCATTCTTAGCACATATATCCATTTTTTAACAATTATTTACATTGTGTTACACGTTTTATCCACCCAACATTGAGGGGTTATGTTTTCCTTTTGTTAGCAGTTTGTATAGTTTATATATATACATATATATACCTGAGGCTAGATGCAACAAGCTTGAACCACAAGTCACTTGACACTCTCCGTATCAATCAGTAGTGGTAGGTAAACGCCTTCACAGCATGCACAGTATATATAGTGTATATCTATTGTGACAGTACGGTTCCTTGTGATGGTGTCGCCAGGATTCTCAACAAGGCAGGTTGAGGGGTTCCAGGATGATTGTGTAATTTGGAGGAAACAGTTTTTTCAGTTTAACTTGTGAGTGTCAATCTGCAGCCTTGCCCCTGTGTCATTTGCAGAGCTGCCGTTTAAAAATGGCGCTATCGGTGGCTCTCGGCGTGTCTCGGCCGCTTTCGGTGGCTCTTGGCCATTCTGGGCGACTTTTGGCGGCTCGCGCGGGACTGCGAGAGCCGCCGAGAATGGCCGAAAGCGGCCGAGAGCTGCCGAGAGTGGCCGAAAGCCGCCAAAAAGCTCACAATCGGTGGGGGATCGGCGTATAACACGCACCCACGATTTTCCCCTGATTTTAAGCCGATAAATACGGTAAATAGTTTATAACTATTATAGTTTTTTTTTATTATTAATAGATAATAAAAAACTAGAATAATGGTAATAAACATAATATTTTAATTATAACAAAAATTAACCAAATGTTTATTGCTCTTTCGGATTTTTGCTATTTCAAATTTTCATTCTGTTTTTTGGATTTTCAAATTTTTGGATTTTCGTTCTTTCAAATTTCCGATCTTTTTGAAAATTTGTTTTCAGAAAAATTTGTTAAATGGTCTTCCAGCTAATAAAACTCCAGGTCTGGATGGTCTCCCTGCTGAATGGTACCAGCTGTATATTGACCTTCTGGCCCCCTATTTGCTTAAACTGTACACTGGTGCTATGAAGGAGGGCAGATTTCCACTTTCTATGTCAGAGGCACTTATAGTAGAACTCCCAAAACCTGGCAAAGGTAAGTTACTGTGTGGCTCTTATTGGCCCCTATCGCTCCTGACCTGTGACATTAAGGTTCTGGCTAAATTGCTCTCGCTTAGGCTAAACAGGGTTATTCTATCTGGTCGAGTCCTGATCAATTGGGATTTATGCCAGGTAAGAGCACATTGGATAATATTAGAAGGCTGTATCTCCATATTTTTTTGGCCACACATCATAAACAGAGTGGACTGGTGTTAGCCTTAGACATTAAGAAGACATTCAACACTGTTCAGTGGTCATTTTTATGGAAAACCTTGTCCAGATTTGGTTTTGGATCCAAATGTATCCAATGGGTCCAGCTTCTCTATGTAAATCCATGTGCAAGAGTCCGTAGGAACCGGGATGCTTCACCACTTTTCTCCCTCCAGCATGGCTGTAGCAGTCCAGGGCTTACTATGCATGCACCAATGGCGCGTTGCCGCAAGAGGAAATCCGTGCCAACTGAGCATGCGCCAAAGATGCCTCGGGGCGCCAACTTGCACCTGTGCAGAAAACTTGATGGAAAAGGGAAGTGACCTCAACCTGATGGAAAAAGGAGGGAAAATCCCCAGGAGGCGCACAGGAAGTGACCTCAAACTTCCCTATATAAGCCCAGCCCAGACACTACGAAATTGCTGGATTATCTTCAGTCCCCCTTGTTCCTGTGCTAGTGTGTGATCTGTCTGAACCTGTTGTGACCTGGAAACCTATTTGACTACTCTTGATTGCTGCTTGCCTTTGACCTCAGATTTGTACCTTAACCATTCTACTTCTTTGCCCCTTTTGTACTCAGCTGCCAGATTGGAACTGACCCCGGCTTGGATCTTCTTCTGATTAACCCTTTTATACTTCATTGCCCAACTATACTTGACCTCGGCTCGGATACCGGACTAAGGCTTGCACGGTGCTCTGCACCTTTGGTACCCCTGCCACTCGGTGTCCCAACCAAGTCTCTGTCTCCATCTACAGAGGTTTTAAGGACCCAAGGTGCAAGGGAGGCCTCCCCACTACTTTGGTCTCATATCAGGTACGTGGCCCCCATGACAGTGGCACCTTTCACCTCTATTACTTGCCTTGGTTATAGAGATGCTGGCTATCTCTATAAGAAAATTCCCAGAGGTGGGGAGAATCTGCTGGGACCCGCTGGAGGAGAAAATCTCAATGTATGCGGATGACACTTTGGTGTTTCTTAATGGCACCGAGGCTTTGTTCCGTGGGCTCATGCAGGTGGTGGAGGGTTTTGGAGTGGTCTCGGGCCTTCAAGTCGGCTGGGACAAATCTGTCGCATTCCCTATAAGCCCCCCTTATACTTTACATCCATCGGAGTTACAAATCTCCCCTAAGTTTAAATACTTGGGGATTAATATTGACACTGATTTTCTGGAATACGAATCCCTAAATATCTCCCCAGTAGTGTCATCTATGGCAACGAGACTTCATGTGTGGGTGTCTCTGCCTCTGAACCTCATTGGCCAAATAAATATAGTGAAAATTATCTTTCTCCCTAAACTTCTTTATGTCCTACGACCCTTCCCAATTTTTCTCCCAAAAAGATAATTCCCGACACATAGATTCTCTTATGTCTTGAACATCGGCTGTTCACCCGTTCACCGAACAGCGAACAATTTGGGGTGTTCGCGGCAAATTCAAAAAGCTGTGGAACACCCTTTAAAATTCTATGGGAGAAATCTAAAGTGCTAATTTTAAAAGGTTAATATGCAAGTTATTGTCATAAAAAGTGTTTGGGGACCTGGGTCCTGCCCCAGGGGACATGTATCAATGCAAAAAAAAGTTTTAAAAACGGCCATTTTTTCAGGAGCAGTGATTTTAATAATGCTTAAAGTGAAATAATAAAAGTGAAATATTCCTTTAAATGTTGTACCTGGGGGGTGTCTATAGTATGCCTGTAAAGTAGCGCATGTTTCCCATGTTTATAACAGTCCGAGAGCAAAATTACATTTCTAAAGGAAAAAAAAAAGTCATTTAAAAGTGCTAGCGCTAGTGCCGGCTATTAATGAATTGTCGGTCCTGACAATACACATAAAAGTCATTGAAAGTCATTGAAAAATAAAAAAAAATGTGTGGGGGTCCCCCAAAATTCCATTACCAGGCCCTTCAGGTTGCTAGCTTGACAGCTCTTATGTAGCTGAGGGCGGGGCCACCCGTCACGTGACCCTGTCCCCCTCTGACAAGCTACATAAGAGCTGTCAAGCTAGCACCGTGTCATTGTCTGGGTGCCTCCGGTGGATCCTGTGCGTGTTCCTCGTTGGAGATCATCCATCGCTGGAGATCGAGAATTGGATTACATCGCTGGAGTAGGAGCATGGATTTATTGGATTACATCGCTGGAATCTCTTTTTTATTTTTATATTTTTAATAAAGGACTTGTCCCAAGCCGTCTCCTGTGGTTTTTTTAACATTTTGACACTTTTTTGTGAAATGGTAGGGGTACAATGTACCCCTTACCAATTCACATGGGGGGGGGGGCGGGATCTGGGTGTCCCTTTTGTTAAAGGGGGCTTCCAGATTCTGATAACCCCCCCGCCCGCAGACCGCCACAACCACCGGGCAAGGGTGGATAACTTTCAATGACTTTTATGTGTATTGTCGGTACCGACAATTCATTAATAGCCGGCACTAGCGCTAGCACTTTTAAATTACTTTTTTTTCCCTTTAGAAATGTCATTTTGCTCTCGGACTGTTATAAACACAGGAAACATGCGCTACATTACAGGCATACTATTTACACCCCCAAGGTACGAAATTTAAAGGAATATTTCACTTTTATTGTTTCACTTTAAGCATGATTAAAATCACTGCTCCCGAAAAAAACTGCCGTTTTTAAAACTTCTTTTTGCATTGATACATGTCCCCTGGGGCAGGACCCAGGTCCCCAAACACTTTTTATGACAATAACTTGCATGTTAACCTTTAAAATTAGCACTTTTGATTTTTCATGTTCGTGTCCCATAGACTAACGGTGTTCGCGTGTTCGAACACATTTTTTGCCTGTTTGCATGTTCTGGATGCGAACCAAACAGGGGGGTGTTCAGCGCATCCCTACTCCTGACCCTTCCACCTCCTTGCTGCTAGCTCTCCAGGGTAATTTCAGAGGGCTCAGGGATGAGGTCCACTGTCGAAAACCATTGCTATGTGGGAGGTTCTCCCCTGTGGATGTCTGTTTTTTTAACATGGTCTACGGCGGGGAAACTTCTATCTGGGGGAGAGGATCTCCCTGAATTGAATGCTCCATTATGGTACAACTCTAACTTTAAGGAACTTTACAACCATCCTGATACATCTTGGTGGATAGCTAAGGGCATCATTTATCTCAAGTGTATGTGGATGGTACCATTATTTCATTTGATGCTCTGAAGGAACGAGTTGATGTTTCCAATAATTTTTTTTTCAAATACCTCCTATTATGTCATGCAGTGCAAGCACAATTTGTATTGCTAGGCATGGGCTTGATCACATCTTATTTAGAGCATCTTATGGCAGATCTTCATGCTGATAAACTGGTAACCACGTTTTATAATGCCTTGCAATCTGCAGGTCCCCATCCTTTCACATCTGCTTGTGCAAAGTGGCAGGTGCTCATTCCTGACCTTGCAGATGAAGATTGGGAGGAGGTCACCAAAACCTTTATGCAAGCTGTTATTAGCACAGCGGATAAATTTATACACTTTAAATCCATTCACCAACTGCACTATACTCCCGCTAAACTGAATCATATGGGACTGACAGAGCAGGCTTCCTGTCATAGGTGTGGAGAAATCTCAGCCAATGCCCTATATATGTTTTGGTCCTGTTCAAACTAGTCTCGGTTCTGGACTGACTTAAAGTGGTTAAGCCATTCTAACCTGTATACACCATCAGCACTGCCTCCTATTGTAGTGTCCCCCTCTGTGTGTGATTTATAAGAATAAATGCTGCAAATACCTAATTTTACTGCCTAGATTGTGATCACATTGCTGGCCAGCTTTCTCCTTTTCTCCTCTGAGAGATGAAGCGGGCGGGGCTGAGATTCCTCTGCTGATGTCAGTCTAGAGGGGAGGAGGAGAGAGCTGGCTGGTCATGTGATCGCAATATCAGCTCTTAAATTAGGTATTTACAGCATTTATATTTCTAAAGCATTCACAGAGGATCACTGCAATAGGAGGCAGTGCTGATGGTGTATACAGGTTAGTGTTATGAGAGCAGCAGGAGGGGCGGCTCACACAGAGAGGGGAGGGGGAGGAGGACACAGGAGCAGGGAGGAGAGCAGATAGCAGGCTGCTGATGATGGAGGCACATAAACTGACCAAGGTGTCTGGTCTCAGCAGCCATGATACACCGTGGTCAGTTTACAGAGGGGTGGGGAGAAACTGGGAGGATCAGCCAGGTTTTTTAGGTGTTACAGGGGGCCAAATGACACAGGACAAGCACTGTGCCATATAACATGCTTTAAAGAAGCAGGATCCATTTTTTTTTTGGGGGGGGGTGTTAATAAACACTTTAATTGACATGTTAACAACCCACTTTGAGCTGCAAGCTCCTAAATCCCTGGAAGTCTGTTTACTTGGTTCCTCTTACATGCAAGCATATTATGTTTTGTCTGATCTTTTTCTATGCATAAAAGGCCATTCAGCTACATTGGAGAGATCCAGCTCCACCTACCCTGTCATGTGTGCCGCCTGATCAACAAGGCATTGCCACTGTACAAACTTGTCTACAAAGGGCGTGCCTACTCAAAAAAATATACTAAAGTGTGGCAGTCATGGCTGGATAGCATGGCTTCTCAGGTGGTGGATTTGGTCTCTTCTCAGATATCCCTTTAATGGATCTGTGGTATATCTTCTATTGCAGTAGGTGAGAGCAATGTTTGTGTGTGTATGCATGGTGCAGTGTGTGTGGTTGTGTGTGAATGGCTGTGGGGTGGGGGTTCTTTATCTCTAGTTGCTAGAGCAGGCCCAGTATGTTGTATAGATTACTTGGACTATTTTTAGGCTAAGGACATGCTATTCTGCATTGGACAAATACAAGTTATCCTGATCTGTATTTTTTTTTATTTTGATGGGCTCTGCTTAGCTATCATTACTGTTGTCATCGCCATGTAGATGGCATTTTCTTGTTTTGTTTGTGTTGTCTATAATGAAAATTACAAATAAACACCTTTAAAAAAAAAAGAGAGGGGGCGCATGCGCGACGCCGAGGAAGATGGACGCTTGAGTCTGTAGCTCCGCTCCACCCGGGACCATAACGGCCTCCTGAGGGCTATTAACTGCACTCTCAGCCTCAATTCTTGCACCCCTCGAGACAGCAAGACTCGGTGCATGCCGTCGAGGAGACAGAAATCCCGAGGATCCTCTCAAAATACCCTGACCCACTATCTCCTTCGCACGCGGGAGCGGTTCAGCATGCCTCAAGATGGCGCGGTCGGGAAAGGGGAATCTCCCGCTCCAGCTACTCCGCCTCGATCGAATCCCTCTCCGTCCGCAAGTACGATGGGTGAGTACCATGCTACCCTTTCAAAGGCGGATTTAGATATCAGCTTAGAAGCTATGTACACCAGACTGGCCACGAAGTTTCAAACGGAACTACATAAAACATCACACACTCTGTCACAGGAGATTGCGGCCTTGGGCTCACGCACAGAACTCCTGGAAACTAAACACGATGAACTTGCCCTGGCATACAATGACCTCAGCCGTGAGCATGAATCCCTAGCTTTAGCCCTGACGGCCATCCAAGCACAAGTCAAAGACCTCGACAATAGAAATAGACGCAATAATCTGCGTCTGCGAGGTATCCCAGAGTCTGAAACAGACCTAATCCCAACCGTGATTAGATTGTTTAAATCTCTCCTGCCAGAACATGACTCCGCGGCGTTTAAATGTGACCGCATCCACAGGGCGCTCCGTCCAAAGCCCCCGGACGATAAGCCTCCTAGAGATGTAGTCCTCTGTATGAAGGACTTTCTCATCAAGGAAGAAATTCTGAGAGCTGCCCGTAACAAACCACGTATATCACTTGATGACCATCTTATCCAGATTTACCCGGATATATCCCCAGCTACCCTGGACAGGAGAAGGAATCTGAAGGAAATCACCACTGCGCTTCAATCAGCACACATTCGTTATAGATGGGGATTCCCGTTCAAATTACAGGTCCCACACAATGGCACTACCTTCTCTGCTACCACCTTACAAGAAGGTCAAGAAATCCTGGTGAAACTTGGCCTTCTGGATCCTGCTGCAATCCGCCGCCCCCCCTTGACACCCCGTCCTGCCCCTATCTGGCAAACACCACCACCTAGGAGAGATAGACAGAGAATCCGTTATGACATCGGAGAGGACCTCGCCATTCAACCACGCTGAAAGCATTGCGGACTACCACCTTTTGTCTCCTTAAGACATTTTGCACCGTCTTCGCTCTACATTTTTGTTAAGAGCGACTGTCCCTCGGAGTTGCGCTAGGTTCACCCCACCCAGCAACAAGGTTTTTCTTTTTTTTCCCTTCCTTTTTTTTTCCTCTTTTGGGACGTTGTATTACCAGTTAATTCCTTTTTCAAGCTAATCAACTCCACAAGAGATTCACTCTGTAGCCCTCCAGTGGGCTTTGCTGAACTGCTGGGAACGAGACCTAGTTGTCTCGTGTGTAATTGAACTGTTTGTCAGGTAAAGGTTTTTTTCTACCTTTGCTTTACCTGACCCGGCTTGGTGGTTGACCTCCATGCCGTTTTCTTGTTCCTTTCGCTGTTTTTTTCTTTTTTTTTGTTTCATAATTGTTTACCATTTTTCCTTTTATGCTGGTCAGCCAGTTCACTGCCTAGAAACCTTTTTCAGCATCTACCCTCTAGGGTCAAACCCTAAACCAACCCTCGAAAATATCCTCTATTGGAATAATGTATATTGTATTTACAGTTGGCTAGATGGGATTGTGGCGGTACTCCTGCTATGTACGGTGAGTTCTGGTTTGAACAGACTCTCAGATTCACAAGTAGATCTCCTTTTAGGCCCTCTCATGAACCATAGAGTGAATGTAGCTAAATATGGTTATTACCTGTATTTCACATAATGTGAAGGGATTTAACTCCCCCATAAAGAGGCGCAAGGCCTTCAACTTGTATGGGCTGCTTGGCGCAAAAATCCTCCTAATTCAGGAGACACACTTCTCCCATTCCTCACATCCTAAATTCTTCCATAGACACTTCCCTCAATCGTTTTACTCCCTTCACTCAACCAAAAGCAGGGGTGCCGCCATATTTTTACATGCATCCCTCCCCATGGAGGTTAAACAATGTTTTAGGGATAAGGATAGCAGGTTTGTTATTGTAAAGGGTGTGTTACACAATAGAGAAATTACGATTGCCAGTGTTTACGCTCCCAATGATGCACCCGCATCCTTCTTTCAATCCTTCTTTGATAAACTGGCCTCCTTGAACTCTCCCCACCTTATAATAGGAGGGGATTTTAACTTAGTGGCTAACCCCACCCTTGATAGATCCTCCTCCACAAAGGTCTCCAAAGCCTTCCCCAGATCTCTTACCCAGGGCCTTTTGAACCACCAGCTGGTGGATACCTGGAGAACGCACAACCTGGGGATTAAGGAATTCACCTTTTACTCTCACCCGCACAATAGTTACGCCAGGTTAGATTACATCTACACCACCCCCATTATATTGGCAAACTCCACTAAAGCCACGATCCACCCCTGTGTTTGGTCGGACCATCACGTAACGTCCTTCACCACTAAATTTATAGGACTGACCCCGACACCTTATACATGGAGGCTGAATGAAGCTTTACTCTCAGACGTATTGGCCGAATCCGAGACAGCTAAATCCATTGAGGATTACTTTTCTTTGAACGCCCTCCCAGACACCCCCCCTTCTATTCTATGGACAGCCCATAAGGCAGTCCTAAGAGGTAAACTAATCAGCATTGCCTCTTCCCACAACAAAATTCACAGACAAAAAATCATAACCCTCACCACCGAACTAGACCGCATATATAAAAATACTAACATTTTAGGCCTAGATTCCACCAGAAAATTGATAGACCAAAAACGCCTTGAATTGGACTCCCTTCTGTCCTCCAGGATCGAAAAGGACTTACGTTGGTCCAAGGCCAAATTTTTACTGCACAACAACACTGCCTCCACTTTATTTGCAAAAAAACTAAACCAGACATTCCGCCCCACACATGTATATAAACTTACCTCAAGTGCAGGGCTGCCCACCTCCCATCCCAAAGAGGTATTGCAAATTTTCGAACAATTTTATTCCTCACTATTATCTCCATCCACAAATTCCCCTTCTCCAACAGATAAGGCCTGGTTCCAGGACATTCATATTCCCATTCTCACACCTACCCAAATTGAAAAGCTCAATTCCCCTATCACCCCCTCCGAGGTAATAAATGTCATTAAATCCCTTAAGACAGGCTCTGCCCCCGGCCCAGATGGCTTTTCGGCCATATACTATAAAAAATTTGCCACCCTACTCACCCCTGGCCTAGTTCAATTGTTTAATTGGATTTTACAGGGAGGTAATTTTCCAGATGAGATGCTGCTGGCAAATATGTCCCTGATCCCTAAACCTAATAAAAATCACCTACTCCCTCAAAATTATAGACCTATCTCGGTCATGAACAATGATGTAAAGATCTTTAGCAGAATCCTGGCGGACAGATTAGCTTCCATCATATCCTCTCTTATTTCACCTTTCCAGTCAGGTTTTATACCCCATAGATTCATAACAGATAACATTAGATTAGCCTCCAACATAATCCAGGACTCCAATTTAAATTCCCGTAAACTTTTTTTACTCAGCCTAGACATACACAAGGCGTTTGATAGCGTCTCCTGGAGCTATCTATCCACACTTCTTCAACGCATGGGATTCCGGGAGGAATTTTTACATGGGTTTAGAGCCCTTTATATAAACCCTAAAACTCGGATTAAAATCCCAGGCTGTAATTCGGATTTCTTTCCCATAGGTAGGGGCACCAGGCAGGGATGTCCACTTTCCCCATTAATTTTCGCCCTGGCACTTGAACCCCTGGCTATTGCGATTCTCAATGACCAAAATATATCAGGTTATACCAGAGGCTCCTCTTCATACAAATTCTGTATGTATGCGGATGATGTCCTTTTGTTCCTAACGAATCCCCACACCTCTCTGCCTAATCTCTTACAAACCTTGTCCTGCTTTGCTGGAGTCTCCGGCCTCAGGGTCAATGTTTCGAAATCAGTTGCCCTCCCTGTAGGCTTCTCTCTGGCCGAGGTGCAACACTTTAAAAGTACCTTCCACTTTATATGGAGAGAGACCTGCTTAACATATCTGGGCATTGACCTGACCGGGGACTTCAGCAAATTCTTTGAACATAACTACCCCCCCATGATATCCAAACTGAAGAAAACACTTAAATCATGGTCTCAGCTCCACATCTCTTTTCTTGGCAGAATAACAGCCCTTAAAATGGTAATACTTCTCAGATTGCTGTACCTATTTCGATCCCTTCCAATTAAAGTGTCTAAATCCTACCTCCTCTCCTTTCAAGCCCACATTAATAAATTTATATGGCAAGACAAGCCTCCCAGATTTGCTAGAGAGGTTCTATATTGTTCTTCAAAGAGGGGAGGCTTGGGGGTTCCCCGCATTTGGTTATACTATATTGCATGTAGATTTGCTCAACAAGCTCAGTGGAACATTAAGAACTCTAAGGTCCCATGGGTCAAATTTGAACAGGACTCTATTGCCCTTGCCTGGAATAATGTGGTCCTCCAACCCCCCCCTCACTGCAATATCTAACAAAAACCTCATAGTCACTATAGATCTGAAACTCTGGAATACCTATAAGAAGAAATACAATCTCTCCTCTCAACCCCCCCTGGGTGCCTCCTATATAGGAGATCCCAGATTCCCTATGGCCTTTGCTCACCCGGAGCTATTTGAGGAATGGACCAAACGTAATTTGATCACGTTAAGGGATTTTCTGGAAGACTCTAAATTTATCTCATTTTCTTCATTTAAATCTCGTTTTCTTATGCCAGACAGAGAATGTTACCATTTCCTTCAGATCAGAAATTTTTTCCAACACCACTACCCCCCCTCCTCAACTGACCATAAGACAGTATATGAGGGCATTTGTCATGCGGCCCCCCGTCAAAGGGGCCTCATCTCAATGATCCACAACTCACTGGTATCGGGGGATGATTCTCTGGCTCTGAAATACAGATCCCAATGGGAGCAGGAACTATTATTACACCAAGATAATATAGACTGGGATAAGGGATGGTTGTATATACGTAAGTGTTCAAAATCCCTTTCAATAAAAGAGACAGCCATCAAACTCATAACGAGATGGTATTATACCCCGTCCCGGTTACACAGGATTTATCCGCAGACCTCACCTAACTGCTTTAGGGGTTACACTCAATTTGGCTCTTACATTCACATTTTCCGGGAATGTGAAAAGTTGCAACCCACATGGAAAGAAATACTAAAACTAATTGACAAATTAGTGGGGGACCCCATAAATCTCACCTTCCACCATTGCATTCTATTTCAAGATATCCCAGATGTCACCAAACCCCAGATGAGGTTGATTCACTCAATATGTCTCGCCATGCTTTGGGGAATCACCCTTCACTGGAAATCCTCCTCAATCCCTTTAGCTCAAATCATATCCCGTATAGATTCTATGAGGGTTACCGAAAAAATATTTCACACCTTACATGATTCCATACATGTTTTTGATGCTAAATGGAACCCTTGGTTCCTTCACAGGCTTCAAGACTGACCGTGTAACAGCATGTTTGATTATGCTACACTTCCTTTCTGTTTACAAATTTTTAGTTTTCTTTCCCCTCCCCCCCTTTTTTTTTTTTTCTTTTTTTTTGCCCTTCAGTTTGTTCTTGACCTCTTTCTTTTTTTGGTTTTAAAAGAAAAGCATTTAATGTGTCCTAGGATATCATTATATAATTGAATGTAACTCAAGTAGTTATAACTGTGATATATAGCTCATAATTCAATCTGTGAATGTGCACTTTTAATTTGATATCCCATGATTGTTATATTACCCTGATGGACATTGTTCCCAATGCTACTTTATATGTAAGTACTCCTTTTTTTTTTCTATTTCCAATAAAAATTTTTTGAAAACAAAAAAAAAAAAAAAAAAAGAGAGCCAGGAAGCTGAACCTGACTTTGTTTTGCATTGATGGTGGATACCCCTGCATGGACAACTGTTTGTTTTTCCTGGACATTTTCTTTCCCATTAATAAAAGAGGACTAGCAAGCCCTTAAACTGCATAACTAGTGTGGACTCTGCTTACTGGTAAGCTCTACACTGATCTAAACATTACAAGTGGTGCTTGGATGCAGCGGGCAGAACTGGAGATCCTTGCATGCTATAAAACTGAGCAATTGCCAGAAACTGCCTGTGCTCTGAAGTGTGTGCAGCAGGTCTTGTACCTTAAAGAGGCAGTGCTCTTGTTTTTATTCTGTGCAGTGGAGTTTCTGGAAGTATGGGGTGTCCAGAGAAAGCCTGTGTTTGAATCCGATGAGGACTGGTGCAAGTGGCACCTGGCAGCACTGAACCAAGCTACAGAGGAAAGCAAGCCACCCATCGGTGCAAGGAGAGAGGCTGGAAAGAGGCCAGGACCGAGAGTGGTTGCCCATAGCAACACAGAGGAGGCCAGTCAGGCTGTCTGTGGACCATGGGGTGTGCCTGTCAAGAGTCGTGGCAAGTGGCTTCAGGAGGAGCCGATACAGCCTTTTGGAGAAAGCCAGCAAAGTCCTTCTGGAAGAGAGTGGTTTTCCATGGCGATGAGAGTAAAAGTATCGCCAAAAATAAAGGAGGAGCTACAGGGGATATGTGGCTCAGCATCCACATAAAGATGTGTGTGTATTTCTAAAATCACCAAGAGGGAAGCTCCCTGGAAAAAAGTCATCCAGCACCATGCCTGGAATGTGAACTGGGGCACAGCATTTTTTATTGTCCTAAGTTGTGGAATGCGGCTATAAATAATGTTGCTAGGCAAAAGTCTTTGTCTGCAAGCCCAGATTCCAATTAAAAATTGCACCCCTTGCAACAGAGAGTCCATGGCGCCAGAGAGGGCAGGTCATGAGACTGTCCATGACAATGTGAAAGTGACCCCAGTTAGTGGTGCTATGGAATGTGCTCTTAAAAACAGGATTTTTATAACAGCTTACCTGTAAAATCCTTTTCTTGGAGTACATCACGGGACACAGAGCCAAAGTATTAACTATATGGGTAATATAGGCACCTTCAGGTGATGGACACTGGCACACCCAAGACAGGAAGTTCACTCCCTATATAACTCCTCCTCCTACCAGGAGCTCCTCAGTTTTTGTAGCAAAGCAATATACATAACTCCCAAAAGAGGGGAGGGACCTCTGTGTCCTGTGATGTACTCCAAGAAAAGGATTTTACAGGTAAGCTGTTATAAAAATCCTATTTTCTTTATTGTACATCATGGGACACAGAGCCATAGTATTAACTATATGGGACGTCCCATAGCAATGCTATTTGAGGGGAGGGAGACACAACCCTCAGGGCGCCCACAGACTTGAGGGCCTATACTGCTGCCTGCAGCATACTACGCCCAAAGACGATATCCTCATGCCTTTTTACATCCACCTGATAAAACCTGGTGAATGTATGTACTGAAGACCAAGTTGCGGCCTTGCAGATCTGAGCCATGGAGGCCTGGTGATGCACTGCCCAAGAAGCACTAACTGCTCTGGTAGAGTGCGCTTTAACTTGAAAAGGCGGAATCTTACCTTTTAAACCATAAGCCTGAATTATAACTTGCCGAATCCACTTAGAAATAGTGGATTTCAATGCTGCGTGACCTTTCCTAGGACCTTCTGGCAGCACAAATAAGACATCAGTCTTCTGGATCTGAGCAGTCGTCTTTAAATAGACCTTGACTGCTCTCACCACATCAAGACAATGTAGTGACTTCTCTTCCCTAGAACAAGGTTTTGGAAAAAACGATGGTAGGACAATATCTTGGTTCAGGTGAAAACCTGAAACCACCTTTGGCAAAAAACTTGGACAAGGACGCAACATGACCCTGTCCTCGTGAAAAATCGAATATGGCTTTTTACAAGAAAGAACCGCCAATTCTGAAACCCTCCTTGCTGAGGATATAGCAACCAAAAACACTAGCTTCCTTGTCAGAAGGACTAAGGGAGTATGCTGTATCGGTTCAAAGGGCTGTTTTTGCAACACTGACAAAACTAAGTTCAAGTCCCAAGGGTTCAAAGGTGATCTAACTGGCGGATTAAGCTGCATCACCCCCTGCATAACAATCTGGACCAAAGAATGCGAAGGTCTTTGAAATAAGACCGATAAAGCCGAGACCTGGCCTTTAATAGTACTTAAGGCCAGCTTTACCTCTATCGCTAATTGTAGAAAGGCAAGAATTCTGCCTATGCTGCACTTCCAAGGGTGCCAACCCTTGGATTCACACCAAGAAACATGAGCTCCCCAGACTCTATAACATATGACTCTGGAAGCTGGCTTACTTGCATTAATCACGGTAGAGATAATTTACCCGGATAGCCCACGTTTCTTCAGAATGTGGGTTTCAATAGCGTGTGACCCAGCTGCTACCCTGAGTCAGGGTTCTGGAGCCACCCTGGGCTCAGTATTGGTATCAGATGTATTCCTCCAACTGGAAACAGTGTGGCTCCATATATATAAATGAAAGAAAAACTCTATAGTGTAATATAGCCAAGTAATTTATTATATAAAAAAACGCTCCCCCCACTGGGGTACTCATATAGTACTGGTGTGTTAGTGCACTATTCTATAACAGCCTCCAAATGACAAGATAACAAAAAAAATAAATAAATAAATAAATCGCTGGACGTATTCTGTGGTGGAATAATGCTGTGTGTGCTCCGTGTTGCTCTCTCCGTCCTGGCCCCTCCCCTACGCGTCTTCGACACGGGGATCACGTGTCTTCATCAGGGGGATATGATTTTAAATTTAGAGTTTGTAAAGTAGGATGGAATATTGGCCCCTGTGAGAGTAGGTCCGGACGTAGTGGAAGGGACCATGGATCCCCCACCGCCATCCTTACGATTTCTGCATACCAGGACCTTCTGGGCCATGCTGGGGCTACAAGAATTACTGGCTTTCTTTCCAGCTTGATTATGCAAAGAAGTCGTGGCAGCAACTGAATCAGGGGAAATGCATAAATCAGAGAGAACTGATCCCACGGGGTCACCAACGCATCTGTTTCGCATGTGAGTGGATCCCTTGTCCTGGACACAAAGTTGACTAACTTCATGTTGAACCTGGTCACCAAAAGATCTATGTCCGGAGTCCCCCAACTTCGGCAAACAGCCCGAAAAATGTTGGGGTGAAGGGACCATTCCCCCGGGAATAATTGCTGGTGACTCAAGTAGTCTGCCTGTTAATTCTCTACTCCTGGAATGAAGACTGCCGATAGGCAAGGAACATTCCTTTCTGTCGAAGTTAGAATATGGTTCACCTCCCTCTGCAAGACTTTTGGTGCCCCCTTGGTGATTGATATATGCCCCAGCGGTGGCAATGTCTGTTTGGATCCTGACAGGACAGCCCCGTAATCTGAATCTCCAGGCCTTCAGAGCCAGCCGCGCTGCCTGAATTTCTAGGAGGTTGATGGGCAAGGTTCTCTCAGATCTTGACCACTGTCCCTGGACAGTTGTCTTTTCTAGTACTGCTCTCCAACCCGAAAGGCTGGCATTTGTTGATACCACTTTCCAGATAACCGGTCTGAAGGATTTTCCCTTCAGCAGATTCCGGTTACCCACCACCAACTGAGGCTTTGGGAGACCTTTGGGGACAGCCGCATTGGCAAATCTAGAGCTTGGACCCTTTTGTTCCAAGCAGACAGAATACTGTTTTGCAACAGTCTCGAATGGAACTGGGCATAGGGAACCACTTTGAATGAAGCCACCGTCTTTCCTAACAACCTCATGCAAAGGCAAATGGGGGGATCTCTCTTCCACCTGACCATCTGCACCAGCTCTCTTATGGCGTTGAACTTTGCCTGAGACAAAAACCCCTTTTTCCGGGCTGTGTCTATGATCACACCCAAGTACTCCAGCCTTTTTAGTGGTTTTAAGGAAGATTTCTCTAGGTTGAGAATCCAACCTAGACTTTCCAGGTATCTGGTTGTAATGCGCACGCTTTGCTCCAAGCGGTCCACCGACCGGTCTATTAGCAATAGATCGTCCAGGTATGCCAGGACTGTTATGCCCTGCACCCTTAGCCTGGCTAGAGGTGGAGCCAGAACCTTTTAAATACCCAGGGTGCTGTAACCAGCCCAAAGGGCAATGCTACAAACTGAAAATGATGCTGTTCTACCTCGAACCGCAGAAACCTTTGGTGTGCGGGAAATATAGGAACATGCAGATATGCATCCCTGATGTTGATAGACGCCAGAAGTTCCTGTCAGGGAAATGGCCGTGTTGTGGGCAATCCCGCCAGTAACCGTCATGGTGGCAGGCGAGTCTAGTGAGCACGCCCTGATCTTGTAGGCACACCCCTCTGGCCTATTTAAACCTGCCACTGACACTTGCAGTTTGCTGGATTATCAAACAGCTCCTGTGTTCCTGTGCCTTGTATACTCTGAAGACCCCTGCTTGACCTCTGCCCGGCTTGACCTGTGTTCCTGTTTATCTCCTTGCTCTGACCCCGGCTTGGCTGACTACTCTCCGATCTTCTGCCCTCTGTGTATGACCCGGCTTGTTCCTGTACCTCTCTCGGACTGTCTTTTGGTATCTGACCCCTGGCCTGGCTGCGGACCCTGTTCCTGGTTTATCCTGCTGTTACTGTTCAAGACTTCTCTCCGCACGGCTGCCACAACGCACTCTAGCTACTTACAGCCAACCAGCCAGCTTGCAGTATTCCTGGCAACCCGTGCTCCTCTGTGCATCGCATTCCCTGTACCCAAATCCAGGGACGTGCTGCACTCAGCCGCAAGGGGCGCCCTCTCAGCAACCCGGCCTTACACTACAGACTTGACAGTATAATCCAGCCATGACTGAGGCCGGCGGAGGTGCGTCCCCATTAGAGACTTTGTGCCAACAAGCCATCACTCTGACCCAAGCAGTTCAGAAATTACAGGAAGGTTATCTGCAACTAACGGATAAGTTACAACACCTGTCAGAGTCACCTGCTCACGAACAAACCTCTGCGGCTCCCTTGATGATGTTCCCGCCTCCAGAACCCCGAGTTCCCGTTCCAGAGCGATTCTTCGGAGACCGGAAAAAGTTCAGATCATTCAAGACTGCCTGTCTATTGTACCTAGCCCTGCAACCCCGGACTTTTGCTTTAGAGACTGTTAAAGTCGGGTTCCTCATCTCTTTGCTGTCCGATGAACCTCCAGGCCTGGGCCCATAACTTATGGGAACAAAAGAGTCCAGTCATTTGCACGGTGGATGCATTCCTGGCAGCTATGGCACAGCTTTACGAGGATCCCCAGCGTACTGCCACCGCTGAAGCCGCTCTGCACTCTCTGCAGCAGGGTAGGCGACCAGTAGAGGACTATACCCTGGACTTCCGGCGGTGGTCCGCAGACACAGCCTGGAATGAGGCAGCTTTACTACACCAGTTCCGTCTAGGACTCTCCGAATCCCTCAAGGACGAGTTGGCCAGGATCGAGATTCCCACTACACTCGAGGGTCTCATCCAATTATCCATCCAACTGGATCGACGTTTGCGGGAGAGACAGTCCGAACGATCACGAACCCTACAGACCCGCCAGTACACCCACCTTTGGATCAGTTCCCAAGCAGATTGGCCTGTTACGTTCCGCACTAACTCCTGATGAAAGACGTTGTCGTATCCTAGCCAATCTTTGCCTCTATTGTGGAGGAAATGGACATTTTCTATGCGACTGTCCCAGGAAGTTCAAGAAGCCACCTACCTACTCTCCAGCATATTTCCAGGTTTCTGGGACTTCTCCCTCACAACTCGTTCTTACCATTTCACTGCAGTTGGGAGAAGAAGAGATTCGGCTCCAGGCTATAATCGACTCTGGAGCATGCAGTTGCTTCATGGACTTGAACCTGGCAAGGAACCTTAGGTTGCCCCTCCTCCACAAGAAACGGGGTCTGGAAGTCCGTTTAGCAGATGGCACCCTACCTAACTCCGGCCTTGTTACTCAAGAGACTTCTCCTCTCCTTATTACCTCTCCCGATGGCAATCGGGAATTCATACGTTTTGACGTTCTGAGTTCACCTATGTCTCCAATTATCTTGGGTATCCCTTGGCTCCAAGCCCATAACTCCCAGATCGATTGGATCAAGAAGGAAGTCCTGTTCACTTCCCCCTATTGCCAACAACACTGCCTCATCCCTGAATCCAGAGATACCACCAGTTGTCTGCCAGTCCAGTCGGTATCCTCCACCAACCAGGATGTACCCCAGGCGTACCATGAATTCCTGGAAGTTTTTGATAAGAAAAAGGCAGAGGTTCTACCACCACATCGGCCATATGATTGTCCTATCGAGCTGCTTCCAGGGGCCGAAGTTCCATTTAGACGTATATTCCCCCTCTCTGAAGTGGAATTGGGGACACTACGACAGTACATAGATGAAAATTTGGCAAAGGGCTTCATTCGTCCTTCTTCTTCTCCTGCCGGTGCCGGCATTTTCTTTGTCGAAAAAAAAGATAAGACTCTAAGACCATGTGTGGACTATAGGGAATTAAATAAAATCGCCATAAAGAACCGATATCCACTCCCACAGGTCCCCGAACTCTTCCAGAGACTTCGTTCAGCCCAAGTGTTCACCAAACTCGACCTCCGGGGTGCCTACAACCTCGTTCGCATCCGTGAGGGCGATGAGTGGAAGACGGCATTCAGAACGAGGTTCGGGCACTTTGAGTATTTGGTGATGCCGTTTGGGCTCTGTAATGCCCCGGCTACTTTCCAGCACTTCATAAACAACATCTTCCGGGAATATCTTGACTACTTCGTCATCATCTATCTGGATGACATCCTTATCTTCTCAACCACCTTGGAGCTCCATCGGACTCACGTAAAGACAGTATTACTCACACTAAGAAAACACAGACTTTACGCGAAAGCAGAAAAGTGTGACTTTGAAAAGAAATCCATACAATTCCTAGGGCTCATCATCTCTACCGGTGGTGTAGCTATGGATCCACAGAAAGTGCAGGCAATCCTAGACTGGCCAACTCCGTCAGACAAGAAGGGTGTACAAAGGTTTGTAGGGTTTGCAAACTTCTATAGAAGGTTTATAAGGAACTTTTCTTCCATCATCTCGCCCATAACCCAAGTAACCCGCCTACATGTTCGCTTCCTGTGGTCCTCCGAAGCCCAATCTGCCTTTGAGAAACTGAAGTCTTTGTTTACTTCTGCACCAATTCTTCGACACCCCGATCCTGCCCTGCCCTATATTTTAGAGGTCGATGCCTCAGAGGTAGCTACAGGAGCAGTACTTTCACAGCGCCTGGGACCCAAGTCGCTGCTGCACCCTGTGGCCTTCTCCTCCCGGAAAATGAGCCAGCCCGAGAGGAATTACGACGTAGGTGATCATGAGCTTCTGGCCATTAAGACAGCCTTAGAAGAGTGGAGATACCTTCTTGAGGGAGCCACACACCCAATAATGATATTTACCAATCACAGAAACCTCGAGTACCTCCGCACTGCCAAACGCCTGAGACCCCGTCAAGCTCGCTGGGCTCTGTTCTTTTCACGATTCAACTTTCACATCACCTACCGCCCTGGCTCCAAGAACGGCAAGGCCGATGCTTTATCCCGAATGTTTCCTGATACCCCAGAAGAAACAACATCCAGTACAATCTTGTCTCCACAGAACTTTCTTTTGATTCAACCTGATCTAAGGTCTTCTCTTGAACAGGCCTCCCGCCAATGCCAGGAACCAGAGACTTCCTCTTTAAGAAGCCAGGGGGGTTATCTCTGGTATCAGGACAAGATCTTTGTCCCACAACAAGCCAGAATCCAGGTCTTACAAACTTTACATGATCATCAACTTGCTGGCCACTTCGGTGTACGGAAAACTATAGATCTTATTCAGCGATCCTTTTGGTGGCCTACCTTGAAAACTGATTGCAAAAAGTATGTAAGCTCCTGCACTACCTGCCAGCGAAACAAGGGGTCCAACATTAAGTCTTGGGGTCTGCTACGTCCTTTGCCGGTACCAGAACAACCATGGAGGAATATATCTATGGACTTCATAGTAGAGCTGCCACCCTCTGAAAGATTCACAACGATTCTAGTTGTTGTAGACCGTCTGTCCAAGATGTCACACTTCGTGCCTGTGATAGGTACTCCTTCCGCTGCAGACACAGCAAAGGCCTTCATAAGAGCGATAGTCAGACTTCACAGCCTTCCTGACAGCATTGTGTCTGATAGAGGGGTCCAATTTACTTCCCGATTTTGGAAAGAGCTCTGCAAAGACTGAAAGGACTAATCAGACCTTAGAACAATATTTACGCTGTTTTTGCTCCACTTCCCAGGATGACTGGTACTTAAAACTCCCCTGTGCGGAGTTCGCATACAATAACTCAGTACACTCAACCACCGATCAATCACCGTTTTGGGCCAACTATGGGTTCCATCCTTCATTTCTACCTAATGTCATTCCAGAGACCTCAGTTCCAGCAGTTCAAGACAGGATAAAATCCATACAGACTAACATTCAAACTCTCCAGTTAACCATGCAAAAGGCCCAAGAGGACTACAAGGAACAATATGACAAAAAGAGGGGGGAGAGCCCTAGCTTTAAGGTTGGAGATGAGGTTTGGCTCTCCTCGGCAAATCTTAAACTTCCTTGTCCCTCCCGGAAATTGGGACCAAGATTTATTGGCCCATTCAAGATTAGACGGGAGATCAATCCAGTAGCCTTTGAACTGTCACTCCCGAGTTCTTATAAAGTGCACCCTGTGTTTCATGTCTCCTTACTTAAAGCTGTTATCTCTAGTCCTTTTTCAGGAAGGAAAGAAGATCCTCCGCCTCCAGTTTCTGTGGGAGATGAAACAGAGTATGAAGTTGAGGCCATCCTGGACTGCCGCCGGAGAGGTAGGATCATTCAATTTCTTATAAAGTGGAAGGGTTACCCAGCAGAAGAAAGTTCTTGGGAACCTGCAGCCAATATACATGCTCCTAAACTTTTGCAGAGATTCCGATTTCGTTACCCCGAAAGATGGGCCCGGTTGGGCATCCGGTGGTTGCCCCTTGGGGGGGGGGGCAATGTCAGGGAAATGGCCGTGTTGTGGGCAATTCCGCCAGTAACCGTCATGGTGGCAGGCGAGTCTAGTGAGCACGCCCTGATCTTGTAGGCACACCCCTCTGGCCTATTTAAACCTGCCACTGACACTTGCAGTTTGCTGGATTATCAAACAGCTCCTGTGTTCCTGTGCCTTGTATACTCTGAAGACCCCTTCTTGACCTCTGCCCGGCTTGACCTGTGTTCCTGTTTATCTCCTCGCTCTGACCCCGGCTTGGCTGACTACTCTCCGATCTTCTGCCCTCTGTGTATGACCCGGCTTGTTCCTGTACCTCTCTCGGACTGTCTTTTGGTATCTGATCCCTGGCCTGGCTGCGGACCCTGTTCCTGGTTTACCCTGCTGTTACCGTTCAAGACTTCTCTCCGCACGGCTGCCACAACGCACTCTAGCTACTTACAGCCAACCAGCCAGCTTGCAGTATTCCTGGCAACCCGTGCACCTCTGTGCATCGCATTCCCTGTACCCAAATCCAGGGACGTGCTGCACTCAGCCGCAAGGGGCGCCCTCTCAGCAACCCGGCCTCACACTACAGACTTGACAGTTCCCCTCCTTGTAGGATAGAAAGCACTGACATGATCGACTCCATGTGAAAAGAGCGGACCTTCAAGAATTGATTCCGATTTTTGAGATCTAGAATGGGTCTGACATCTCCATTCGGTTTTGGTACCGTGAAGAGGTTTGAATAGAACCCCAAACCTCGCTCTTCTGTGGCAATTTGCATGATCACCCCCTGAGCCAGTAACCGGTCTAATGCCTGAAACAGAGATTGCCTTTTTCCTGGATCTTTGAGAACGTTTGACCTCAGAAAACGAGGCAGTGGGAACTGCCGAAACTCCAGCTTGTACCCTAGAGTTATCGTGGAGATGACCCATCTGTCCTTAATCTCCTCCTGCCAGACTTCTGAGAACTGTAGAAGTCTTCCCCCCACCCTGGCGAGCGGGGGCGCCCCTTCATAATAAGGCTTTAGAATTCTGCTTTGCAGGTTTCTGGCCCCAGGACTTCTTTTGTGCCTGGGCCTGACCCTGAGGCTTTCCTCTTGACTCTGACGCCCATGGCGCTGGAGAAAGAGAAATGAAGGGCGTTTATTCTTTCTTTTGACTGGCAAAAGATTACTTTTTTTCCACTTGAAATCTTTTGTATGTATTTGTCCAAATCATCCCCAAAATAGCCGATCCCCATGAAAAGGAAAACCAGTCAGGAGCTTTTTACATGGTGCTTCGGCAGACCGATTTTTCAAGCACAGGATCCTACGCATGTGCACTAGGACAAGTGCAAGGCGAGAAGCCTGATGAATAGAATCTTTAATGGCATCAATGGCAAAACATAATGTTCTTGGCAGCTCAGCCAAATCCCGGGCCTGTTGTACAGGGACATCCTTAAGGGCCTGTCTAAACTGGTCCTTCAGAAATTGCCAGATGCCTATCGCAGCGACTGCCAGCTGAAGAACTGCACCTGCCAAAGAAAATGAGGATTTTAATATGAATTTCAATATTTTATCTGTTGGCTCCTTAACCACTTCCCGCCCGGCCTATAGCAGATTGACGGCCGGGCGGAGGTTCAGTTATCCTGACTGGGCGTCATATGACGTCCTTCAGGATAACATCCGCCACGCGCCCATGGGGGCGCGCATCGCGGCGATCAGTGGAGCAGTGTGTCAGTCTGACACACCGCTCCACCGATCTTGTTAAAGAGCCTCTGCTGTTTATCAGTGCAGCCCCCCCTCGGATGCCCGCACTAGATCACCAGGGAAGCTGCCAGGACCACCAGGGAAGCGGGCAACATGTGGATGGCCAGGTATGTACCACATGGCCATCCACATGTGCCCAGTCTGTGCCCAATCTGTGCCAATCAGTGCCCACAAATGGACACTGACTGGCACCATTTTAAATCAGTGATGCCCAGCAATGCCACCCATCAATGTCATCAGTGCCACCAGTGTCAACAGTGCCACCCATCAATGTCCATCAGTGCCCATCCGTGCCACCTATCAGTGCCACCCATAAGTACCCATTAGTGCCACCCATAAGTGCCCATCAGTGCCACCTATGAGTACCCATCAGTGCCGCATACAAGTGCCACCTATCAGTGTCCATCAGTGGCGCCTATCAGTGCCCATCATCAGTGCCTGTCAGTGCCACCTCGTCAGTGCCACCTCATCGGTGCCCATCAGTGCCACCTTATCAGTGCCCGTCAGTGCAGCCATATCAGTGCCCATCATTGAAGAATAAAATGTACTTATTTACAAAAATTTTTAACAGAGACAAAGAAAAACTTGTTTTTTTTTCAAAATTTTCGGTCTTTTTTTATTTGTTACGCAAAAAATAAAAACTGCAGAGGTGATCAAATACCACCAAAAGAAAGCTCTATTTGTGGGAACAAAATGATAAAAAATTTGTTTGGGTACAGTGTTTTATGACTGCACAATTGTCATTCAAATTGCTACAGCACTGAAAGCTGAAAATTGGCTTGGGCAGGAAGGTGCCTAAGTGCCTGGTATTGAAGTGGTTAAGTATTTGAGCATTGTCTACTGGACAAGTTAGACTTTTATTCACACTGGAAATAGCAGCGTCAACTGCTGGTACATTCCATCTTTTGGCAAATTTCTCCTCCATGGGATAAAGTACTGAGAATCTTTTTGGAGGGAGAAAATGCTTATCCGGATGATCCCATTCAGCATAAATAAGCTGTTCTAGCAATGCATGGACGGAAAACGCCTGCAGAGTCTGTGGAGGTCTTAAGGAACCCAAAGCAGAAACGGAACTCTTGGTGGACTCCTTTAGGGGCAGCTTGAAAGTGGAATGAACCATTTCCATAAGAGACTGTACCAGCAATTTTTCAGATTGCGAAAGCCAAAAAGGGTTCATCCACTGTTGATTCCTCTGAAGAGGAGTCATAGGATTGTCTTTTCTCCTGATCCCCTGAGGGTAACACCTCATCCACTACCCACTGCTCCCTTGATAAGGGGTCTGCGGTAGGGGAAGGGGATCTACCACGCTTTCTCTCCCTTTGGACGGAGGATGCGATTAAAGCTGCTAGTCTTTCCTCAAGTCCCAACAGGGAGGAGGAAAAGGCATCTTTAGTCACGTTCACAGTGGCTGAGATGTCAGAAGCAGCTGCAGCACCTACTGGTTCCGATGGCTCACCCTGGCTAGCCACTTCTGGTATTTCAGGAGAACATGACAATGTGGAGGCATGACTAAAGTCCTCAGCGCCTGGGGGTGATGTTTTTGGTACCTGGCCTTTCTGGAAGCCATAGTCCTAAGCACAAACGCAGAGGTACTATTTCAATGCACTATTTGCTGAACAGTAGTCTAGCAAAGAAAAATGCAGCTAACAATAGTTCAGCCTAGCACTGGAAAAAATGTCTTTCCTCTATTGGGAATGCCTGTAAGCCACCTCATGTGCCCCACCGCTCCTGTGTCCTGTGAGATTGGCCAGCGTGCTCTCCAGCTATCCAGCTGAGGAGAGACTGCTTTTTTGTACTCCGCTTCTTCCTGCACCTGCGCTGTGTGTCCTTATGGATGCTATGTCCCGCACACGGTGCTGCGTCTAGGCCCTGCCCCCTCTGTCCATCACCCACCCCCCCTCCTGCTTTCAAATTTGGATACTTCCCGCACGGGCAGCATTCAGGTCCGTTACTCAGGAGACCCAGGAAGAGGGGAGGGGGGAGGAGAAGCAGGGCCCAATGTACTACTTGTTGTGCAGAGTGTAAAACAAACAGCGCAAACGGGAGCCGCCACACCCCCCGCAAGGGGGTTTGCAGGGGGAGCACAAACCCCTTAATGCCTCCAGGGGGGAGAAGTGTGGTATGGCAAATCTCTTACCTGTATGAGGAATCCCCGCTGAGACAAGCTGCTGCCGAGCCCACACACATGCTGTGACACTGAGCTGAAGTGAGAAACAAAAAACTAAGGTATGCATTTACTCCCTCTAGTGAATTTAAGGCATGACAACATCTTTTCCCAAGGAAGAAAAACCATAGGTGGACTTTTTACAGTTCCTGGGCTTCTTCCCTTACCTTATCCTCGCTGCAGGATACTGCTGATCACAAACAGATCCAAACTTCACGCATCATGGCGGGCTGCGTTAGCAAACCTTCAAGGTCCGGGTCCCTTTTTATTGGGGTTCCACTCCCTTGGACCTGTATAGCACCCCACCAGGAAAAACTTTAGGTAATGTGAACATGACCAAAGCCCTGGTTCCCGGGGTCCAGCCCTGCAAGGAGAGGCGTAACAGACAAAACCTCGTTCTTCCTATACGAGGCCCGGGTACAATCCACTTTGGCCTCACTTTGGATGGATCCGGTCTGTGGAGGCTAATTAGATCCAGTAAGGATCCCTCCAGCGAAGCTCTTCAGAGCACAACTTCACTCGTGACCAACACCTTAGACACTTGCGAAAAAACTGAGGTACTCCTGGTAGGAGGAGGGGTTATATAGGAAGTGAACTTCCTGTCTTGGGTGTGCCAGTGTCCATCCCCTGAAGGTGCCTATATTACCCATATAGTTAATACTATGGCTCTGTGTCCCGTGAAGTACGATAAAGAAAGTGACTTTTCCCTGTGCAGGGAGGCAGGGGTTAAAGTCAAGCCTGCACTTGTGTGTGGTTCTCAAAAGGGGAATAGTGATGTGTCTAATGTCTTCCAGTCTCAAGTTGGTACTAGGCTAGGACAGCCCACAAGAGCTAAACATGCTATTAATGTTGATGTTAATGAAAACTTTGCTGTTGGGAAAATCCCAGGTTCTTACAGAGCAAAAGCTGTGATTAAAGACGGGCCATTTCCCATAGCAACTGGTGGTAAGACAGCACATGTGTAACTAAATCTCCAGGGGACTCCATTTATTGGAGCTGGAGGTTTCCCTGAACAAACGCCATGTCACTCTGGTGGGGCAGAGTGGAACTGCACCTAATAATGAGAATGTGTTAGTGCAAGTTGCTAATACTGAAAGTATGCAGGTAAACAGCGGGTTAACACAGCCCGTGGAAAATGCAAACGTGTGTGTGATTCATGAAGCACCACCAGAGCAAGCTGGTGGATGTGGTGTATTGAAACCTGTTGTGGGAAGTCATGTATTATCACAGACTGATATAATTCCCAGTAACTTGTGCAATGGGTCAGCGACTAATCCTGTTTGTTCTTATGTGTCTCCTTGAGAAGATAGATTGGTGCTGGGGAGTACCAGTGAATGGAGCGCACTTACAGTACAATGGATTGGGATATTTGGGGTTAACAGCTAATCTCCATGATAGATGAGGCAGTTATGCACAAAAATGAGGTGGGCATTGTTTCTACTGTGTCAGCAGGAGGGTCTGCAAGACAGCCTGTAGCTGAGGGTGCAGTGGCTGCTTCAGGGGGTAACCCCTGTGCGTAAACCTGGGCGAAACAACCCCCGGTTCGATTTGCGACAGAACTTTCGACATCACAAAAGTTTGGAACCAAATAACGAACCGCATTGAGGTCTACGGGACCCAAATTGGAAAAATCAAAAGTGCCCATTTTGAAGGCTTATATGCAAGTAATTGGGCATACAAAGGGTATGGGGTCTGAGTACTGCCCCGGGGGACATGTATCAATGATAACAAAGTTTGTAAAAAACATAATTTTTAAATGAGCAATGGAAGAGCAAAAGACAGAATTCAGAGAGTAGTGGTTAATGACCTTACTCTAAGGTTATCAGTGGTGTACCCCAAGGTTCAGTGCTGGGACCCTTACTTTTTAATATCTTTATAAATGATATTGGGTCTGGGATCGAAAGTAACATTTCTGTCTTTGCAGATGACACCAAGCTATGCAGTGGAATAACGTCCTTACAGGATGTCTCCAATATTCAAGCCGACCTCAGTGCACTGTCTAATTGGGCGACTATGTGGCAGATGAGGTTTAATGTTGAGAAATGTAAAGTTATGCACTTGGGGGCTAAGAATATGCATGCATCATACATGCTAGGGGGAGTACAACTGGGGGAATCCATGCTGGAGAAGGATCTGGGGTTTTGGTAGATCATAAGCTCAATAATAGCATGCAATACCAAGCTGCGGTTTCCAAAGCGGACAAAGTCCTTTCTTGTATTAAGAGAGGTATGGACTCCAGAGAGAGAGATATAATTTTGCCCCTGTTCAAATCATTAGTAAGACCTCATCTGGAAATGCAGTTGAGTTTTGGGCACCAGTTCTCAAAAAGGATATCAGGGAACTGGAGAAAGTGCAGAGAAGGGCAACCAAACTGATAAGAGGCATGGAGGAGCTCAGCTATGAGGAAAGATTAGAGGAACTGAATTTATTCAACATGTTCAAATATATAAGGGGTCCATATAGTGAACTTGGTGTTGAGTTATTCTCTTTACGGTCAACCCAGAGGACACGGGGGCACTCTTTACGTCTAGAGGAAAAGAGATTTCATCTCCAAATACGCAAAGGTTTCTTCACAGTAATGCCCCATACACACGATCGGACATTCCAACAACAAAATCAATGAATTATTTCCGACGGATGTTGGCTCAAACTTGTCTTGCATACACATGGTCACACAAAGTTGTCGGAAAATCCGATCGATCTGAACGCAGTGACGTAAAACACGTGCATCGGGACTATAAACGGGGCAGTAGCCAATAGCTTTCGTCTCTTAATTTATTTTGAGCATGCGTGGCACTTTGTGCGTCTGATTTGTGTACACACGATCGGAATTTCCGACAACGGATTTTGTTGTCGGAAAATTTTATAGCCTGCTCTCAAACTTTGTGTGTCGGAAATTCCGATGGAAAATGTGTGATGGAGCCCACACACGGTCGGAATTTCCGACAACAAGGTCCTATCACACATTTTCCGTCGGAAAATCCGACCGTGTGTACAGGGCATAAGAGCTGTGAAAATGTGGAATATACTCCCGCCAGAGGTGGTTCTGGCCAGCTCAGTAGATTGCTTTAAGAAAGGCCTGGATACTTTCTTAAATGTACATAATATAACTGGGTACTAACATTTATAGGTAAAGTTGATCCAGGGAAAATCCGATTGCCTCTTGGGGGATCAGGAAGGAATTTTTTCCCCTGCTGTAGCAAATTGGAGCATGCTCTGCTGGGGTTTTTTGCCTTCCTCTGGATCAACTGAGGGTATAAAATTGGGTATATTGGATTTGTACAATATTTTTTATTTTATTTATTGTTTTTAAGGTTGAACTGGATGGACTTGTGTCTTTTTTCAACCTGACTATGTAACTATGCAACTATGGATTACTGGTGCTTAAAGTGAAACCATAAAAATAAGAGATAACAATCAAAATTTCATTTAAATATAGTGCCCGAGGGCTCCCCTTAGTCTGCCTGCAAAGTGTATAGAACCTGCTGCAGCAATATGACATTTATATAGCTAAAAAAAGTCATTTTCCCCGCAAGTTTTCTTTATTTTGTAAACAATGGCTTGGGGAACCAGTCTGTATGATGAGGCCACAATTTAGTGCACTCGAAACGAGATTAGAGATTTTTTGGATAAATGATGGTGTCTCTTTCGCAGACTTTGGATAGAAGTAACAGGTGCACAAAAATTGGGCTTTGGGTGTTTGTTGGTGGTGCCTTCACACTGTAACCCTATATAGAGGTACTCTTGATGAAAGCAAGAATTGACCTTGCTGTCAAAAATTAAAATGATATGCACCTGTCAAACAGGTGAGGAAAAATTGCTCCTTGGGTGTTAATTGTGCCCATGAAACCTACACCAAAAGATTTCTTCCAGATGAAATCAACACTCACAAAGCTAGGCAGCCTAAACAGTCTATCAGAGATTCCAGATCCAGAATGCACTTAATCAGCGACATGGTCATCAGGGGCTTGATAGCTGCTGCTAATCCAGGACCCATTCATTTTGATATAAATATTAATTTTAAGGTGCAATTACCTCACCATGTTACCCCATCACAAAAAACATTACATTAGATACCACTATTAGTGTATATACATTCTATTATCGCATACATTTATAATAAAAATCATTGCTTTGAAAAAAGGTATCTAGGTACTACTGGCCTCCGTGTCATATACACACAGAGTGTAAACATATTCTTTTAACTTACAATTTATTTACATGCCTACATAGTAGTCATAATTTCATGTATCTTCCCATATAAATTCCCCCCCCCCCTGGATTTAATCCAAAGAAATGAATGCAAAGGTGTTATTTAGATTGATTTAATGTTCAAATGTTATTTTTATATATATATTTTTGCCTATTCTTATTTGGAATTACCTCAAGAACTGAAGTTGATATGTAATGTCATGTTCTGTTGAACCATAGGCGGTTAACAGTTTGTTGATATCTATATTATTTTAGCTCTGGGTATTTCATGTTGGAAAGCATGTCACATCCTGTCCACTAGATGGCAGTGTTCCAAGGCATAGATAAGGCTGTTATCAGCCAAAGTCTCACTAGCTTGACAAAGGAGCGCACCCTGAGTCCCATCTACCAGTGCACATGCTTCGAAACGCCGTTGTAACCCACCAGTGATGTCATCACGCCGGCGCCATGTTCCAGCCCTCAGCATCGGCCTGATCCAAGCCTTGGTTTCGTCGTTGTGGTCCCAGAGATCCTGCTGGCTAGGATTTCTCCCCCACAGGCAGAAAAAGCAGCTGTTCAGAACGCGCTCTGCAGTGAATGCCACGCCAGTGTGGATGGGCTCGTGCCTTACTTCCTTAACCTCCATGTAAGTGGATAATGCACCTGTATCTCATTAAAATGTTTACAGTTCTAACCTAGAGGCGCCTGTGTTTCTCTTCTCATTTGCATATCTGGAGTCTGCTTTCAACTCCCCTCTCAAAGGCTGCCAAGGTTGTTTTGGACTGGCAAAGTAATCTATACAGGTGTCCCCTCTTCATCTCTCCCCCTCCACATATACTGAGTATCCACTTCAAGGGCTTATTGATGGACTAATGTATTAAATCTCATACTATTTAGCAGCTCCACTACCCATTTTTTCATTTTGATAAATTTCAGCCTGTCGACCAAGTTTGTGGACAGACGCACCCTCTTATCTGTCACAAAATCTCCAGCAGCACTGAATGCCCGTTCAGAAAGCATGCTGGATGTAGGGCAGCCCAATTGCATACTGGGCCAGTAGTCTATTCTCATGACCCAGTAACCCAGTAGATTGTCAACTGGAAAGCCCTCCATGTCTGTTTTTGCCCCTAGATAATCTCCCACCATATGATGCCAATGGGATGTGGAAGCTGACAACCCTGGGTGCCAAGGACTAAAAAAAAAAAAATAGAAAAACATTCCTAAGGGGGCAACCTTCTCCACTGGTTCGCTCTTGACCAACAGAAGCCTCAAAACTATGTTTTCCATGAGACTGTAACCTACCAGAGTCTGGAAAGGTGTTACATAAACTCCTCTATAAGGTTCCCCTTTAAGAGATTTAATCTTCTGCTGCCTCTATGGGGTCGGGATGAGTTTAGAGACTTTCCCCTTGTAACGGTGATCAATGAGGGTTGCCAACCAATAGTGATCCTTCTCCTTGATGCCACATATTCTCGGGTCCTTTTGCAGGCTATGAAGAATGAGGGAGCCCATGCACTGCAAGTTTGCAGAGGCATGAGAATCAGACTCCTCACTGAGGATTACAGTATCTGGAAGTGCCTCCTCCCAGCCACATACTACTCCCAAGGGTTCTAGGGATGGAAAACCATCTGTTAAGGATTGATCTATGCCTTCCTCTGCTTCAATGCCTCCAAAGCTGCCAGAATCCTCCTCCCTCTTCTCGTGTGTTATGTGGCATCGCAAAAATGATGTCTGCATAAAGCAGGCATTGAGAGGAAAGGAAGTCTTTCTCTTCCTGATCTGTGTCAAGTGCCCTGTCTATAATGCCACACAGAGACTGCTCCAGCAGGAACACAACAGGGATTGTGTCACTGATGCATGCATTTTTTATGACTCACCATCCTTGTCATCTCCTCAAATGGTGAGACAGTACAGTGCATGCATCCTTTATCAGCAGCCATTGGCCTAGCTGGCCTGAGCCTGACGTTGTGCCATACTGACACAGGTTCTTGTTGATGGCCCTCTGTGGCATGTGCAGCCGCTGCAAGCATTGCCAAAGTTGAGTTCCACCTGGTGGGCATGTCACAAATCAAGGTGGAATTACATAGTTACATAGTAGGTGAGGTTGAAAAAAAAACCACAAGTCTATCAAGTCCAACCTATGTGTGTGATTTTATGTCAGTATTACGTTTTATATCCCTCTATGTTGTGGTCGTTCAGGTGCTTATCTAACAGTTTCTTGAAACTACCGATGTTCCCCGCTGAAACCACCACCTGTACAGTAAAGAACCCTCTACGCAGTTTAAGGTAAACCTCTTTTCTTCTAATTTTAATGAGTGGTCATGTGTCTTATTAAACTCCCTTCCGTGGAAAAGTTTTATCCCTATTGTGGGGCCACCAGTATGGTATTTGTAAATTGAAATCATATCCCCTCTCAAGCATCTCTTCTCCAGAGAGAATGAGTTCAGTGCTCGCAACCTTTCTTCATAACTAATATCCACCAGACCCTTTATTAGTTTTGTTGCCCTTCTCTGTACCTGCTGCATTTCCAGCACATCCTTCCTGAGGACTGGTGCCCAGAACTGGACAGCATACTCCAGGTGCAGCCGGACCAGAGTCTTGTAGAGTGGGAGAATTATCGCTTTATCTCTTGAGTTAATCCCCTTTTTAAAGCATGCCAGTATTCTGTTTGCTTTGTTAGCAGCAGCTTGGCATTGCATGCCATTGCTGAGCCTATCTACTAAGACCCCCAGGTTCTTTTCCATCCTTGATTCCCCCAGTGGTTCACCCCCCAGTGAGTATATTGCATTCATATTTTTGCCACCCAAATGCATTATTTTTGCTCTGCTTAGCTTAGTATCATCCGCAAATACAGAGATTGAGCTGTTCACCCTATCCTCCCAGTCGTTTATGAATAAATACAATAGGATTGGTCCCAGGACAGAACACTGGGGGACCCCACTTTCCACCCCTGACTTTTCCTAGTACTCCTCAATGATACCATTTTCCTTACTAAAATCTTGTATATAGTCCCTTATCATCCCCTCCAAGAGCTTGCATATTGATGTTAGGCTAACTGGTCTAATTCCCAGGAATTTTGGCCCTGTTTTAAACATTGGTGCTACATTGGCTTTTCTCCAATCAGCTGGTACCATTCCAGTCAGTAGACTGTCAGTAAAAATTAGGAACAATGGTCTGGCAATTATTTGAGGAGTTCCCTAAGGACCCTCGTGTGCAAGCCATCTGGTCCCGGTGATTTATTAATGTTATGTTTTTCAAGTCTATTTCTAATTCTGTCCTCTGTTAGCCATGAGGGTGCTTCCTTTGATGTGTCATGAGGATAAACACTGCAGGTTTGGTTACTGAAGCCCCCCGATTCCCTCATGAAGACTGAGAAGAATGTATTCAATACCTTCGCCATCTCACCATCCTTTGTAACCAGATTCCTTTCCTCATTCTTTTTGGGGCCAATATGGTCTGTCCTCCCTCTTTTACGGTTTATATACTTAAAAAATTTCTTGTTTTTTTTTTTTTGCTCTCCTCCACTATGTGTCTTTTTGTGTTCTATCTTAGCCACTCTAATTGCACCCTTACATTTCTTGTAGCATTCTTTGTAAAGTCTGAATGCTGATGATGATCCCTCAGACTTGTATTTTTTGAAGGCCTTCTTCTTTGCTTTTATATGCATTTTCACATTGGAGTTAAGCCATCCAGGACTTCTGTTCGCTCTTTTAAATTTATTTCCCAATGGGATGCACTGGCTAATGCCCTTATTTAACATGCTCTTAAAGCAAACCCATTTCTCCTCCGTGTTCTTTGTTCCTATTATTATTATTATTATTCAGGATTTATATAGCGCCAACAGTTTACGCAGCGCTTTACAATATAAAAGGGAGACAATACAGTTATAATACAATATAATACAATAGGATTAAGAGGGCCCTGCTCAGAAGAGCTTACAATCTAATAGGGTGGGGCAGGTGGTACAAAAGGTTGTAACTGTGGGGAATGAGCTGGTGGAAGTGGTAGGAGATTAGTTGGAGACGTGATAGGCTTTCCTGAAGAGATGAGTTTTCAGGGATTGCCTGAAGGTAGCAAGAGTAGGGGATAGCCGGATAGATGGAGGTAGCGAGTTCCAGAGGATGGGAGAGGCTCTGGAGAAATCCTGGAGATGAGCATGGGAGGAGGAGATGAGAGAGCTTGAAAGCAGGAGGTCTTGAGAAGAGCGGAGAGGTCGATTTGGGTGATATTTGGAGACAAGATTAGTGATGTAGCTTGGGGCAGAGTTGTGAATGGCTTTGTATGTTGTGGTTAGAATTTTGAATTTAATTCGCTGGGTGATTGGGAGCCAGTGTAGGGATTGAAGTAGAGGGTTGGCAGACACTGAGCGGTTGGTAAGGTGGATAAGTCTGGCAGCAGCATTCATGATAGACTGAAGAGGGGATAGCCTATGGAGCGGTAGGCCAATGAGAAGGGAGTTGCAATAGTCAAGGCGAGAGATAACAAGGGAGTGAATGAGGAGCTTGGTGGTTTCATTTGTTAAAAAAGGGCGAATTTTAGAGATGTTACGGAGGTGAATTCTACAAACTTTTGACAGCGATTGGATTTGAGGCTGAAATGACAAGTCAGAATCTAGGATTACACCTAGTACCCTGGCGTGAGGGGAGGGACTGATGGTTGCATTGTTGATTTCCTAAGATTTTATCCCAATTTGTATCTTCTAGCAAGGTTCGTGGTTTAGGGAAGTTGGCTCTTTTGAAATTCAGTGTCTTTGTATTCCCCTTATGTTTCCTATTTGTGTGATTTATGCTGAAGCTAATTGACCTGTGATCACAGTTTCCTAAATTGCCCCTTATTTCCACATCCTTGATCAGGTCTGTATTGTTGGTAATTCCCGCTGAATTTCAGCCAACCCAGTACTGGCTGTGTATGACCGCTTGAAATGGCTACAGACTCTTCTGGACTGCTTTAGAAGATCTTCCAACCCTGGGTACCTGCTTAAGAAACACTGCACCACCAAATTGAGGACATGTGCTGGGCATGGCAAGTGTCAACGTTCCCTGTCTAAGGGTGGACAGAAGGTTTGTGCCATTATCGCACACCACCATTCTTGGCTCAAGCTGGCATGGTATGAACCATCTCTGGGCCTCCCCCTGCAGAGCTGCAAGAATATCTGCTATGGTGTGGCTCCTGTCCCCTACACAGACCAGCTGAACCACTGCGTGACACCTTTTGGCCCAACTCATTGAATAGCCCTGTGCATGCCTAGGTGGTACATAGAACAATTTAGCAGAGGAGGGCATGGAGCTCACAAATCTCACATCACCACTACTAGCTGCATGGAGACATGGCGGCACAACAATCACCCAGTGTGCCGTGAACAAAATATTTTGTCCCTGATCATGCCTGCTGGACCACGTGTCAGCAGTAATGTGGACTGTGCAGCTGTCTGCCTTGCCCAACGATGCCACAACATTACCTTCCAGATGATGGTACAGAGCTGGAATGGCCTTACTTGAAAAGATATAGCGTCTGTGAACCTGCCATTGTGATACAGCACATTCTGCAAAATCACGGAAGGGGGCAGAATCCACCAGACGGAAAGGCAGAAGTTGTAAAGCCAGCAGCTTGGACAAGCTTGAATTTAGAAGCTGGGCATTTGGGTGGCAGTGACTGTTTTTTTTTTTTTTCCTGCAGCAGATGGGGCAGATAAATTTCCCTGCTATAGTCTACAACTGGTGGTGTGCAGCTGCCAGTAGGCAGATGTGCTGCAAGGACCTGTGACTTCACTATACCATCATCCCTGTCAGTGGAGCTGCTGAGAGGACATCAGGTATAGCGAGGGTAGACCAGAAAGGTTAGGTGCAGCAGAATTGTGTCCCTTGTATAGCTTTCAGGTGCTCTTGCCAATGGGGTGAGTGGTGGGAGGTTAAATGCTTTGTCAAGCATGTGTACCCAAATGGCTGGTATTTTTGCCATGCTTGATCTGCTTGAGGCAAAGTTGCAAATTGCAACAGTGCAATCGGCTGTACATGTGTTAAAAGAAGGCCCAGGCTGGGAGATAACAGCTCCACAATCTGGTAGAATAGGGTGGCTGCTCTCTACACTTCCATGATGGCTGCCTTGTTGGGTTTGTGTCTTACCCTAACTTTCCTCCTTTGCTCTATACGGCACCCAAGTCACATCAGTGACCTCATCATCATTATCCCCTCCATCCTCATCATCACTTGAGCCAACATGGCAATATGCTGCAGCTGGTTGAACATGACTGACAATTTGTTGTTTACCAGTGCTCTCCCCTCTCTGTAGGCTCATGTTCCTACCTTCCACAACCTCAGAACCAAGATCTGAATCAAGTAATGGCTATGCATCATCAAGGGGCAAGTGGCTGACGCTGTGTTCAAATAACTCAGCTGACTACCCAATGCCTGATGCTGAGGCTATGGCAGGAATAGCTGTGGACAAGGAGGCAGAATAAGCCACTCTGGCAGCTGCAGTGGACTGCACACTGGCCTCTGCTTGGGTGGATGGAAGATGAGGATGGTTTAGTAAGCCAGTCCACCACCTCCTCTGCATGCTGTGGCTGGATAGCATGGGCAACATCACTAAACAGAGGAAATGATGCCCTGCCTGAGGGCAGACCATGTCCACCTTTGTCTGTGGACACAGGGCGCTGATGGCCCCCTCACAGTGCCAAAAGAATGTCTGCCTCTCCTTGTTGGCCTCCCAGACATGATATGGGATAATGTAATAAAGTTGGGGAAATGAGTAAGTGGATGCACTTTAATCAATGGAAAGTGGTGTTTGGTGCACTTTAACTTGAGTCATCACTACAAGAACACACTCCACTGACACACTACAATATACTGCAGTAAAACTGCACTGCAATATACGGCGGTGAACATGCACCAATACATTGAAATATACTGTGGTAAACCCGCACTGAAATATACTGCATAAAACGTGCACTAATGCACTGCAATATACTGTGGTAAACCTGCAATAATGCACTGGAATATACTGTGTTAAACATGCACTAACACACTGCAATGTACTGTGGTAAACATGCATCAACACACTGCAATATACTGCGGTAAACGTGCACCAACACACTGCAATATACTGCAGTAAACGTGCAATAATGCACTGCAATATACTGCGGTAAACCTGCAATAACACACTGCAATATACAGCTGTAAACGTGCAGTAACACACTGAAATGTACTGCAGGAAATCTGCCCTGAGAAAATAGTGACACTAAAGTAAAAATTAATGGTCACACTACACACATCACTAGCTGTCAGAGAGGTTACCTGGTTGGGCGCCGGTGCGCGCCGGGGCGCGTTGGTGCTCGTGTCTCTGTGCGTGCTGGGGCGCGTGTTCCTGGGGACACTGGCGTGTCTGGTCTGACCGGCCGTGGCGTGCAGGGTGGCGTCCGGGCGTGCGTGCGTACGTTCGCGCTAGCGCGCGTTTGCCTATGGGCGTTACCGCGGGCGTGCCCGGTGGTGTTGGCGTGCACGCCGGTGTCGGGGGCGCGCTCGGGCGCGTGCGGGGGCGCGGGGCGCTTTGGCGAAACGGCGCGTGCACGAGCGCGACATTTTGGCGCCAATCAGCCTATTTAAGTCTGCCTCTATCCCTGTTCGGTGCTGCCTGATCAACAGCTCTGTGTCTAGTTCCGTGATCCTCTCTGTGTTCCTGTATCTCTGAAGTTTGACCCGTTGTGACCCGGCTTGCCTTTTGGACCTCCCTTGATTGCTGCCTGAACCCGACCCCGGCTTGTTTGACCTTGTTTCTGCCTGCTGCCGACCTCTGCCTGTGTGTGACCAGCCTGATAAGCTCCTGCTCAGCATCAGCTCCAGCATACCTGAAGCTCTACCGGTTGCCTGTAAGACCACCCTGCTCCAGGACTCTAACATCAGGCCCTCATACCACTCCGCATTCGCGGGCCTCCTGTTTACTCTATCAGGGACCCCGAATCGGATACGTAAGGGAGCCTACCCTCTGCCCAAGCGGACTCACCTGTCTGGTAAGTGTGGGACCTGACAGTATCAGGCAGCCATGACTGAGTCCGGGCAGGGGGCCTCCCCCATGGATGAACTTTGCAGGCACCTAGCGGGCCTCACCCAAGCCGTCAAAAGCTTACAGGAGGGTTATACCAGACTGGAAGGACAGGTCCAGGCCCTCTCAGCCTCCCCTCCGGGAGCAGCACCTGCTAATCCTGCCTCAGCGCCCTCTGTAGTAATGCTCCCACCAGAGCCCAGGGTGCCTACACCTGAAAAATTCTCCGGAGAACGTTGCAAGTTCCGGGCGTTCCGCAACGCATGCGAACTTTATTTTGCCTTACAACCCCGTACGTTTTCCTTGGAGGCCACCAAAGTGGGGTTCATCATATCTCGGTTGTCCGGCGAGACCCAGACCTGGGCCCACCACCTGCTAGAGCAAAAGGCCAGACCTCTGGATTCCCTGAATGACTTTTTCATAGCAATGTCTCAGTTGTACGAGGACCCCCAGTTAACAGCCACGGCAGAAGCCGCCTTGCACTCCCTTCAACAGCTCTGATACGGAGTGGAATGACGCAGCTTTGCGTCACCAATACCGGCTGGGGTTATCGGACCCTCTTAAGGACGAATTGGCACGGGTAGGGGTACCTCAGACACTAGAGGAGCTTATCAACTTGTCAATCCAAATTGACCGCCTCAGAGAGAGACGTTCTGAGAGGTCCGTTGGCCATCCACGCCTCACTTGGATGCTACCCAGGGCTCCTAGTGCCCTGAACCAAGCTCCGCCTGTCCCGACTGTTCCAACCCTGGAGGCTCCTGAGCCCATGCAGCTGGGACTGCTCCGTCCCTCTCTGACCCCAGAAGAGAAGACACATAGACGCACACTCAACCTGTGCCTGTACTGTGGAGAGTCTGGACACTTTGCAAGAGCATGCCCCAACAAGAGACGTAAGTGCCTGCCGTCCTCCTCGTTGTGTGCACCTGTTTTTCCTAGATCCGGTAACCACTTAACACTTTCCGTTGTATTACAGTTACCTGGAAGGAACATCCCAGTACCGGTCATCATTGATTCAGGAGCATGTAGCGGATTCATTGACCGGACCTTTATTGAAGATCATCATATTCCCACTCAAACCAAGGCCCGGGGATTGGCAGTTTTCTTAGCGGACGGCTCCACCCTCAGCTCCGGTCCTGTTACCCAGGAGACTGTTCCTCTACTGGCCACCATTGGCCCGGAACACCAGGAACTTTTACGCCTGGATGTCATCTCCTCTCCCCTCTTCCCAATTATCTTAGGAATGCCTTGGCTACAGGCTCACAATCCCAGTATCAACTGGTCCACAGGCAAAATCCAGTTTTCATCCGAATATTGCAAGTAACACTGTTTACAGGGGACCCCTATGTCATCCTCTCAATGCCTGTGCCTAGATTCAGAAACCAAGTCTTACCAAAATCTTCCCGAACCTTACCGGGATTTCCTGGATGTATTCAGCAAGAAGGGGGCAGAAACTCTTCCAGTACATAGACCCTACGATTGCCCGATAGAACTCTTACCTGGAACTGAAGTTCCCTTCGGGAGGATTTTTCCCTTAACTGAGCAGGAGCTGGGCACCTTGAAAGATGAAAACCTAAAGAAAGGATTCATTCATCCCTCCACATCTCCAGCAGGTGCAGGCATCTTTTTCGTAGAGAAGAAAGATCACTCTTTACGTCCCTGCATCGATTACCGGGAACTCAATAAAATTACTATAAAAAACAGATATCCACTACCTCTGGTTCCCGAATTATTTCAGAGATTAGGATCTGCTACCGTCTTCACCAAGCTGGACCTCCGCGGAGCCTACAATTTGATCCGCATAAGAGAGGGGGACGAATGGAAGGCGGCCTTTCGTACTCGATTCGGGCACGACGAGTACCTCGTCATGCCCTTTGGTCTGTGCAACGCGCCAGCCACATTCCAGCACTTCGTCAACGATGTCTTTCGTGACTTTCTGGACCTATATGTCATCGTTTATCTGGACGATATCCTGGTTTTCTCTGCTTCCCTGACTGACCACCGCAAACATGTGCGAAATGTACTTACCCGACTTAGACAACATGGGCTTTATGCCAAACTCGAAAAATGCGAGTTCGAGCTCCAATCCATCCAGTTCCTAGGCTTGGTCATTTCCCCTGACGGTATCAAAATGGATCCGCAAAAAGTATCCGCTATCTTGGATTGGCCTGCACCTATAGACAAGAAAGGAGTACAGCGCTTTATTGGTTTCGCCAATTTCTATAGGAAATTCATTAAAGGATTCTCTTCAATTATAACTCCCATTACGGAACTCATCAAACAGGGAATCCGGTTCTGCTGGACCCCTAAGGCGCAAGTGGCCTTTGAAAGACTCAAAGCTCTGTTTACGTCAGCCACTATCCTCAAACATCCCAACCCTGCCTTGCCTTTCGTCTTAGAAGTGGATGCTTCCGAAGTCGCGGTTGGAGCCGTGCTCTCACAAAGACAAGGTGCTAAAGCACTTCTGTACCCTGTGGGATTCTTCTCACGTAAACTCTCCTCTTCCGAGAGGAATTATGACGTAGGAGATCGAGAACTTCTAGCCATTAAAGCAGCTCTGGAGGAATGGCGCTATCTCCTGGAAGGTGCAGCTCACCCCATTTTGGTCTACACGGACCATAAAAATTTAGAATACCTAAGGACAGCTAAGAGATTGAAACCCCGGCAGGCCAGATGGGCACTTTTTTTTTCCCGATTTATTTTTCCTATCACCTACAGACCCGGATCCAAGAATGTCAAATCCAACGCCCTTTCCCGAATGTATCCTGATTCAGAGAAGACCCTGTCTCCAGACACCATCCTCCCCTCTGGGAATTTCCTGATCTTACAGGAGGACCTAATCTCTCAGATCAGACAATCCTCTATGGGAATGCCATCACCTGCTGAAGCTTGTACCAAAGATGGGCTGTTCTGGTACAAAAATAAAATTGTGGTCCCTGAGGAACTAAAAGTACGGGTGTTAAGCTTGTGCCATGATCACAAACTGGCCGGTCACTTCGGCACACGGAAGACAATTGATCTTGTCCAACGCACCTTTTGGTGGCCTCACCTTACTAAGGACTGCAAGGAATACTTTGAATCCTGTAATACTTGCGCCAGAAGCAAGAGTAGCCGGGCAAGAGCATGGGGTCTGTTGAGACCATTACCAGTCCCAGAGAGACCGTGGGCCATGATTTCAATGGACTTTATCGTTGAACTCCCCCCATCAGAAGGTTTTTCTTCCATTTTTGTTGTGGTAGACAGGCTGTCTAAAATGGCCCATTTCCTCCCCATGAAGGGCACCCCTTCGGCTATGGAGACCGCTTCCATCTTTATTAAGGAGATCATCAGACTGCATGGAGTACCAACCAATATAGTTTCCGACAGAGGCATCCAGATTCTGGAAAGCCCTTTGTGGCTCCCTGGAAATCGAATTATCATTTTCCTCGGCCTATCATCCCCAGTCAAATGGACAAACCGAGAGGACGAATCAGACCTTGGAGCAATACCTCCGCTGTTTCTCTGCATTCTCCCAGGATGATTGGGCCTCCCTGCTTCCCATCGCGGAGTTCTCTTATAACAACTCACTACACTCAGCTACCAATCAGTCACCATTTTATGCCAACTTCTTGCCTGCATCTATTCCCGAGTGCCCTGTCCCTGCAGTATCCGAAACCTTGGACTTTTTCTCAAACAATAACAAATTACTGCAGGATACCATGGCCAAAGCTCAAGAAGATTACAAGAGAATCTTTGACAGGAAGAGACGGGGAGAACTCGTTCTGGAACCGGGCAATTCTGTCTGGTTATCTACCGCTAACCTTAAGTTAGCCTGTCCATCCAGAAAACTAGGCCCTAAATACTTGGGTCCTTTCTCGATTAAAAGAAAAATCAACAATGTGGCATATGAACTTGACCTCTTAACACCCTGAGGATACACCCAGTCTTCCACGTGTCCCTCTTGAAGCCCCCAACTCTTTTTCTGGCCGTAGTATTGGCCCACCCAAGCCTATCTTAGTTAATGGCGAAGAGGAGTTCGAGGTGGAGGCAATTTTAGATTGCAGAAGAAGACACAATCAAGTTCAATATCTTGTAAAAAGGAGGGGCTATGGACCCGAAGACAATTCGTGGGAGCCAGAAAGTAACTTGCATGCCAGAGAACTCCTACAGTCTTTTAAAACTTCTCATGCCTCAAAGATGGCCCAGCTGGGCATCCGGAGTCTGCCCTTGAGGAGGGGGCACTGTCAGAGAGGTTACCTGGTTGGGCGCCGGGGCGCGTTGGTGCTCGTGTCTCTGTGCGTGCTGGGGACACTGGCGTGTCTGGTCTGACCGGCCGTGGCGTGCAGGGTGGCGTCCGGGCGTGTGTGCGCATTCGCCTATGGGCGTTACCGCGGGCGTGCCCGGTGGTGTTGGCGTGCACGCCGGTGTCGGGGGCGCGCTCGGGCGCGCGGGGTGCTTTGGCGAATCGGCGCGTGCACGAGCGCGGCGTTTTGGCGCCAATCAGCCTATTTAAGTCTGCCTCTATCCCTGTTCGGTGCTGCCTGATCAACAGCTCTGTGTCTAGTTCCGTGATCCTCTCTGTGTTCCTGTATCTCTGAAGTTTGACCCGTTGTGACCCGGCTTGCCTTTTGGACCTCCCTTGATTGCTGCCTGAACCCGACCCCGGCTTGTTTGACCTTGTTTCTGCCTGCTCCCTTTGTACCGTTGCTGCCAGCCTGCTGCCGACCTCTGCCTGTGTGTGACCAGCCTGATAAGCTCCTGCTCAGCATCAGCTCCAGCATACCTGAAGCTCTACCGGTTGCCTGTAAGACCACCCTACTCCAGGACTCTAACATCATACCACTCCGCATTCGCGGGCCTCCTGTTTACTCTATCAGGGACCCCGAATCGGATAAGGGAGCCTACCCTCTGCCCAAGCGGACTCACCTGTCTGGTAAGTGTGGGACCTGACACTAGCACTAACAAACTATACAAATACTTTACACTCACAATAGAATCACAATAGCCCACTTTAGCACACTAACACACTAGTAGCACTGAACAGAGCCAATATCAAATTGCCGCTATGGGAAGAATATTTTTATAGTGTGGGGTGGAACTAAGAGCAATGAGCCATGACTGGATAGAGTCATCATGACAGTGTCCAGTGATGGCTCTAACAGTGCTATGTGCCCTGATTGGGCAAAGCTTTCATTGCTCCAGCCAATCAGGGCTTCCAATGCACTGTGCGGCAGCATAGTGCATTGTGGTCCTTCGGCGGGCCGAATGCCCCAATAAATGTGGTGTTTGTCGAACAGGTGAACAGCCAATGTTTGGCCTGAACTCATGCTCACATTGAACCGTTCGCCCAACACTACTTGTGAGAAAGAAGGACCAGATAAGGGTGACCCACACAAGTGATGTTGGTATGAAATATTAAGTTGCTGGTACAGTATTACTGGTAATGATCAGGAGCAGTTCACTGATGCTGAGCCTGGGAATTTGAGAGTCCAGCACCTGGCATCGCTCTGATGGATCACCAGGTGGTGGTTGCCTCCAGCTGGGAGGAGGTTCTGTTAAATGTTGCAACTTCTTCAAGTGTCAGCAAGCAAGTCTGTCTGCATTCCCAATGTAATAAAAGTCTTCAGGAAGGACTTAGGCCAGGTTTCCAAGACCACTTTCACACTGAGGCAGTTTTCAGGCATTTTAGCGCTAGAAATAGCACCTATAAAGCACCTGAAAACTGCCTCCCATGCCGCTCATGTGTGAAAGCCTGAGTGCTTTCACACTGGGGTGGTGCACTTACGGGACATTAGAAAAAGTCCTGCAAGCAGAATCTTTGGGGCGATTTGGGAGCGCTGTATACAGCACTCCCAAAATGCCCCTGCCCATTGCAATGAATGGGCTGCATTTCCGAAGTGCCTGAAAAGCACTTTGGGAAGTGCAGCAACACAGGCATTTTAACCCCTTCTTTGGGGTTAAATGCGCCCTGCTAGCTGCCGAAAAGTGCCGCTTAAACAGCGGTAAAGCGCCGCTAAAACAAGCAGCCCTTTACCACTAACACAAGGACGGCCCCAGTGTGAAGGGGTCTACCAAATGTATTAAAGGAGATGCTTGAACTTTGGGATGTACAGACAATCTATACTGGGAAGTCTCCTCCACAGACGGTCTAGTACTGTGGAGTACCACTAGGTGGAGTACTGAGTGGCAGGCTGTACAAAACAAAGGAAAACAAGACAGGAATCGTTATTAGTGTTAAAAGTTGACTCTGGGTATGGTGCTGGATTATTTCCTGAAGATATGGGAGAGACTTTAGAAAAAATGGAAAACGAGACACAAATGTCAGAGGTTTTGCCTCCTAACAGCCAGATGGGAAGCATTTCTGCTGCTGTGGTCCAGGGTGGTGCTGGTCAGTTGTTGTAGTTGGTAAAGGGCACATTTACTGCACTAGTAGACAAACCACATGAGATGGAAGGGCCAAACATGGACCAGAGAACAGCAGAGCTCCTGACTGGGGCTCACAAGTTTGTGCTTAACCAATTCAGCTCCAGGTTTACCCCCCTTCATGAACAGGCCATTTTTTGTGATACAGCACTAAGTTACTTTAATTGATAATTGCGCGGTCATGCGACACTACCCAAATAAAATGTATGTCCTTTTGTTCCAACAAATAGAGCTTTATTTTGGTGGTATTTGATCACCTCTGCGATTTTTATGTTTTAGGCAATATACAAAAAAAAAAAATTGAAAATAAAACTATATTTTTTACTTTCTGCTATAAAACATTCCCAATAAAAAAAATGTAAAAAAATCGAATTACTTCATTAATTTAGGCCAATATGTATTCTGCTACATATACAGCAAAACCTTGTATTGCGAACATAATTTGTTCCGGAAACATGCTTGTAATCCAAAGCACTTGTATATCAACGCAGATTTCCCCATAAGAAATAATGGAAACTCAGATGATTTGTTCCACAACTATTTATTCATAGGTGTTTCAGTTTATAGTCCTTATAAAAAAGATTATAGCAACGTGACCAGGTTGTGTAACCATAAAATGTCCATCCACAAATGGAAGCCTCCACAAGGGGATTAGAAGAAAAATCCAGCAGGAGCTACAGAGCATAAAAGAGAAGAAAGGCGCCTCTAAATGTAGCAATATGGTTACATTTAATGAAGGTACATTTAGCAACTCACATGGTTGATGATTAAAACAGGCACATCTAAGTATGAAGGCATCTAGTGTATAAAGCTGTCCACATCCTCCGCACCGCTGTCAGTCTGCAGTCGTGACCGAGAAGACTACCCTGTAGTAGAGAGGGTTGAAGAGCTCGTGGAGCGCAGAGTGGAAGGGATGACGTTGATGGCGTTGATAGTGCGGAGGATGATGAGTTGGGAGGACGTGAGTTGCTAAATGTTGTACCTTCATCAAAATGTAACCATATTGCTACACTTAGAGGAGCCTCTCTTCTTTTTTATACTCAGTTGTGACATGACGCTACTTATATATCAAGACATCGCTTGTATATTAAGTCCAAATTTGTCAAAAAATTTTGCTTGTCTTGCAAAACGCTCTCAAACCAAGTTACTCTCAAACCAAGGTTTGTACAAAAGTTATAGCGGCTACAAACTATGGTATATATTTTTTTAAATGTATTTTTATTTTATTTTTTACTAGTAATGGCAGCGATCAGTGATTTATAGTGGGACTGTGATATTGCGGTGGACAAATCGGAAACCTGACACTTTTTGAGGATAAGTGACACTAAAACCGTGATCAGAGCTAAAAAAAAAATGCACTGTCGCTGTACTAATGACACTGTCAGGGAAGGGGTTAACATCAGGGGTGATCAAATAGTTAAAGGGTAAGTTCACCTTTACAGAAAAATCTGTAAGGTGAACTTACACAGGACCCCCCCCCCCCCCAGTCCCGTTGACCTGCAGCGCGGCAATCTCCCGTTCTGAGCCCTGGTATAGTCGCTTCATGGCTCCAGGGCTTAGAAATCCCCAGAGCTTAATCTCCTAAATATACCATGTCCGGAGGGACGTTTAGAAGCATTCTAATTGGTCGGTGCTGTCACAAGGGTGGGGCTGACCAATCAGAACCTGCGTAGCCCGTCCTCTCAGCGAGGAAGAAGGAGAGTGAAAGGTGAGGGGATTTCTAAGCGCCGGAGCCACAAGGTACGTGATCTGCCACAGAGTGGCCGCCCTGCCGCAGTAAATGTATGTGGGGTGGCGGCTAAGCGGTTAAATAAATCTGGGTGGTCTGGTCCAAAATTAGGTTTCTGGAACAAGTTTGATGAGACACCTGAGATTCAGGTAAAAATGGTATGTGAAAACTGGCAAAATGGATCAGAAAAGAGTTAATCTGTTCAGGATTTCAATAGAGATCCAGGTGGTATTGGAAAAGGTCAGGTCTGCCTGCAAAGTGCGTGACACCAGGAAAGGTAGAGTTCCCCTTTAGGAAAAAAAGTATAGTTGAATAGGATTGGACCTTGTAAGAGAGTGCTGGCCCAGAGGTGCCAAAAGGAACTTGGGGGAGGGGGTGGTATGTGACAATATGGCTCCCTGTCATGGTGTCTGTCACCCGGGATTCTCAACAAGGCAGGTTGAGGGGCTCCAGGATGATTGTGTAATTTGGAGGAAACTTTTTTCAGTTTACTACATGGTTGGTAGAATCCAGTTTAGGACCTGAAGCCTGGAGTTTTTATAATGATCCGGGAAGAAATCTCCAACCCTGGGACCAGGTTTTAGAAAAAACCAGGACACTGATTGTGCAGGCGGGATCTGGGCTTTTTGTAACAGTCGGGACAAGGGTTCTGGGCACCACCCTCCCAAGGAGTCCATGTTGGTGTAAGAGAGCAGCCACAAGCATGCAGGTGTGCATGGTGCAGTGTGACAGAGCTGACAGAGGGCCCAAGCATGTGGGCCGGATGAACAAGGAAGCTGTGTAAGAGCACTAACTGAGGCACTGTGTTAGCACATGAATACAGGACACTGTTATATAGTCAAGAGCACTGAGGAATAAAACCTGAGCAGTGATGCTGCTAAAGAGAGCCAGGAGGCTGAACCTGACTTACTTTGTTTTGCATGGATGGTGGATACCCCTGCATGGGCAACTGTTTGTTTTGCTGGACATTTTTTGCACTATAAACAAAAGAAGAGCGACAATTTTGAAAAAAAAAAAAACACTATCTATTACTTTTTGCTATAATAAATATCCCACTTTTTTTATAAAAAAAAAAAAAAAAATTTTTCCTCAGTTTAGGCCGATATGTATTCTTCTACATATTTTTGGTAAAAAAAAAAAAATTGCAAAAAGCGTATATTGATTTGCGCAAAAGTTATAGCATCTACAAAATAGGGGACAGATTTATGGCATTTTTGTTTACTAGTAATGGCAGCAATCTGTAATTTTTATCGGGACTGCAATATTGCAGTGGGCATATCGGACACTTTTGACACATTTTTGGGACTACTGACAGAAAGGGAGGACCCCCACCGTACCAACATCCAATATTATAGAAAAAGATTGAATGAGCTGAAGACAACTCAGTCAAAAAAAGGGTGGATTTTATCAGCACAACACAAGACAAAGATTTGTACTTTTTTTAAAGAAATCACTATTACAAATATGCTAATTAAAATAACATAAAACAGACAAAAACCCCTAACTGACTGACAGGCTCAACAAGTACCCAAATACAATAGGCATGGAAATATGGATAAAATCCATATAGATAACATTGTAATACTGTAGCAATAAGTAGAGTTCATAGGTTTTTTTCCATGCATTCTTGTTGACGCGTTTCGCAAATTGCTTCTTCAGGACATTTATTGGGTAGGTGCTAGTACACAATTAAAAACAGTAAGAAAGATAAGCATAAGTATGCATAGTATTTCAGTGTGTATTCATAGTAAACAATGTGCATTGATCTTGAAACATAACAGACAACACCAAACAGACTTTTTGGACAGACACCCATCACGTGTATGCTTGCCTGGTGAGCCAACAAAGACAGGTGTAGAAGAAACCACATGTGGGGGGGGGGGTAGATTAGAGATTTAATAGGTTCCTGTTCATCAACTATCGAACAGCAGCAAGTGGTTGCTCTAACACTTGATTGGAAAATCTCTGCTGTGGCCGCGATTAGTGGCAATTCTAAAAAATAGTAAATACATACATGAACCAGCAGAGGTTAATAACTAGCATCCACTGGTTTGATTTGCCCAAAATATGTTCTATTATATATAAACTATATCTTTACCTCAAATCTAGAAATCAAGTAGATTACAGTGTGTAGGTTGTAGTAAGTATATGAAGAGTGGACTATATATCGGAATATCTATAAAATAGATACATGTGTCCATAAACAGAGGGAAGAAAAAAAAAAAAAGGGAAGGGGGCATTGGGTATTGGGGGCTGGACAGGTATAGCCACACTTTGAGTGTGGCTATACCTGTCCAGCCCCCCTAAATAGGAGGAAGTGCTGTAAACAGAATCAAAGGTGTGTGGGATTGAGCAATGTGTTTGGATGCCAGATACATGTATATACTTATAAACACTAAACCCCTGACCTCTTATATTTAATTATTTTATAGGCTCCAGTCAGCATATTTGGCTGAAAACTGGAGGTACTCCTGGGTGGACACATCCAGTGGATACTTGGGTCTTCTATCTTGTTCCACTTTCAGGGAGTTGATGATAATAATCATTATAGGTAAGCACGTAGTCCAACAACCAATGCCCCCTTCCTTTTTTTTTTATTCCCTCTGTTTATGGACACATGTATCAATTATTTTATAGATGTCAATGGTGATGTCCCGATATATAGTCCACTCTTCATACTTACTTCAACCTACTCACTGTAATTTACTTGATTTCTAGATTTGAGGTAAAGATATAGTTTATATACAATAGAACATATTTTGGGCAAATCAAATCAGTGGATGCTAGTTATTAACCCCTGCTGGTTCATGTATGTATTTACTGTGTTTTAGAACCGCCACTAATCGCGGCCACAGCAGAGGTTTTCCAATCAAGTGCTAGAGCAAGCGCTTACTGTTGTTCGATAGTAGATGAACAGGAACCTATTCAATCTATAATCTACCACCCTGTGGTGTCTTCTACACCTGTCTTTGTTGGCTCACCAGGCAAGCATACATGTGATGGGTGTATGTCCAAAAAGTCTGTTTTGTGTTGTCTGTTATGTTTCAAGATCAATGCACATTGTTTACTATGAATACACACTGAAATACTATGCATGCTTATTTTTCTTACTATTTTAATTATGTACTAGCACCTACCCAATAAATGTGCTGAAGAAGCAATTTGCAAAACGGGTCGACAAGAACGCATGTGAAAACCTATGAACGCTACTTATTTCTACAGTATTATCTATCTATATGGATTTTATCCATATTTCCATGCCTATTGTATTGGGTACTTGTCGAGCCTGTCAGTCAGTTAGGTGTTTTTGTCTGTTTTATGTTATTTTAATTAGCATATTTGTAATAATGTTTTGTACTTTTTTTTAAAGAAATCACTGGGGAGGGGGGTTGGGGGGGGGGAGAGAAAAGGGGGGAAAAAGGGGGGGGGGAAAGGGGGAGGGGAGAAGAAGAGCGAGAAAATGAAAGTGAAAATATGGTGTGATGTGAAAAAACAAAGATTGAGTTTTAAGAAATAAATGAAAAGAGGGAGTGGATGGAGACGAGTGAAGGGAAGGGAGGTGGGGAGAGGGATATGTGAGAGGATGTGTTGGTGTGTGAAGGAAGTGAAATAGGTGAAAAAATGACCAGTTACTTACCGGTAACTGTGTTTCTGGGAAGTCTTCCAGGACGGCACCCTGAGAGATGACTGGTCCACCTGACAGGAAACACAATCAATCAAAGAGGTTAAAACCCCCGCCCCTCCCCGTGCTCCTCAGTTGTGACAAAGTATTGAACCACACCAGTGCACAAGAGTGAAGAAAAAAGACTAACACCACCACACTCTATATATTAGACATACCTTAACAGAACGGGTGGGAAGTAGGCCTGCCGTCCTGGAAGACTTCCCAGAAACAGTTACCGGTAAGTAACTAGTCATTTTCTCAAGTCTTCTTCCAGGACGGCACCCTGAGAGAGGAGCAAGTAGCTCAGGCCTACCTTAGGGCGGGACAACCGCCTGCAGGACCTTCCTGCCAAAAACCAGATCTTGAGGAGACAGTAACTCCACCCTGCAATGCTTCAGGAAGGTGTTCTGGCTTGTCCAAGTAGCGGCTTTACATATCTGCTCCACCGAAGCTCCGACCCTTTCCGCCCAAGAGGTTGCCAGAGATCACGTGGAATGTGCCTTGAGGCTCCCAGGGGCTGCCTTACCTGAATGTTCATAGGCCAAGGAAATAATGTGCTTAATCCATCTAGCTATGGATGCTTTACTTGCTTGTTGGCCCTTCTTTTGGCCAGAAAAGTTAACTAAAAGATGGCTGGACATCCTAAACTCCTCAACATTTTCTAAGTAGGATAATAAACAACGTCTGACGTCAAGACAGTGAAAAGAAACTTCCCTTTCATTTTTGGGATTGTTGCAAAAGGAAGGCAGCACTACTTCCTGAGTTCTGTGGAACTTAGATGCTACCTTAGGGAGGTACAGGGGGTCCTGCCCAAGTATCACCCTGTCCTCTAATAAACGAAAAAATGGCTCCTTAATCAAGAAGGCCTGAATCTCACCTACTCTCCTGGCAGATGTGATTGCTAGTAGAAAAGTCAACTTAAAGGTGAGGAACCTAAGGGGAATTTGGTCTATAGGTTCAAAGGGAGCCTTAGTTAGACTTTCCAACACCAAGGTAAGATCCCAAGGTGGAAAGCTAGACATCTTGACAGGGGACAACCTCTCTCTGACCAAAAGGAATCTCTTGATCAGGGGGTCCAATGCCAAGCGTCTTTCCAAAAATCAGGATAGGGCTGCGACCTGTACTTTAAGCGTCTTGGTTGCTAAACCCTGATCTGCTCCATCCTGGAGAAATTCCAGAATGGCAGGGATCTCTTGTTGAGAAGTTCCTCTCGCTTGACACCAGCGAGAAAAAAACCCCCAAGTCTTAGCGTAAATACGCCTTGTGACCTGCTTCCTGCTAAGAAGAAGAGTATCCACTCTGTCCAACAGGCCCTTTTCCTGCAGGTTCTGCCTTTCAAGAGCCAGGTCATCAGCCTGAAGAAGCTGGGGTCTGGATGGCAGACTGGACCCTGAAGGAGAAGGTCCCACCGAACAGGGAGGTGAAGAGGCGGGGCTATGGACCAACGTTGTAAGGTTGGAAACCAAGCTCTCTTGGGCCACCACGGGGCTATCAGAATTAGATTGCCCTCCGAGAGAAATACCTTTTGTAGAACTCTCGGGATAAGCCCCAGGGGGGGAAAAGCATAAGCCAACCGGAACTTCCAAACCTGGGCCAATGCATCTATCCCCTCCGTGCCCATTTCTCGAGCAAGGGAAAAGAACCTCTTTACCCTTCTGTTCTCCCTGCGGGTGAAGAGATCTACTTCTGGAACGCCGAATTGCTGGCATACCAAGGAGAAAACCTCTGGATTCAACATCCATTCTCCCTGCAGAATTGGCTGGCGACTGAGATAATCGGCCTCTATATTCAGAGTTCCCTTTATGTGAACTGCGGAAATAGAGAGAACTCTATGCTCTGCCCAACCCAAGATCTCTAGAGACAGAGCCAGGAGGGACGTGGATCTGGTGCCCCCTTGATGATTCAGAAAAGCCACAGCTGTGGCATTGTCTGAAAGGATCTGAACTTCCTGGTTCCTGATTCTCCCCTCGAACGCTTTTAACGCCTTTCCGACAGCCAAAAGCTCTTGGAAGTTTGAGGAGGATCCTCTCTGACTCGAGTCCCAGGACCCCTGAGCTTTTAGATCCTCTAGGTGTGCCCCCAACCCCCAGGAACTTGCATCTGTCGTTATTCTGAGAGGCTGAAGCTGACCCCAAAGGAGACCCCCCTGAAGCCTCTGAGGAAGAAGCCACCAGTGGAGAGATTCTTTCACGTCAACCGGAATGACTACCATTAGGTTTAGAGAGCTCCTTTTCTTGTCCCAAGAGGATAAGAGGAAATGGTGGAGGGTCCTGGAATGTAGTTGTGCCCAAGGGACTGCAGGTATAGACGCAGTCATTAGGCCCAAAACTCTCATAATACCCCAGTATGAGGCTGTCCTTGCTTCTAGCAGAGAAGTGGCAGCTGAAATTAGGGCCTCTACCTTGCTCTGAGGAAGAATTAACCTTTGTTCTAATGAATCCACCAGGAATCCCAGGTACATCTTCGCTTGAGCCGGAACCAGCGAGGATTTTTCCTTGCTGATGATCCATCCCAAAGATTCTAAGGTCTCCATCACCTTGGCTAGGTTCAGAAGTCGCTGGTCCCGATTCTGATTGTAAATCAGAATGTCGTCTAAATAGGGGATCAACATTATTTCCTGGAGATGTAGGAAGGCCACTACCTCTGCCAGAACCTTCGTGAAGACCCTTGGACTGGATGCCAGTCCAAAGGGGAGGGCCGCAAACTGCCAATGTTGAATTCCCTGTGGGGAGGCAATCACGAACCTCAGAAAAATCTGATGACCCTGAAATATAGGGACGTGGAGGTAAGCGTCTTTTAAATCTAAGGTTACCATGAACACATCCTTAAGGAGGTGTCTTCTGAGGGAGTACACACTCTCCATGCATGACTTCTTGTACCGCAAGAAAAAGTTGAAGTTCCTTAGATTTATTATAAGACGATATTTTCCTGAGGGCTTGGGCACCACAAATATGTGGGAGTAAAACCCCCGACCCTGTTGGTCTTCTGGGACTGGTACTATGAGCTCCTGACTGGCCAGCTCTTCTATGTTCCGTAGGATGCCTCCTGCCTTGCAGGGATCCTTGGGAAGGTGCGTCAAAAGAAACTTCTGGGGAGGAGGGGAAAGAAATTCTAACTTGTAACCCTCTCTTACTATCTGGAGAATGTGGGGGCTCTGCGTAACTCTTTCCCACTGAGGGTTAAAGTGGGAAAGCCTTTCCCCTACTGGCAAGTCATTTGGCGGACTTGTCACCCGCCTTCTGGCTGGAAAAGAGAATACCTGATTTCTGCTTGTCCTTTCCAGCTCCCCAACGCCTATTAGGGGAGACTTTTTTTATCTGAGAAGCAGTTCTTTGCTTGGGGGCCACGAAAAAAACTCTTCCTGTCTCTTCTTGGTTTAACGGGGAATTTTTTCCCTTTTTCTGTAGATCTAGCCAAAGCTTGATCTAACCCAGTACCAAAAAGGAGTGAACCCTCAAAGGGGAGGCCACAAAGCCGGGTCTTTGATGAACTATCCCCATCCCAGGTTTTAACCCAGAGGGCTCACTTGGCTGAGTTCAATAAGGCACCAGATTTAGCGGTGGCACGCACTGTCTCAAAAGCAGCATCCGCTAGGTATGCAACTGCACTACCTATGACTTCCAATGAATCTAAAACCTCCTTAGATTTCGTGGTTCGGGACACATGGTCCATGAGTTTACATACCCACATGTCTGCATTTCTTGCAATGCAAGCTGAGGCCAATGCGGGGCTCATAGCCGCAGCGTTAGCTTCCCAGGCCCTGCATAAATTGGTTTCTGCCTTCCGATCCATCTGATCCTTTATGTTGCCCGTGTCCTCAAAGGAGAAATTGGACTGTTTAGACACCTGAGCTAAGGAGGCATCTAATCTAGGGGTCTTAAAAAACCTCTCCTCATTTTCTTCCGAAAAGGGGCATCTACGCTTCCACGTTTTGTATTTCAGGAGCCTCTTCTCTGGTTCCTTCCACTCCCTCAAGATAACATCTTTGAGGGCAGAATGTACCAGAAGAACCCGAGCTTGTGGCTTAATTAAGCCTCTGTACATCCTGTCCTGGGCAGAGACCTGCTCAGTGGGCTCCTGAATCTCCTCGGAAGCATAAATGGCCCTCAGAAGGCCCTCCATGTTGTCGGCTGAAAAAATATGCCTACTAGACCTGGAGTCCTCTCCTTCCTCCTCCTCCTCCTGGCTGTCTGCTACCCCTTCATCCGAAGATCTCTGCTCAAGAGATTTGGATTCTAGTTGCTCTTCCGACTCCTGAGAAAAGGAGTACTTTGGGATATCCCTGACACGTTTAGAACCTCTAGAGGAAGCAGAGCCCTCCTGGGAGGAGCCGTCCTTACTGGTATGGGCCTCTGACTCCCTCGCCTTAAAGGAGGATTGAAACGCCTTTACGGTAGAAAGCATCTCAGTTTGAACCGTGAGGAAATCCTTCATGATCTGGGATGTCTCCTTCCCTGTTAGTTTCTGTATACATTTAAAACAGAAAGGTTTAGGATGATTTGGGGGTAACCTATTGTTACAATTCCCGCATCTTTTAGAATGTGTAGTTTTAACGGAACGACTGGCAACCTCACGGGCAATGGCATCGTCCCCTGAAACAAAATTCCCCCAGCATAAATATAGCACTGTAATACCCAGAGGAGAAGAATTGGGGTACCCTCCCCCATCTAAACCTCTGGCGGCAGGTCAGACTCACCCCCCGTGGTCCCCTCTATAGCCGTGGACCCTGTAGGTTGCTCCTCATGTTCCATGCTGCACAAATAGCTTGGTCTGTAGGAGAAATGGGCGCCTGTTCCAGCTGGATTTATATCTCCTAGTTATAATGAGCAGCTGTGCCTTTTCCCCTCTTCCACTGCACTGATGCCACCGCCATCTTGCCGTAGACTGGAAATGACACGGGCCACGCTGAGCTCACTTCCTGTGTGGTGGAGGAAGTGATGTAATATCACAACACTCCTTCCCTATCCTCAGCAAAATGGCGCCGAGCGCCCACAGGAGACTGAGAAGTGCAGGCACCTTCCCCCCCCTGCTGACACTCTGCACAGCTAGGGGGATAAGAACCGTGCGAGCACGGGGGGGGGCGGGCGGGTGCCGACGCCGCACATGTCCGCATGGAGCATGAGACCAGCCACCCTCCTCATCCCCCTGCTGACCAAGGCAGCTGACACTCTGCCCACCCTGACCACCACCTCTGCACTAGGGGAAAAGGTAAGAAAAACTCACCGCCCAAGAAGGGAGGAGAACCAGGCTCCTTTTCGGCCACCGTGCAGGTAAGGAGAGGAGGCAGGAAGACAGGCCCCTGAAGTTCTGGGTACACCACTGTACCTAGGGGCCTTCAGCTCTCAGGGGGGTTCTTCAGTTTGCGTTGGTCCCCCGAGGAAAGATGGGGGAACCCCAGCTAGGAAGGATAAAAATATCCGGCTGGACCTAGAGGCCACCCAGGCATTTGGTCCGGTTCCCAGGGGGAGACCACCAGCCCCAGGCTCGGGTCTATAGAAAAATATCAATCAAAAACTGAGGAGCACGGGGAGGGGCGGGGGTTTTAACCTCTTTGATTGTGTTTTCTGTCAGGTGGACCAGTCATCTCTCAGGGTGCCGTCCTGGAAGACGACTTGGGAAAAAAACATGGAAACATCAAATGCTGAAATATAACCCACCAACTGTATGTCTGGTATTATGTACGGTCCAGGGAACAAAACAGTCAAACCCAGAGTCACTGCAGTGTTGCTGAGAGTGGTTTTCCCCCTGATAAGTAGAGCACTGAAGCTAGTGCCACAAGGTGCTTTCCCAGCATGCAACAGCCTAAAAAAGAGATGTAAAGTGCGGGCATAAGCAAGTACACTCCTGCACATGTAAGAGGATTGGTAGTGAAGGCAAAGCAGCTGAGCTGTGGGATGTCACATGAAAGATTTTTTACCTGTCAGATGCTGGGTGGTGCGTGGTCCCAGGGTATCGGCCATCTGCAATAGGAGGCTGCCATAGCTGCAGCTATTTAGCGTCTCCAATCAGGGGAACGCCGGAGGCCGACGTCACCTGACCAGTCCCACCCACAGTGCGCGCGCATTGACAACACAGAGGGCTGCCGTGGTAAAGACGCCGCTGCGTGCGGTCACAGCGCATGCACACGTGACCCGCGTCTAGGCGGCTCAATGCCACCAATCAGGGAAAAGAGGGAAGGACTACTTATTATGGCTCATAACTTCCATGTCAATATTTTTCAGCAACTGCACCCTATACAGTGTCTCCCGTGTCCGCCGCGGGGGGATTACCCAATTTTTTTGGGTGCCTCACACTTTGCTGCCCATGACTCCGCCTGGGTCTTGATCGGTAAGCTAGACTCAGCTCTATCAATTTACTCCAAGTGTTGTGTATTTATTGTATAAGAATGTCTACTATTTTTTCTCCCCCCCCTCTCTTGTTAATTATTAATTTCTATATCCTGTGAAAAAAATCAACAAAGAATTGTATTTCTCTCTAGATGTATTAGGCCAATTCCTCCTGAGGAAGCAAATTTATTCGCAAAACATGTAGAGGGACTACTTTCCTGACTTGTTAGTGTCTCAAGAAATGAGATACACCTGTACTGTACTGTACTCAAGGCCTGATCAGATGTGATCAATTTTCAGTGATTGGCACCATAGTTTGTAGACTCTATAATTTTCACAAAGATCAAATAATATACACTAATTTGGGTTATTTTTTACCAAAGATATGTAGCAGTATAAATTTTGTATGAATGAAAAATTACTAATTTGCAAAATTTTATGACAGAAACAAAGAAAAACGCATTTTTTTCACAAAATTTTTTTTCTTTTTTTATTTATAGCACAAAAAAACCCACTAGTGATTAAATACCACCAAAAGAAAGCTCTATTTGTGTGAAAAAAAAAAAGATGCAAATTTCATAAGTGTGAGAGCGCTGAAAGCTGAAAATTGGTGTGGGCAGAAAGGGGGTTTAAGTGCCCTGTATTGAGGTAGTTAAGGATGATGGTACCTGCCCCTATCAATATGTATTTATCTCCATTGAGGCAACTTCCTTCACTATAACAGGGTGGATAACACACCCCGATCTTGGGATCAATCTTTTTTCCTTGCCTCCCCCTTTCTTATTTATCTCCCTTTTACATAAAAAACAAAAGTGTGGCGCTACAGTATATATCACATCCACAGCCGTGTGTATTACAATAAAGACATAAAAAAATAGTGAATACTGCCAAAAAATGTATGATCATAAAATGGATAGTGTCAAATAATTAATCAGTGTTGATCACATATAAAGTAAATACACAATAATGCTTAATCATCAGATGTGCCAGTGATTAGTAGAAACCCGTGCTGGTTCCATGAGCCAGACACCAAACATAAAAAACATAAAACTTTAAAAGTCCATAAAAAATGTGTAGAAAAATAGTGAAGAAAACATCAACAGAGTTCAACGGGGGTGATGCATGGCCAGATGGTATTCACAGAATTTTAGTCGCACCAAATCTGGCGAGTGGGCAGAAGTCGCACCAAAGTCGCACCAAATCTGGCGAGTGGGCAGAAGGGAAACCACAAGTGTGCATAGATTGTACATCAGTGCCGGGGCCAACACCAGGAGTAGAGGAGGCTTACCGGAAAAAATTGACCTGAAATGGTGTACGCCAGACAAGTCAAAAAAGCATAATAACCACTGGTTCTGGGAAATGCGTCTTGTCAGATGTCATCAACAGATGGTGGAAAGTAAAGGGGGTGGTCCGCACGGCTTCCTCTCCCATAGGTAATCCAGCATAATTCAAACGTGTAGTTTCATATGTCATGCAAGGAGCAAACAAAACTCACATAGCGTAATAACGTTTTAAAACACTAGTTTATTAAAATAATAAAAAACAAACTCACATTTGGAAGAACGAAACAGAGCTCAAATATCAAATAGCGGAGATCTTGAGGGGTTCACCCGACATGTTTCAGCTAAGGAGCCGTCATCTGGGGTATGGACCGCCCTCACCTCACCGCTTTATAAACAGAAGATGACCCCCACTGGGAGTGTCTACAAACCGGAAGTGCAACAAGTAAGAATCGCTTCCGGTTTTCAGGGTCATAGGATGACAAATTGAATAGTTATATTAAGAACAAATTAATGAAACAGAGAACCATGTATCTCTTGTTTCTAAATTAGGAGATTAAAAATGAAAAAATAAGTACAAAAAAAACGGTAAGCTGTGCCCTGAATCAGTCCATCTATCAGGAACTGGTCAGAGCGCTAGCCAAGCCTCCCTTTCAGCCAGCCTGCTCCTCAAGCCTCACTCTCATATGTGATGCACTTCCCATCACACAGAGAGGAAGTAATACCACTGCACTCCATAAGGAGGAAACCAAGCCTCAATCTGAGGTGAAGTGTCAGCAGAGAGGAGAAAAAAATCAGTGCACTGAAAAAAGGCATTAGTGTTACAATAAAAAAACAGATTGAAAAAGAAAAAGAAAAAAAGGGGATAAAAATTATTACACAAGGCTAATGTCAGCAATAACATCACCTTATAAAGGTGATACAAGGACATTCTAATAAGGTTAATTAGTGATCAATATTAGAATCATGGACCATAATATTAAAGGGACACTGCCAATGGGGGACATCAACAGCGTACATAACAAAAATTGCATTCTGAATTAAACCATAATTATCCCGGATTCCATGACATAAATTAAGACAACCAATAATCATCTTGTATAGTAAAAAAATAACAATATTCTTTGTCATTTAGACAATAAGAGAGATCATATTTATATTCAAGCTTGGTTAATAAAAGAGTTGATGTCCCACTCCATGTTGATACCCTGTGGAAAATGGGACCCCAACTCATATACCCAGTAGGTCTCTAGACGCGAGACACCTCTAAGAATCGACCCGCCCCACCAGGGGGGCATGTACCTATCTATAATGAGGAATTGAGTACCCACAGGGTTCCGATCGTGAACCTCCCTGTAGTGTCTAGGGACAGTGTGTTTAGTACTGCCCGCTTTAATGAGATTGATGTGTTCCGAAACCCGTGTAGGAAAAGATCTGATGGTCCGGCCGACATATTGCTTGCCACAAGGGCAAGTTAAAAGATAAACTATTCCTGTAGTGGCACACGTGCAGAAATGTTTAATTTTGTAAGTACGGACGGTCACTTTTTACAAGAATTAAATCCAATCAAGTTGTGGAAAAAGGATGGTCTCTCTGGTGGGTTGATGACATTAGGTGCTAACCTATTCTGGAGAGATGGAACACCCTTAAACACCACCTTTGGAGTCTTAGGCAACAGAGGTCCCAAGATTTTATCTGTTTTTAAAACATCCCAGTGATTTTCAAAGATTTTTTTAACATGCTTGTGCTGCATGGAGAAAGATGTCAAGAAGGACCATTTGAATTCATCATTCGTTTGTCTAGGTCTATCCTCTAATAATGACTGACGGTCTGTTGCACAAGCACTTTCGATCTCATTATCTAAATCCACAGAGTTATAACCCTTCTCCAGGAACCTATCTTTCAAGGTCATGGCCTGTAGTCTAAAAGTGTCTGAATCAGTACAGTTCCTTCGTAATCATAGGAACTGACTTTTGGGAACAGATCTGATCCAGGAACTGTGGTGGCAACTATCAGCCGATATGTATGCGTTCCTGTCGGTGGATTTAAAATAAGTACTAAATATAAATGAGGACCCACTTCTTTCAATGACAAGGTCTAAAAAGTGGATTGAGGTGGTACTAGTTTCAAAGGATAAAGCAATACCCCTATCATTGTTATTCAAAGTTGTGAAAAAATCAACCAGACCATCATGACTCCCTGTCCACAGGAGGAGGATGTCGTCTATGTACCGGGCCCACAACAGAAGGTGTGGGTTCTCCATGGCATAGACAACATCCTCCTCCCACTTGGCCATGAACAGGTTGGCAAGGCTGGGAGCAAATTTTGCTCCCATAGCCACCCCTTTATGTTGGCGATAGAATTTACCACCAAACCAGAAATAATTGTGTTGTGTTGCAAACTCAATTAAATCAATAATGAATTCTATCTGGGGTGAAGCAAGGGAGGGATCCTTGTTTAGAAAACAATGTACCGCATCCACACCTTCACGGTGTGGAATGCAGGTATAAAGGGACGCAACGTCCGCAGTGGCCATGATAAGGTCACCAGAATGGGAAACATTCGATAACAGTTTAATCACATCCTTAGTATCTTTTAAGTAGGACGGCATCTTAAGTACAGATGGCTGTAGGAAAAAGTCGATATATTTCCCAATCTTTGAGGTGACCGAGTTGATACCACTAATTATAGGTCGACCCGGGGGATGGAGAGGGTCCTTGTGGACTTTAGGCAAGTAATATATAACTGGGATGCGTGGAGCAAGGGGGACTAGAAAAGATCTCTCTTTTTTGTTTAAAATACAGGAGTCAAAACCTTTAGCTACTAGGTTCTTCAGTTCTTTTTTGTACTCGAATGTAGGATTCTTTGGTAATTCTATGTAGGTCTCTCGATCTCCCAAAATGTGATGCATTTCATCCATGTAGTCAGATTTGTTTAGTAGGACAATCCCCCGCCTTTGTCGGCGGGGCGAATCACTAAATTCTTATTGTCACATAACCTCTTTACACCTACTGAGGGTAGAGGGTTGTAGAATTTGCGCTTAAGTGGAATTGAAGCCAAATCTCTCAGCACCAATTCTTTGAACAAATTAATGGTAGGTGGAAGTTGTGTGGGGGGACTAAAGAGGGAGGGATTGGATAGGCCCAAATGGACGGTACCGGACGTTGCCGCCCTGGCCACATTCCTAGTGGGGTTTGAAATGATGTACCTTTGGACATTAACTTTTCTAATGAACTTTTGTATGTCGATGAACGTATCAAACTTATTAAGTTTGTACGGAGGGGCAAATTTGAGACCTTTGTTTAAAACAATTTTCTCTTCTTGAGTAAGAATTTTATTGCTCAAGTTAAATACCCCCTGACATGTTAGGTTCGTTTGCGCTTTTCTTCTCTGGACCCTCCTCCCTCCTCTGGACCCTCTCTTGTTTCTGAGCCTCTTTTTTTGTTCTGGGTACCCTCGTGAAAATCCCGAGGGGTCCGTGAATCGGAGTAAGGTCGTATACGTGGGGATGGATCATACCCTACATTAGTGCAAGGATAGACGTTCTCATTATGGTGATCACGTAGAGGGGAATACCTATTATATGTAGAAACCAGAGGGTGTCTATAATAGGATGGATTCTGATGATAGGGGTGATGAGAAGGTTCATGGTGGCGAACCGGGGAGCCCCGATAGTAGGAGTTCTCCCGTTCATAATGTTGATAATCATTATAATTATGATAATCACCCCTATTTCCTCCTCTCCCTCTAGAAGGATGACCTCTTCCTCTCTGTTGTTTAGGGGTATGCATACTTGGCTGGCGTTCCCTTTGTGGAGGGGGGCCTCTGCCATGAGACCGTCCTCTATCTACATAAGATTTTGGACGGACCGCAGGCTCAATGGGTGGAACAAGGGTATCCTGGCTGTGGACATTAGTCTCCATGGGTGGCTGTGAAGTAGATCCTGTAATGATTTCTGCCATCCGAATACCTTGCCTGCTTTGTAATCCCCGGTGTCACGGGAATACTTTTTTTGTTTTAACCCACCAATTTCTGTATCGTTGGAGGTGGCAACAAATACACCCTCTGTATTGACTACTCTGGATGCACGATAATCAAAAATATCCACATTAAGTGAAATATTATACGTTGCAGCTATACCAGATGTCTAATGTATGGAAAGCAAAAATAAAAATTAAGTACAGCGCTACGTTTAGAAAGAAAGTGAAAAGCAGCCAACACACCTATAGACTCAAGGCAGAAAAAAAACAAAAGAAACAAAAGTGTGGCGCTATATATCACATCCACAGCCGTGTGTATTACAATAAAGACATAAAAAAATAGTGAATACTGCCAAAAAATGTATGATCATAAAATGGATAGTGTCAAATAATTAGTCAGTGTTGATCACATATAAAGTAAATACACAATAATGCTTAATCATCAGATGTGCCAGTGATTAGTAGAAACCCGTGCTGGTTCCATGAGCCAGACACCAAACATAAAAAACATAAAACTTTAAAAGTCCATAAAAAATGTGTAGAAAAATAGTGAAGAAAACATCAACAGAGTTCAAAGTGGGTGATGCATGGCCAGATGGTATTCACAGAATTTTAGTCGCACCAAATCTGGCGAGTGGGCAGAAGTCGCACCAAATCTGGCGAGTGGGCAGAAGGGAAACCACAAGTGTGCATAGATTGTACATCAGTGCCGGGGCCAACACCAGGAGTAGAGGAGGCTTACCGGAAAAAATTGACCTGAAATGGCGTACGCCAGACAAGTCAAAAAAGCATAACCACTGGTTCTGGGAAATGCGTCTTGTCAGATGTCATCAACAGATGGTGGAAAGAAAAAGGGGGGGTCCGCACGGCTTCCTCTCCCCAATAGGTAATCCAGCATAAGCCAAACGTGTAGTTTCATATGCCATGCAAGGAGCAAACAAAACTCACATAGTGTAATAACGTTTTAAAACACTAGTTTATTAAAATAATAAAAAACAAACTCACATTTGGAAGAATGAAACAGAGCTCAAATATCGGCGATCGTGAGGGGTCCATCCGACATGTTTCAGCTAAGGAGCCGTCATCTGGGGTATGGACCACCCTCACCTCACCGCTTTATAAACAGAAGATGACCCCCACTGGGAGTGTCTACAAACCGGAAGTGCAACAAGTAAGAATCACTTCTGGTTTTCAGGGTCATAGGATGACTAATTGAATAGTTATATTAAGAACAAATTAATGAAACAGAGAACCATGTATCTCATGTTTCTAAATAAGGAGATTAAAAATGAAAAAATAAGTACCTTGTTATTGAAAGAAGTGGGTCCTCATTTATATTTAGTACTTATTTTAAATCCACCGACAGGAACGCATACATATCGACTGATAGTTGCCACCACAGTTCCTGGATCAGATCTGTTCCCAAAAGTCAGTTCCTACGATTACGAAGGAACTGTACTGATTCAGACACTTTTAGACTACAGGCCATGACCTTGAAAGATAAGTTCCTGGAGAAGGGTTATAACTCTGTGGATTTAGATAATGAGATCGAAAGTGCTTGTACAACAGACCGTCAGTCATTATTAGAGGATAGACCTAGACAAACGAATGATGAATTCAAATGGTCCTTCTTGACATCTTTCTCCATGCAGCACAAGCATGTTAAAAAAAATCTTTGAAAATCACTGGGATGTTTTAAAAACAGATAAAATCTTGGGACCTCTGTTGCCTAAGACTCCAAAGGTGGTGTTTAAGGGTGTTCCATCTCTCCAGAATAGGTTAGCACCTAATGTCATCAACCCACCAGAGAGACCATCCTTTTTCCACAACTTGATTGGATTTTATCCTTGTAAAAAGTGCTTGGTCTGTAAATTTAATACCTGTGTCAGAAGGGCTAGTCATAGTTTTTCTTCCACCGTGACCGTCTGTACTTACAAAATTAAACATTTCTGCACGTGTGCCACTACAGGAATAGTTTATCTTTTAACTTGCCCTTGTGGCAAGCAATATGTCGGCCAGACCATCAGATCTTTTACTACACGGGTTTCGGAACACATAAATCTCATTAAAGCGGGCAGTACTAAACACACTGTCCCTAGACACTACAGAGAGGTTCACGATCGGAACCCTGTGGGTACTCAATTCCTCATTATAGATAGGTACGTGCCCCCCTGGCGGGGCGGGTCGATTCTTAGAGGTGTCTCGCGTCTAGAGACCTACTGGGTATATGAGTTGGGGTCCCATTTTCCACAGGGTATCAACCAAGCTTGAATATAAATATGATCTCTCTTATTGTCTAAATGACAAAGAATACTGTTATTTTTTTACTATACAAGATGATTATTGGTTGTCTTAATTTATGTCATGGAATCCAGGATAATTATGGTTTAATTCAGAATGCAATTTTTGTTATGTACGCTGTTGATGTCCCTCATTGGCAGTGTCCCTTTAATATTATGGTCCATGATTCTAATATTGATCACTAATTAACCTTATTAGAATGTCCTTGTATCACCTTTATAAGGTGATGTTATTGCTAACATTAGCCTTGTGTAATAATTTTTATCCCCTTTTTTTCTTTTTCTTTTTCAATCTGTTTTTTATTTTAACACGAATGCCTTTTTTCAGTGCACTGATTTTTTTCTCCTCTCTGCTGACACTTCACCTCAGATTGAGGCTTGGTTTCCTCCTTATGGAGTGCAGTGGTATTACTTCCTCTCTGTGTGATGGGAAGTGCATCACATATGAGAGTGAGGCTTGAGGAGCAGGCTGGCTAGCGCTCTGACCAGTTCCTGATAGATGGACTGATTCAGGGCACAGCTTATCGTTTTTTTGTATTTATTTTTTCATTTGAATCTCCTAATTTAGAAACATGAGATACATGGTTCTCTGTTTCATTAATTTGTTCTTAATATAACTATTCAATTAGTCATCCTATGACCCTGAAAACCGGAAGTGATTCTTACTTGTTGCACTTCCGGTTTGTAGACACTCCCAGTGGGGGTCATCTTCTGTTTATAAAGCGGTGAGGTGAGGGTGGTCCATACCCCAGATGACGGCTCCTTAGCTGAAACATGTCGGGTGGACCCCTCACGATCGCCGATATTTGAGCTCTGTTTCATTCTTCCAAATGTGAGTTTGTTTTTTATTATTTTAATAAACGAGTGTTTTAAAACGTTATTACGCTATGTGAGTTTTGTTTGCTCCTTGCATGGCATATGAAACTACACGTTTGGCTTATGCTGGATTACCTATGGGAGAGGAAGCCGTGCCGACCCCCCTTTTTTCTTTCCACCATCTGTTGATGACATCTGACAAGATGCATTTCCCAAAACCAGTGGTTATTATGCTTTTTTGACTTGTCTGGCGTACGCCATTTCAGGTCAATTTTTTCCGGTAAGCCTCCTCTACTCCTGGTGTTGGCCCCGGCACTGATGTACAATCTATGCACACTTGTGGTTTCCCTTCTGCCCACTTGCCAGATTTGGTGCGACTTTGGTGCGACTTCTGCCCACTCGCCAGATTTGGTGCGACTAAAATTCTGTGAATACCATCTGGCCATGCATCACCCCCTTTGAACTCTGTTGATGTTTTCTTCACTATTTTTCTACACATTTTTTATGGACTTTTAAAGTTTTATGTTTTTTATGTTTGGTGTCTGGCTCATGGAACCAGCACGGGTTTCTACTAATCACTGGCACATCTGATGATTAAGCATTATTGTGTATTTACTTTATATGTGATCAACACTGATTAATTATTTGACACTATCCATTTTATGATCATACATTTTTTGGCAGTATTCACTATTTTTTTATGTCTTTATTGTAATACACACAGCTGTGGATGTGATATATAGCGCCACACTTTTGTTTTTTTTCTGCCTTGAGTCTATAGGTGTGTTGGCTGCTTTTCACTTTCTTTCTAAACGTAGCACTGTACTTAATTTTTATTTTTGATCTCCCTTTTACATGCAAACTCACCTCAGTCAATATGAGTCTCTCCCACATCAAATCTCTACCTTTATCCCTGTGGTGGGATCTTATTAAAGCCTTTATATATAGATGTTCTTGGTACAGCATGGGGGGGGGCTTTATGTCCACCATTCAGGCCAGCTGTTTGAATGACCACAAAAATGAAGACGATATTAAAGTATTTTTGGATAGGATGTTTAATCTCTTAAAAAGGAAATCTCACCTTCACTGGCATACCAAATACTTTGAATTATATATAAAAGAGAAAGTGTGTCCTCTAGGCTTACGCATTCAAGTTTTTCCAACTATCAGGGACCCTCCCCTCGACTTCAAAAAGTCGTGGGAACACGTCCTTACAAAATGTAGCGTTGAGTTGATGACACAGCTCACCTCCCAGTATTATGCCGACATAGCTATGCTGGATAATGAAATTGAACACCTCAACGCACAATTCCCCAAAATCATGGATTTCCCTACTGTCCCTGATAAATGGAAAGATGTTAGGGAATGTCTGGAGACACTCAACAAAGAAATTATCACTAAAAAACAAGGCAAGTTTGCCCAGGACAAATTTGCCTTCTCAGAAGGCTATGCCTATTAATGGATAAACCCTTCAATAGAAAGAAAAATCCACGTATAAATCCACCACCAGAAATGACTAACTTGATACATCTAACCGAGTCTGATTCGTCTGTCTCCTCTTCCCTTTCCTCACAGGCTTTGACACGCTCTACACATGCATGTGCACCTGGTGCACCCCGTAAGATAACTTACCGGTGAAGGACACCCTGTGAGGGACTCTAAAAAGGGTAAAAAAACTTGGCAAATCACACAAACCCACCACCCCTGGGCCTCAAGCTCAAACAAGCAGGGTACCTCCCCACACTTTACACAATACAATCCCAAAATTACTTTTACCGCACACTAAGACCATCTTTCCTAACTCTGATCTTTTAGTTCTGGGAACACCAGAGCCCCCTCGCCAGGGCAATCTGAATGCATTCGTCCTCAAGACCCCAATGCCAGGCACATACCAAAATCTGCTTCTGTAACCACTATGCAAACCCCTGAAACACTCAACATCATTAACCCCACTTCACCCCTGAAGAGGAGACAGTTTTACAGTTGGGCTTAGGGTTTTGTCCCTCTGAATCTATTAACGTCTTTGAAACCATCAAGGATCCTTATCTCTTTGCCCGTAACCTCACTGTTCGCTTTATTTTTGACAGGGACAGGCAGAGCCTCAATATGGAGAGGGAGTTAGTCAAAAGAACTAAACATTTTACTATGCAGGAATTCAGAGCTCTGCGTGATCTCATGCTCCACTTTGACAAGGGGGAGGCGGATTCACCCATCGCTGTGACCCAATCAGGGTCACCTCCATTGACCTCTCCGATTGGCAAAAATACTGGGAAATCTAAAATTAAAGTCCTGCACGTTCCCAGATCTGATGATCTGTCCGACTGTGTGGGCCTTTCTCCATGCGTCCATTAAGTCTCTTAAACAACAACAATGGCCTAGTCTACCGTCTAACCTTACCAAAAAAACAGATTCGGGCACTTAGCAATCTGCAGAAACATGCACATTTGGTCACTGAACCCTTGGATAAGGGTGGAAACATAGTCCTTATGACACATCTTCAATACCAAACTATGTGCCTGGATGTGTTGAATAATACTACCCGGTACATGCCTTGATCCAACAATTTATCCTTGAATTCCGGGGTCTGTGTATCGGTAGATTCTGGGGTGGCCTCACTGATGAGGACACTCTCAGATTCATCAATACCCAGACCCCTCAATTACCAACCTTCTACACACTACCAAAAACTCATAAAAACATGTTAACACCACCTGGGAGACCCATTGTCTCCGGCATTGGGTCTCTCACTGAAAGCGCGAGTAAATTCATTGATGCATTCTTCATGCCACAAGTTTTGAGCTTACCGTCCTATATTCGGGACACTACGGACCTGCTCCAACAGGTCGAGGGGGTCTAGGTCCCTCCAAACGCTCCCCTCCTCGTGGCTATAGCTGTCGAGGCACTATACTTGAGGATCCCCCACGAGCAGGGTGTTCGGATGGCTGTTACCTTCTTGATGGAGCAGGACTGTAATACTTGGCCCCTTAACCACTTTATTTTGAAATTGCTACACTTCATTTTGACTAAAAACTATTTTACTTATATGGACCAAACCTTCTTACAAATGCAGGTGGTGGCCATGGGCACATCCTGTGCACCCTCTTATGCCAATCTCTACCTGGGGGCATGGGAGAGATCTATCTTTGCAGATGATATCCTGCAACACTTTTTGGATCATGTCCTGTGCTGGCACAGATTCATTGACGATTTATTTGTGATCTGGATCGGCACGGAACAATTGCTAATACAATTCACTGAATGCCTGAATATCAACTCATTCAATTTACATTTTTACATTCTCTTTCAGTGACTCTTTCCTAGACCTAAAAATCTTTAAAAACCCCATGAGTCAAATTGCAACAGACCTATACCACAAACCCACAGAGGGTACCACGCTGCTCCATGCCTCCAGTTCACATCCCCACCCACTGATACACAGAATTCCATATGCCCAGTACCTGGGGCTGCAACGCAACTGCACAGAGGACGGGGACTTTCTTGCTCAAGCAGCTGCTCTTCGTGAATGTTCATTAGTACAAGGCTATACACGCACAAACCTTAGGAAGGCTTTAATAAAGCCTTCGCACAAACCAGAACATCTCTCTTATATGCTCCACCCTGTACAAAACTTCCACAGACAGTTAAAATCATAACTAAATTCTCTATTCATCACAACCAACTACGCACTTTGTTATCTGAACACTGGCACTTGCTCACTGATCACCATGTCCTGAGCAAATACATCAGATCTAAACCTGAGTTGGTCTTTCGCAGAGCAACCTCATTGAGGCATAGACTTACTAGCAGTCACTACCAGGTGGACCCAGGTGAGACCATGGGTCCTCGTGGTACTTTCCGCTGTGGCCGTTGCCCCTGCTGCCCTTGGATTCAAGAGGGCTCAACTTTTACTCTCCTCAATGGTGAGACCTTCTCTCCCCATCAACATGCCACTTGTGGCACGAGGGGAGTTATATATCTAATGGTCTGTGCCTGCCATGCCTTCCACGTAGGCAAGACCATTAGAGAACTACAGCAGAGAATGGGAGATCATTTATACCACGCTACAAATGGCAAACTTACTACGGTGGGCAGCCATATAGGCCTATACCACAGATTTCAACCCAATGTTGTCAGATTCTTGGTTTTGGAAGTCGTCCCAGAAGACCCCTGAGGGGGCGACTGGACAGAGCTATTTTGAGGCGTGAAACTCACTGGATCGAGTGACTTAATGCTCTTAATCCACCGGGCCTTAATGAAACCCTGTCATAAAAACCTTATTTATGATAATTGATTTGCTCCATCTATTGGGTTCTGCCCATTCCTGTTTAATGTGTAGAACTGCTGACCTTTATGATTGTTCAATTCCCCTTTCTTTTTCCCCTTTCGGCCCCCCTCTTCCCCCTCTCCCCTACCTCTCCCCCCCCTCCTTCCTCCCTCCCCCCCCACTTCCTCCCTCTTTCTGTTTCACTTTCTTTCCACTTTCCCTTTTCTATTTAATTTTATTCCAATCTTTTACCCCATTGCTGCGCCGATTGCTCCAATGCTATAAAGGATACAACACATATGCTTAATGAACATTATGTCTATTTTTAGAATCTTTCATGTAAGTTCCCGATTGGTGAGATTGTTGACTAATTGTGTTTGTAATTAATTGGTTCAAACTAATTGTAATCGCCTGACTGTTCGTCATATCTAGGCCTGTTGATGATTTCTACATCAACCGTGCCTGGAATATACCTACAGCCTCACTACCTCATTGTCTATATTATTGTACTTATGTGGCTGAGTCTGCCCTGCCTTTGAAGAGGACGGCGTGAGGTGGTTGCCTCCCCCAAACGGTGGACATGTGTCCTACCAACTATGGTTGCTCCTTCCCCCCTTCTCCCTGATTGGTGGCATTGAGCCAACTAGACGTGAGTCACATGCGTGCGCGCTTGGATCACACGCAGCGGCGTCGTTACAATGACAGCCCTCCGTGTGTGTCAATGTGCGCACACTGTGGGTGGGACTGGTTAGGTGACGGCTCCCCTGATTGGAGACGCTATATAGCTGCAGCTATGGCGGCCTCCTATTGCAGATGGCCGATACCTGGGGACCACGCTCCACCCAGCATCTGACAGGTAAAAAATCTTTCATGTGACATCCCACAGCTCAGCTGCTTTGCCTTCACTACCAATCCACTTACATGTGCAGGAGTGTAATCGCTTATGCCCGCACTTTACATTCCTTTTATAGGTTGTTGCTTGCTTGGAAAGCACCTTGTGGCACTAGCTTCAGTGCTCTGCTTATCGGGGGGAAAACTCCTGTCAGCAACACTGCAGTGACTCTGGGTTGGACTCTTTTGATCCCCGGGCCGTACATACTACCAGACATACAGTTGGTGGGTCATAGTTAAGCATTTGATGTTTTCACTCACTTTTTTTTCACCTATTTCACTTCCTTCACACACCACCATGTCCTTGGACATCTCTCTCCCCACCTCCCTTCCCTTCACTCATCTCCATCCACTCCCTCTTTTCATTTATTTCTTAACACTCAGTCTTTGTTTTTTCACATCACACCATATTTTCACTTTCATTTTCTCCCTCTTCTTCTCCCCTCCCCCTTCTTTTTTCCTCTTTTCTTCTCCCCTCCCGCCGCTTCCCCCCTTTCTGTCCCTCTCCTTTCTCCCCCTTCTCTTCTTCTCTCACACCTTGTTTACCCATCACCTTTCCCACTTCACTTTCCCCCTTCAGTATCCAATTTTCCCCTGAACTTGTGTGTCACCAATCCACTTATTATGGCTCATAACTTCCATGCCAATATTTTTCAGCAACTGCACCCTATACACTGACTCCTGTGTCCGCCGCGTGGGGGGATTACCCAATTTTTTGGGTGCCTCACACTTTGCTGCCCGTGACCCCGTCTTGATTGGTAAGCTAGACTCAGCTCTATCAATTTACTCCAAAGTGTTGTGTATTTATTGTATAAAATTTGTCTACTATTTTTTCTTCCCCCCTCTCTTGTTAACTATTAATTTCTATATCTTGTGACAAAATCAACAAAGAAATGTATTTCTCTCTAGATGTATTAGGACAATTCCTCCTGAGGAAGCAAATTTATTCGCAAAACATGTAGAGGAACTCAAATTGGACCTACATCTTCAGAAGCTCCATTACACTGTGAGGTTCTTGCTTTGTAAAGTCTGTATAAACATTTTTTTTTGCTTCTGTATGCAATTATGTTTTTAAATCATCTTTTGTAGCTATGTGTAAAAACTGTTTTTGTATAATAAAACTACATTTTTATATTCAACTGCTTCATCCCTGGGTACTGAGATAGTTCATTCCCATTTTTGTCTTGGGGCATTTATTGGAGTAGCTCCAGACAATCCTCTTCTATATCATTGTCAATTAAGGATGATGGTACCCACCCCTATCAATATGTATTTATCTCCATTGAGGCAACTTCATTCACTTTTTTTGACTGAGTTTTCTTCAACTCATTCAATCTTTTTCTGGGACCATTGACAATTATACAGCGATCAGTGCTATAAAAATGCACTAGTTACTGTATAAATGTCACTGGCAGGGAAGAGGTTAACACTAGGGGGCGATCAAGGGGTTAACTGTGCTTCCTCACTGTGTTTTAACTGTAGGGGGATGGGAGAGCCGGGATCTGTGTGTTTACACACAGGACATGATTGGCGGGGGTAAAGCCACAAGATGGCGCCAAGTAAGAACATGCTGTGAAGCTCCATGCATCTCCCCCGAGCGAGTGCGCTATGATAAGAGGTAGCCTGTATGCTTAGATACCCTACCTGAGCTGGTTTATGCTCCTATTAGATGCTGTTGGATGTGGAGCATGAAGCTGTACCTGATCTGGAGCTGCGAATGCTGAGAACGCTGCATCTGCTACCCGCTACCTGTCATAGGCTCCCTCAAGCTCTCGGTGATACCATGCAGTGAGGCTTGTGTCGGACATAGATCGGGCTGTTGCTGGCAAGAAGGGAGGAGAGTCGGAACCATCGAGGTGCCTGTGGCTTTGCTTGCTGCTTGTGAGAGAGGTCAGGAGGTGGGCTGTCTGTGGGCGCGTGGACGGCAGGAAGCCGGACGGAGCCGGTGACATCGTCGGCCAGCTAATAGCGCTGTGGAGAGGGCTCCGGCGGGCGCAGTCCCCCTCACTTCCCCCTTGCTCCCCACCTATCTCTTGCCTGTGAGAGAGGCTTGGGAGAGGTTTAGGAGGTGGCTGAGTTTGTCAGTCCTCCAGCGGACGGCGGTACTGGGTGGATAAAGCGAGGCAGTCAGCCTTACGGCAAGCCCCCCAGAATACTGAAAGACTCCCTAAGGTATCCAGAGGAGATAGAGTAACTGAGGGCAACCTACAGTAAAGATCTTCCAGTGGTGCCGACAGGCGGAGGACTGAAGACCGGGTAGGAATAAATGAAATGAAATAAAAACTGGCTAAAAGTAATGTAACTATAGAGCAAAGAGATTATTACTACTAAAGTGTCCTGAGACAAGTTGGAGAACTTTTTGATTGGATGCAGCAGAGGGACAAACTGTGAGAATACTCTACTTTAAAGATATGGTCTCAAGAGGAAGGTTTGACTTAACCGTTTAATTATTTCAACTAACGCTTTACTTTGCCTTTTATTTCTGCTGACAAGATTGCTCTGTGGACTGTTTTTTAAAAGCTGATATAACAAACAGAGTGGAGATATCCACATAGGCTGTATTTACACTTGCATTCTGCGCCTATCTATGCTTCGCCTCTGCTTTGCTAGCTACTGTTTACATTGCTCAGATATTTTTATCAAGACTACCATATGCAGATATGAAAGATGCATTGAAGACAATCTTGGCATCTTCCTGAACAAGTGGGAAGATGGAGGATGTGTTAAAAGCCCTGCTGCAGGCCACTACAACCCAGCAGGAAACCAACCACCAACAGCGGGAAACCAACCACCAGGTCGCAGAGGCCAATGCAGTGCAGCAGGAGGCAAATCACCAGTTTGTGGAGGCACTGGTGGAATTAAAGAAGGGGTCCACAGGTAGGGTTGCCACCTTATCCCTTTAAACCCAAACACATATTAATTACACATGTTCTTGGCTGATTACGGTGGTAATTAATCTCACTTGGTGCCTTATCTGCATTAAATTAGCCACAGAACATGTGTAATTCATATGTGTTCGGGTTTAAAGAGATGAGGTGGTAACCCTATCCACAGATCCTTTGCCAGTGGAACAGAAAATGCTGTGTGCCAGCTATTACATGCAGAAGATGTGGAAACTTATCTTGCAACTTTTGAAAGAGTCGCTGTTTGGGAAGGATGGCAAAAAGAGCAATAGGCAGGAATGCTAGCACCCTTTCTGACAGGAGAACCCCAAAAGGCCTATTAGGACCTGGAACCAGATGCTGCCCAGGACTATGAGACACTGAAGGCTGAGATACTTGCACGCCTGGGTGTCACCATTGCAATCTGGGCTCAGTGGGTGCATTGTTGGGCATATAGTACTGACAAGCCACCTCACTCCCAGATGTATGACTTGATACACCTCACCAAGAAGTGGCTGTAACCAGAGCTTTTGACAGGCCCCAAGATTATTGAGCATGTGGTCATGGACTGTTATTTGCGTGCGCTCCCTGCCACTTTGAGGAAGTGGGTCAGTCATGGGGACACCAAGTGTGCAAACCAGCTGGTGTACCTGGTGGAGAGACCATGGGCTCAGGACCTGGAGACTGGCCAAATAGTTTAGGAAGGTCTCTGAGGCCGTTGAGGACAGGGTTGGGAACCACTGCTCTAAAGTACCCCCAACAGGCCATATATGCAGGTTTTACTTTATCTTGCACAGGTGCTTTAAATCAGAGTCAACAGCTTGGTATTTTGGACAGCTATTTTATCTAAGAGAAATTCCCAAAACATGGCCTGTTGGGGGTACTCGAGGACAGGGTTGAGAACCACTGGTTTAAAGGATTGGGTACAGAACACATAAAATGTTATCGCTGCCATGCGTTAGGTCATATTGCTGCTAACTGTTCCCTAAACGATGAACCAATGCAATGTGATAATGCTTATTTGAGAAAACACATATCTCTATTTGCACAGGTGGCATGGACTACATTATGTCAGGGAGGCATGGAAAAACAAATGTGTGTGATTTCAGTTGATGGATAGCCAGTCACTGTTCTGCTAGATTCTGGTAGTGTTGTGACATTAAAGGTGATTGTGTAAATCCTGCAAAGTTACATCCTAGCTCTATTGGGTTTATTTGCATACATGGTGACACATGTGACTACCTGAATACTGTGGTTGAGGTTGATACCCCAGAAAGTGTGCCATAGGCTTGGAGGAGGCCAAATACCTTGGCTATGTTATTGGTCGAGGGCTGATCATGCCTCAGATTAATAAATTGAGGCGGTTCAAAAGTGGCCCCAACCTATAAATAAAAAGCAAGCTTGTGCATTTATTGGAATCACAGGATACTACAATCGTTTTATACCCAATGTTGCCACCATTGCAGCCCCCTGCAGATCCCAGAGTTCACAAAGGAGTGGTACAGACTAGGGTTGCCACCCCATCCCTTTAAACCCGAACACATATGAATTACACAGGTTCTGAGGCTACTTAAATGCAGATAAGGCAACAAGTGAGTTTAATTACCACCTTAATCAGCCACAGAACCTGTGTAATCACTATGTGTTTGGGTTTAAAGGGATGAGGTGGCAACTCTAGTACAGACAGATGCCTCTGATGTGAGACTGGGTGTGGTACTGTCCCAAATTAGAGACGGTGAGGAGCACCCAGTGGTTTACCTGAACAGAAAGCTAAACAGACATGAGAAAAACTATGACATTGTTGAGAAGGAATGTTTAGCTATCAAATGGGCCTTAGATGTCCTGAAGTATTACTTGTTGGGGAGAACAAACTAGTCACTGATCATGCCCCTCTCAAATGGATGTGTGATAACAAGGAGAAAAACAGTTGTGTGAGAAGGTGATTCCTTGCTCTGCAAGCATTTAAAGTAACAGAAAGTACATATTACTTACAGCAGTGCACATCATGTAACCTACGCCAAAATCAAATCGGCATTGCTCATTCATTGAATATTGAAGTCCTGGCAGCTGAGGAAGAGATGGCCAGTCATGTGCAAATGGATCATCACGCAGACAATCATATGAACTGTAAAAAAAAAAAAAAAAAAAAAGTGTGAGAATTAGAGAGACTAAAGAAAAAAAATGTGGAAGTTTGAACTGCAAAGATTATAAAGTGCAACTATGTGCAGCATGAGATATTGATTCTCTAGGAACAATTATAATGTGCTAATATGTATGCAGTGAACTGCACAGATTTGTGCTTTTTAATGTACAAATAGCAAATGTACCTGCTTCATAAACAGCCAATTAGTAATGGTGTGCTTTGTAAAAATAGAAATGACCCTAGTTTTGTAGCTTGCATAGTGTGTTATAAAACTTTATGCCCCGTACACGCGGTCGGATTTTCTGACGGAAAATGTCGTGTTGTCGGAAATTCCGACCGTGTGTGGGCTCCATCGGACATTTTCCATTGGATTTTCCAACATACAAAGTAGGCTATAAAATTTTCCGACAACAAAATCCAATCGCGTCAATTCCGACCGTGTGTGGACAATTCCAACGCACAAAGTGCCACGCATGCTCAGAAGAAATTCCGAGACGGAACAGCTCGGTCTGGTAAAATTAGTGTTCGGAATGGATAGAGCACTTTCGTCACGCTGCAATGTAAAAAATGGTTTAATACAGCACACACTCTTCTTCTTTATAATGTGAGAAGAATTAAGTAGTTTTGCTGCTCATATTCACACAGACTTCTCACAAACTTCTTTCTTTATTATTTATCGTGATTCCCTCAATATATTTTGATTTGTCACATCTGACCAAATTTCTTTTTTGTTGTTTTATTTTTGTTTTGTATTTTTTTCAAGGCTGATTTTTTTTTTTTTTTTTTTGGGGGTTTGTATTTTTTCCCAGGCTGATGTATTTTTTTTAGTTGTTTTGGGTTTTACTCCATAATATTTTTGTGTGTGTTTTGTGTGTCAAGTTACCACAACACCATTATTATCTTGTATTATTTAATCTCAAGGAGGTTGCTTGGTGTTGGTGTCCCTTGTTAATTTCACAGTGTAGTTTTGAAATGTACCTGCCTCCTCACAAACAAACTGTCCCTTTTGAAGGAAAACACACATAGGCGAGTATAATTGAACCAAAAATTCCTTTATTAAGGGCTCAGAACCAAACAAAGAGGGAGGCAACGCTGGAGAAACAGCAGAAATTGGCGAAGCCTTTGGCCCCCAGGGCACACATCAATTATTTTACTGCAAAATTGGTGGCCTGAGGAGTCCATATATAAGGGAGTGCAGTCTGGTCCAGAAGTCCAAGAGATCATGAAAGCAGCAGATGACATGAATGTCCCCAGGCTGTGGTACTACAAGAGACTGCATCTTTTGTCAGACCAGACTGAACCCAGGGCCATCACTCTCTGGTCTTCCTTCCACGCTTCCTTCCATGCTGTGGCTGTGGTGGTGTAGTTGTGGCAGGAGGAGGAGGATGGTCCAACTCAATCACGTCGGTATTGGGTGTGATTTTGCCACTCACCCCCTTAGTTAGGACTTTATAAAGAAGTTTCTCACACATGAGGCGTTGACCCTCCTGCATGCCCTTCAGTTTGGTGGCAGACATGCAGGCAAAGGCCTCTTCAGGAGTAGGTAAGGCTCTGAGGGATGCAGAAGCCTCCTATATGAGCCTGAGAGCTGAATCCTGCACGTGACTCCCCTTCCTGGGTCCTTTGTTTGGAAGGCGGAGGGGAGGAACCTGCAATTCTGTCAGGCTCCTACTGGGCCCAGGCTTCTCCTGGCTGCAACTTAGCCCTGCCTCCTCCTGGCTGCCACTTAGCCCTGCCTCCTCCTGGCTGCCACATTCCACAGCCTCCTCCTGTGTGCCACACTCCAGAGCCTCGTCCTGGCTGAGGTCTTCCTGTGTATGAAAAAGGGACATAGTTTTAGTTTTTTATTCATCAATCACACACAATTTTCATCTCATGACTGTTGCAAATTGAATGTTAACAAATATAACAGACTATCCTTCTGAGCCCAGCATTTTTCATTCTTGTCCCAATTATTTTTGCCCACTACTGTCTATTGATATGTAAAAAACTGTATTAAATCAGCATCTAGTGATCAATAATAACATCTAGTAAACATAATTTATTTATTGACCAGAAATCTGTAGAAGAATGCTATACCTGACTCCATCTGGGCTCCTCCACTTCTTCCTGGCTGGAAGTTCCAGGTTGGACATCGGAAGCCTCAGCTGGGGTGGAAGGAAGAGTGGAAGGAAGGGTTGAGAGGGATTCCCTGACTCCAGTCTGGTCTGACAGAAATCGCAGTGTCTCATAGTACCACAGCCTGGGGACATAAACGTCATCTGCTGCAGCTCCGGATCTCTGGGAATCCGTGACCTTCTTGCGCTTCCTTAGATAAGTGCTCCTCAGGCCACCAATTTTGGCTTTTAAATAGGGGATGTTTGCTGTGGGGACCACCGGCTTCACCAACTCCAGCAGTTTCTCCAGCGCTGTCTGCCTCTTTTGTTTATTATTGTAATGTGGATGTTTCACCTGCCACAGACAGGGCAGCTCCCTGTACTTGTCTATGAACAGGGGGAGGATATTGTGGTCATTGAAGCCATCCATTTTATCTGCAAGACACAACACAAGACAAACCCTAATGTCAGGCAAAACTCTCCTAATCTTGTTACTAGATAGGCCTCAATCTAGAAGCAGTATAGACCTAAGTTTTGCTCTTACCTTCGTTATCACGATAGGCGCCTCCGATACTCCTTCCTCCGCTCACAAATCGTACATACTACGCACGCTGTTACGCTTTATACACACTGCGCATGCGTGTAACTCCGCCCGCCCGACGTTCTTTCTAGTCTATTCCCCGCCCCTTCTCGTTCGGCGCAGTGGGGGAAGAGCACATGGCGGAGACACAGCAGGTGCGTGCTAATTACAGCAACGAGGAGGAGGAGGAAAGCCCGGAGCCTGAAACGTCTGGATCCAGAAGGAGAAGATTTAAGGCATCGAATATGTCCTTTGGGGAGATGTTGGAGATGGTCGACATCCTGAAGAAGGCCGACTATGACGGGAAGTATGGACCTTACCCCAACCCCAATGTCAGAAAGGCCAAGATCATGGCGAAAGTGGTCAAGAGTCTGCACCAGAATTTCGGGGTAGGACAATCGAAAGATCAGCTCAGGAAGCGGTGGTCAGACCTGAAATTAAGAGATCATGAGCAGTACCGAAAGATCCGGAGAGTGCTGCAAAAAAGTAAGTAGTTGTCCTGTGTAACTATTCTTTAGGTTTATTACGTTCGTGCTGCTCCATGTGCTTTTCTTAACTGTTATCCAGTTTCAAAAGGCAACTTTCATGTTCATGGGCACATTATTCGTTCGTATAAAACACCATTGTTTTGGTCATATGCCTTTGCCCACATTTTTTAGGGCCTAATTGTCTGAAACTAATTTGGTTGTGTAGATGGGTTTGTTACTAGAATGAAATGCAAACTAGATTCTGTGTAAGGAAAGGACACTCAGCAGCTGTTTACACATCTGGAGGCTGGAGCACTAGTGTGGGACACAAGAACACCCTTTTTATGAGGGGTCCCACACAGGTGCTCCAGTGTATACTATAGGGGTGTCTCCATCTGTGAAGCTTGTACAAAACAGGTAAGTATTGAAGCTTGACAAAGGACAAGAAAAATGCAACATCTTGGAACTCTGCCAAAACAGACAATTGTACCCCACTTCCAAGCAATGTTTCATATTAATAGTTCTGCCATCAAATATCTGTGTGCTAAGTATACCTATTTTTTTTTACATAGGGGAGAAAAAACTCGGAGGACACCCCTCATCCGAGGAGACCAGAGACCCCCCACCTCTGGAAGAAGGGGAAATTCACCCAAGACAAGCAGAGCAGGAGGAGGAAGACGTGGTGGAAATTGGCACCACAACAGGTGAGTGTCTGCGACCACAGGCTGTTTTTTGGTTTATATCTTTTTAGGTGATCGTGATGTTGTGGATCCAGATCCTTTCACCTCGGAAAGTGCACAGATCTTGATCGGGGAGATCATGGGGTGTAATAGGGACTTGGAAAACATCAAGAAAAACATCAATGATGTTCTTCAAAAAATGAAGAACATCATTGATGTTTTAGGGAGAGTTTAAAACCCCTCCAAATTCCTTTGGTTTTTTTGTGTGCTAAAATTTTTTGACATTTTTTGACAAATTTGAGAAAAGCCAAATTTTGAAGATGCACACAGTGTGTCAACATGTGCTATCTGCCATCACAGGAGATCAATGGACGCGTTTTGGGGGTGCAACCCCTTCCTCAATAATAAAGTAACTGTGAGGAAGGGGTTGCACCCACAAAACACGTCCCTTGATCCCCCGTGATGGCAGGTAGCACATGTTGACATTCTGCAATTTGTGTGCATCTTCAAAATTTGGCTTTTCCTGGGGTGACTTCAACCCATCTGAACGCAATATCAAACACAGTTTGTAAATACTCACGTCTGATATTGCCTTCAAGTTCTACCAAAAGTGAACTTCGTAAGTTCAAGATTTGTGTCTTTCTTGTTGGTTTTAAACATGCCTGTTTTATCTTAAATGGACATTTCTACTTTTTCTAATGTGACACCAAAAATTGTTATACAACAAACATGTTGGTTTGTTTTAAAAACCTTTTCTAAATGCACATGTGATTGTGCTGGTATTAAAAAGATTGTTAATCAAGAATGTCTGGATTATTGTCTCAACGCTACAACACTTTTGTGGTGCTCTAATTGATGTTTTCTGTGACAATGGGGGTTATTTCCTAAGGGCAAATCCACTTTGCACTACAAGTGCAGTTTCAAGTGCACTTGTAGTGCAAAGTGTCTTTGCCTTTAGTAAATAACAACCAACAGTGCTTTGTAAGGTTACACAATCACGCCCTTTTCAGGACTCATCACATTTCTGTCAGGGTCAGCTAAAACAAACACAAGCAGTAAATGTCACCAAAGATTTGAGTAGTTAGTTTTTTTTATTATAAAAAGTTTCAGACATTGTCTGGCATATTGATAGCCCCCCTACCCGCAAAGTATTCAAGGTATCTTAGCCGGACATCAAGGGCACTCAGGGGGGGGCAAACCAGGACAGCCACTTTCAAGCGCCGTCAGGGTTGTTTCATTTTGAATTCCAGCCTCAGGCCCAACTGAGCCTGCATAGTTGGCAGAATGTTGCCGTAAAAAGTTGTGTAGATCACAGCATGCCAGGATTATATGATTCAGTTTATACTCTGCCATATGTATGGGTGTAAGAAATAGGCGGAACCGGCTGGCCATGATTCCAAACGTGTTCTCCACCACTCTTCTGGCTCTGGCCAGCCGGTAATTAAAAGCCCTCTGGTCCGGGGTGAGGGTCCTCATCAGGAATGGCCGCATAAGATGGTCCCCCAGCGCAAATGCTTCATCCGCAACAAAGACGAATGGGAGTCCTTCCACATTGTCTTCTGGAGGTGGCAAGTCCAAGCTGCCATTCTGGAGACTCCTGTAGAACTCCGTCTGGGCAATGACTCCACCATCAGACATCCGGCCATTCTTCCCCACGTCCACATACAGGAACTCATAAGTAGCCGACAACACCGCCAACATTACAATACTATTGAACCCCTTATAATTATAATAGTACGACCCCGAGTTGGGTGGTGGGACGATGTGGACGTGTTTCCCATCAATTGCCCCTCCGCAGTTAGGAAAGTCCCACCGCTGGACAAAGTGGGAGGCCACAGTCTGCCATTCCTGTGACATGGAAGGAAACTGTGGAGTCAAACAAAAAAAAAAATAGTCATTTTGCACATAAACAGGGAAAGCAGATTAGACACAAACATTCTTGGCCAACATCAAGATAACATTTATTTGAGGGAGTTTTTAAAGACCAAAGTATAAGGTACACCTATCAGATCCCCCCCCCTCTCATGGGCCATTTCTAACATTATAGGGGGGGACTCTTAGACAGGTAACCCTCTCCACTTCATTGAGAGATGAATGCCTAAATAATGGGTATTACTTTGAACAGCCCCTCCTTAGTTACACTATTGGCAGCCCACTGGACAGGTAAGAAGTGTCATAATACAAAGATATAAATACACATTGTACACATTTGAGCACATTTGGACATTCTGCTATTACCTATCAAGATGATAATAGTATACAGAAACTTGAAACAGTACCATTTGAAAGTATACAGGCAGGCCCTTGCACTACATGCTTTAGGGAATTCATCCATAAATCTGACCACAAAAGAGGTGGGTATAGTGTGTATGGGTTTGGCAAAGTCAGCAGATAGATGATTGAGGATAGATAGAGAATTGGTATCAGCTGACTTAGCAGTTGGGGGGGAGGGAGGGTTAAAAATGATTTGGGGACCCCCAAAAAAAAGCCTCTGGCACTCTGCCTGAATTCAAAGCACAAATCACATTTTAAAACATTTTAGGGGTGTTTGGGGTAAAGCACTACTATGGAGCTGATAAAATACATTGTTAAGTGACTACATGAGGTGAATAGGGATGAGCCGAACACACCCCTGTTCAGTTCGCACCAGAACATGCGAACAGGAAAAAAGTTTATTCAAACACGCGAACACCATTAAAGTCTATGGGACACGAACATGAATAATCAAAAGTGCTAATTTTAAAGGCTTATATGCAAGTTATAAAAAGTGTTTGGGGACCTGGGTCCTGCCCCAGGGGACATGGATCAATGCAAAAAAAAGTTTTAAAAACGGCCGTTTTTTCAGGAGCAATGATTTTAATAATGTTTAAAGTCAAACAATAAAAGTGTAATATCCCTTTAAATTTCGTAGCTGGGGGTGTCTATAGCAGTGTTTCTCAACTCCAGTCCTCAAGGCGCACCAACAGGTCATGTTTTCAGGATTTCCACTATTTTGCACAGGTGATTTGATCAGTTTCACTGCCTTAGTAATTACCACAGCCGTTTCATCTGAGGGAAATCCTGAAAACATGACCTGTTGGTGCGCCTCGAGGACTGGAGTTGAGAAACACTGGTCTATAGTATGCCTGTAAAGGGGCGCATGTTTCCTGTGTTTAGAACAGTCTGACAGCAAAATGACATTTCCAAGGAAAAAAGCCATTTAAAACTACTCGCGGCTATTGCATTGCCGGTCCGACAATACACATAGAAGTTCATTGATAAAAACGGCATGGGAATTCCCCACAGGGGAACCCCGAACCAAGATTTAAAAAAAATGACGTGGGGGTCCCCCTAAATTCCATACCAGACCCTTCAGGTCTGGTACGGATTTTAAGGGGAACTCCGCGCCAAAAAAAAAAAAAAGGCGTGGGGTCCCCCCAAAGATCCATACCAGACCCTTATCCGAGCACACAACCTGGCAGGCCGCAGGAAAAGAGGGGGGACGAGAGCGCCCCCCCTCCTGAACCGCACCAGGCCACATGCCCTCAACATTGGGAGGGTGCTTTGGGGTAGCCCCCAAAAAACCTTGTCCCCATGTTGATGAGGACAAGGGCCTCATCCCCACAACCCTGGCCGGTGGTTGTGGGGGTCTGCGGGCGGGGGGCTTATCGGAATCTGGAAGCCCCCTTTAACAAGGGGACCCCCAGATCCCGCCCCCCTGTGTGAAATGGTAGCCTACCATTTCACTAAAAAACTGTCAAAAATGTTAAAAATGACAAGAGACAGTTTTTGGCAATTCCTTTATTTAAATGCTTCTTCTTTCTTCTATCTTCCTTCATCTTCTTCTTCTGGTTCTTCCTCCGGCGTTCTCGTCCAGCATCTCTTCCGCGGCGTCTTCTATCTTCTTCTCCTCGGGCCGCTCCGTACCCATGGCATGGGGGGAGGCTCCCGCTCTTCTCCTCATCTTCTTCTTTTCTTCTTCATCTTCTTCTCCGGCCGCTCCACATCCATGCTGGCATGGAGGGAGGCTCCCGCTGTGTGACGGCGTCTCCTCGTCTGACGGTTCTTAAATAACGGGGGGCTGGGCCACCCGGTGACCCCGCCCCCCTCTGACGCACGGTGACTTGACGGGACTTCCCTGTGACGTCACGGGGAATGCCACAGTCCCGTCATGTCCCGTGCGTCAGAGGGGGGCGGGGTCACCGGGTGGCCCAGCCCCCCGTTATTTAAGAACCGTCAGACGAGGAGACGCCGTCACACAGCGGGAGCCTCCCTCCATGCCAGCATGGATGCGGAGCGGCCCGGAGAAGAAGATGAAGAAGAAAAGAAAAGAAGATGAAGAAGAAGATGATGAAGAGAAGAGCGGGAGCCTCCCCCCATGCCATGGGTGCGGAGTGGCCCGAGGAGAAGAAGATAGAAGACGCCGCAGAGGAGATACTGGACGAGAACACCGGAGGAAGAACCAGAAGAACCAGAAGAACCAGAAGAAGATGAAGGAAGATAGAAGAAAGAAGAAGCATTTAAATAAAGGAATTGTCAAAAACTGTCTCTTGTCATTTTTAACATTTTTGACAGTTTTTTAGTGAAATGGTAGGGGTACTTTTGTACCCCCTTACCATTTCACACAGGGGGGCGGGATCTGGGGGTCCCCTTGTTAAAGGGGGCTTCCAGATTCTGATAAGCCCCCCGCCCGCAGACCCCCACAACCACCGGCCAGGGTTGTGGGGATGAGGCCCTTGTCCTCATCAACATGGGGACAAAGTGTTTTGGGGGGCTACCCCAAAGCACCCTCCCAATGTTGAGGGCATGTGGCCTGGTACGGTTCAGGAGGGGGGGGCCTCTCTCTCGTCCCCCCCCTCTTTTCCTGCGACCTGCCAGGTTGCGTGCTCGGATAGGGGTCTGCTTTGGATTTTTGGGGGGACCCCACGCCGGTTTTTTTTTTTGGCGCAGGGTTCCCGTTAAAATCCATACCAGGGGGACCCCACGTCATTTTTTTTTAAATTTTGGTTCGGGGTTCCCCTGTGGGGAATTCCCATGCCGTTTTTATCAATGAACTTCTATGTGTATTGTCGGACCGGCAATGCAATAGCCGCGAGTAGTTTTAAATGGCTTTTTTCCTTCGAAATGTCATTTTGCTGTCAGACTGTTCTAAACACGGGAAAAATGCGCCCCTTTACAGGCATACTATAGACACCCCCCAGCTACGAAATTTAAAGGGATATTACACTTTTATTGTTTGACTTTAAGCATTATTAAAATCACTGCTCCTGAAAAAACGGCCGTTTTTAAAACCTTTTTTTTGCATTGATCCATGTCCCCTGGGGCAGGACCCAGGTCCCCAAACACTTTTTATGACAATAACTTGCATATAAGCCTTTAAAATTAGCACTTTTGATTTCTCCCATAGACTTTTAAAGGGTGTTCCACGGCATTCGAATTTGCCGCAAAAACCCCAAATTGTTCGCTGTTCGGCGAACTTGCGAACAGCCAATGTTCGAGTCGAACTCATGTTCGACTCGAACGCGAAGCTCATCCCTAGAGGTGAATATAGGGCCAGGAGACCATGCTGGGGAGGTAAGTGAAGGCAAATATATATGAAGGACAACAAAAATAATTACCTAAAAATCCAGCATGCATGAGAACAAAGGGGACATTCACAGCATATTACAATCATGGTAATTAGGGAATGAGGAAAGAAATACAATATATTATCAAACATTAAATACAATAAAATTTGATATTAAAGGATAAAAATCTTACCTTAATATACTCCTTCTGCAGGACCCGGATGATGGCAGAACAGGTCTCTGGGATAATGATCCCCAAAGCCTGGGGGGAGATGCCTGTCGAGAACTTCAAGTCCTGCAGGCTTCTCCCCGTCGCCAAGTACCACAGACGACGAGCCTCTGCTCCGGAGTGATGGCTTGCCTCATGCAGGTATCCTGCCTACTAATATAAAGGGTCAGCAAAGCCAACAAACGGTGAAATACGGGGTCCGTCATCCGGAGAAAGTTCCTGAAGTCATCAGGATTATTCTCACGGATCTCACGGAGCAAAGGCATATGACAGAACTGGTCATGCTGAAGCAACCAATTCTTGGTCCATGAACTCCTCCCCACCCTGTTCATGGACTGGACTTGTGTCAAGTTAAGGACCCCAACACCAAGCCCCCGCACAGCACGAACTCTACGAGGAGTACGTATACGCAACATGGCTAGAAAACGGTCGGCTGCTCAGAACAAAGTAACAGAACGCACTGAAGAACAGCAAGGCCTGTGAAGAACGACCTGAAAAACAGTAACGAGCGGACAAGATCGCACTGAATAGTACAATACGAACTGACTGCACGCACTGAAGAGCAGATACAAACCCACAAGCACAAACTGAACAGCAGAAAACGATCTGAAAACCACAAGTCTGAAAAAGCGCGAATCGTCTCTCACCAAACTTTTACTAACACAAGATAAGCAAAAGGAGCCCAAAGGGTGCCGCGCTTGGTTCTGAACTGGCCTTTTCTAGTCTCGTCGTACGTGGTGTACGTCACTGCGTTCTTGGCGATCGGAAATTCCGACAGCTTTGTGCGACCGTGTGTACGCAAAACAAGTTTGAGCCAACATCCGTCGGAAAAAAAACATGGATTTTGTTGTCGGAATGTCCGATCAATGTCCGATCGTGTGTACGGGGCATTAGTGCAAACAATATTTAAAGCCAAGTTTTAGAAACAGGGAGGGGTTTATAGTAGAGCATTTGAGGTCTGTGTGTGAGTGAAAATCGAGGCACACAGATCCTGTGATAGGAGCAGTGACAGGCAATGCCTCAGGCTTGTCTCCTCCATTAGTGCAGAGTGGGTCAGAGCACAGAGGGCCCCATCCCCCTCACACTTTGTACCTATGGAGGAGACAAGTCTGAAGCGCTGCAGCAATGCCTGTCACTGCTGCTCTCTAGCTCCTGTCACAGGATCTGTGTTCCTCAATTCTCACTCACACAAAGGCCCAGTCACTGGAGCTGACTGCTTCTGCTTGGGGGCAGGGTGCTGATACCATCCACTGCCAGCTCAGAAGAAAGGAAATCTTCCATGCCTGTGAGAGAGATCTGAGAGGCTGATGTGAGGTCTGTGAATTTGGGGGGGGGGGTTTACCTATGCAGATGAGCTGGAAGGGGGCTGTGAAGACTGTGGATGGGATGAGACTGATGATGAGGAGGGACTGAGAAGCCCAAGGATGGGGGACTGTGAAGCCTGAGGATGGGGGAGACTGGAGACTGAGGGTGGGGGGAGACTGGAGACTGAGGGTGGGGGGAGACTGGAGACTGAGGGTGGGGGGACTGTGAGGACTGGGGGGGACTGAGGATAGGGGGGCTGTGAAGACTGAGTATAGGGGGGGAACTGTGAAGACTGAGCATAGGGGGGAACTGTGAAGACTGAGGATATGGGGGGACTGTGAAGACTGAGGATAGGGGGGGACTGTGAAGACTGAGGATGGGGGGGGGGGACTGTGAAGACTGAGGATAGGGGGGGGACTGTGAAGACTGAGGATAGGGGGGGGACTGTGAAGACTGAGGATAGGGGGGGGACTGTGAAGACTGAGGATAGGGGGGACTGTGAAGGGAAATATTAAGTCCTCCATATACCAAGACATGTTAGACAATTTCATGCTCCCATCTTTGTGGGAACAGTTTGGGGTTGGCCCCTTCCTGCTCCATGACTGCACACCAGTACACAAACAAGGTCCATAAAGACAGAGTGGAGACTGCAAGCCGGGCCTTCTCATCCACATCAGTGCCTGACCTTGTAAATGCGCTTCTGGAAGAATGGTCAAACATTCCCATAGAAATGCTCCTAAACCTTATGGACAGCCTTCCCAGAAAATTTAAAGCTGCTATAGCTGCAAAGGGTGGGCCAACTTAATATTGAACCCTACGGAGTAAGTCTGGGATGCCATTAAAGTTCATGTGTGTGTAAAGGCAGGCCTCCCAATACTTTTGGTAATATAGTGTATATACATATTAAGCAATGGGGCCCAGCTTACGATCTTGCACATAAGCCCACGGATTTCATAAAATGCCCCTGGTTGCCACCATCCATAAATAGAAGAGAGAAATCTCCCCCAGTGCTATGTTAAAGCAGTAGTTAACCGCAAAAATAATAAAAAATCTTCTCCCTGCAAGGCTATGTCATAATGTGCTAGTATGCATCACATACTAGCATATTCTGAAAGACTTACCTGAAAACAAAACCCTCCAGCGGCGCACTTTCACCGCTGACAGGGCTTCCATCTTCACCTGGTCTTCCTTCCAGGTTCGCGGGCTGCAGCCATCTGATCACGGCCACGGCACAGCTGTCTCAACAAGTGGCACGCTGTCCATTGAGAGAGCAGCGCCCATGCGTCGGTGCCATCACCTTCGCTGCATAAGTAAATATAACTATAAAAGGAGATATTTACTGTACCTACATTTAAGCCTTATACAGTCTTACCTGTAGGTATAAATCAACTAAAAACCCTTTACTACCACTTTAAGAGACACAATAGAAAATCCACCATTCGGCCATCTTGTTGTTCCAAGAACGCTTACCACAAAATGAATAATTAATAGGTATTAATAAGTATTTGTGAACTCTGGATTATATACCCTGTTTGCTATGTGTGCTCTGATGGTGTTATGTGTGTATGTATATACTGTATATACAGTATTGTGCAAAAGTTTTAGGCAGGTGTGAAGAAATGCTCTAAATGAAGGGGTTGTAAGGGCAGAAGTTTTTTTATCTTAATGTATTCTATGCATTAAGATAAAAAAGCCTTCTGTGTACAGCAGCCCCCCTCAGCCACCCCTAATACTTACCTGAGCTGATCTAGATCCAGGGATGTTGCAGCAGTGTCTTGTCTGCCCGGGACTCCCCTCATTGGCTGAGACAGCAGTGCAGCGTCATTGGCTCCCGCTGCTGTCAAAGTCAGCCAAAGAGGAGAGAAAGGGGGCGGGGTCAGGCCGCAGCTCCATGTCTGAATGGACACAGGGAGCTGTGGCTCAGCTTGGGTGCCCCCACAGCAAGCTGCTTGCTGTGGGGGCACTCAACAGTAAGGAGGGTCCAGGAGCACCAAAGAGGGAACCCAGAAGAGAAGGATCTGAGCTGCTCTGTGCAAAACCACTGCACAGCGCAGGTAAGTATTAAATGTTTGTTATATTTAACTAGTAAAAAAAAAAAAAAAGCACTTTAAGAATGCTTTCTAAAATACGTATATATTTTAATTGTTTAGTTTTTTCAATTTACAAAATGCAAAGTGAGCAAACAGAAGAAAAAATCTAAATCAAATCAATATTTGGTGTGACTACCCTTTGGCTTGCAATCAGCATCAATTCTTCTAGGTACACTTGCACACAGTTTTTGAAAAACTTGGCAGGTAGGTTGTTCGAAACAGTATCCATGTCTTGTATGGACAGGGACGGACACAGCGCCTCACAAACACATCATTGGGTACATTTGGAGACATTACCTATCTCCTACTGCACTGAACACTTGGCTCCCCAAGGACCCACGCAGGCTGCAGTTTTCTTATAAGCTCCTGAAACAGGTTCACCAGACAGTACCACCCCCACAAGAAGGATTACCTCACACACTTATCATTTCTGCCGCTACAGAATGCTCTGATGTGGACCTACATGGAGCTAAGGAGAAATAACATTCCTTCACATGATATGTCTCTCCACTAGCCACCGCTTTCCATGTGCATATGTGTTTATACAGACTTTTTCACCTTTTAAAGCTCTGATGAAGAGGTTATCCTCGAAATGCGTCAGCTCTTCTTTTAGCACTTGCCCCTGTTTGGGCATGTCCTACTTGTAACACTATATATGTACATTTTGTAACCCCCCCTTCACAAAACGTAGTATGTTTATTGTATATAGGCAATAATGAATCAATTACATTAGATAAATATATAAATACACAATTATAAATATATAAATATATAAAGTGTCTCTTCAGTATTGCAGCAGCGCTGTTCACCCCAATTGAACAGGGTCTCTTTCTTAATCTAATTCAGAAAGTTCAAACACGGATCTGATAGCCAGAGTCCCAGTAATAAAAAATCAAGATGTGTTCTGTGAGGGTAGTAATCCTTTCACCAAGCAATACACCACGTGCTGGGGTCCCCAATGAAAATTCACTCAGCAGAAATCAGATCAATAAAAGCCTTGATTAATAGTAGTAAATCTGCATCAATATCCAAAGCGACCACCAGATGTCAGTATTATTCCCAGTAGTTCCAATAGGATATGTAGAAGAAACAAAAATGCTCACATAGCGTGATACTGCTAAACATCTTTATTTAAACCATCCAAACATCCCCTTAAAACCATGCGTACCAAAATTTAATAAACATTGAGCAAAGATAACAAAGTGCACTGTGCCTGATTGCATCCTCCAGTCGTGAAAACCTGTCAGGAGCGCTCCCTGTGTGTAGCCACAGTCACACGCTTCCTGGTTCCTCGGTTGGTGGAGCGCATGTGTCACTTCCTGTGCGACACGTCCCTAACGTTTTGTCACTTCCTGGACTTCTTCTGAGGGCGTGACACACCAGAAAGGAGGCCGGTATTTAAATAAGTGGCAGGCGGAACAACCAATCAGCAGAAGCAAACGCCCGGATGACTCACACATCCCCGCCCCTAATGCTAAATACTGTCAGCAATGCGTGAAATAACATCATCCGGACATTCTGCTCCCACAGGTCGTATTAAGCATGACAATACCGGTTCTAGTGGAAGATGACCTAATGCATAAAAAACAAGTACCTTGAATACCTGCAATCATTCAGTGTATGGGGCGCGGACATTGATCCGCAGCGCTATCACTGAGCAAGCACACTTTCGGTATTCATTAAAACTGATTAAAATATTCACTCTCAAAATATAAAAGTTTTCAGTAAACAAGAATTGTCTAGCAATTTTACATCATACATTGCTTATCCTATGAATAAAGATAAAAACTGCATAGCGATTTCCTAGCACGTATTGAATAATCGCATACGCTAAAATGCACCTGATAAACATATGTTGGAAGAATAAATGTATTGTCTAGCAATTTTACATCATACATTGCTTATCCTATAAATAAAGATAAAAACTGCATAGCGATTTCCTAGCACCTATTGAATAATCGCATACGCTAAATTGCACCTGATAAACATATGTTGGAATATTAAAATAAATATATATTAAAATTGTATATCTAAAATGTATATATGTATATATATATGAACATATGACAATCCACATGTAAACATATGTACATAAAACATCTATATATAAAAAAATGATCATATTGGAGTCAAAATTTCATTATAATAAAACATTACACTGTGATAAAAAGAAACATTACATTACATTACTATAAAAAGAAACTGGAACCATACCCCAGGGTATGTCTATGTGTCACTGATGAAACAATTTATGTCAAGCTCTATGTTAAGACCCTTAGGGGGTCAGAGTGGTGAAGAAAGTGATTGACCCTCCTAAACGTCCTCTGACATTTTGGGATCGCAACGGCTTTTTTGCGTGCAGGAGATGCAAAGCCTGCAGGGAGGTCTCCAGACCTCTTAGAGGAATTGATAGTTTCCTTTCCTCGATTAATAATCGCAGTTTCGGGATTAAACAATTCATTACATGCAACAGCACCTTTGTGGTGTATGCATTGAAATGTCCTTGCGGTTTAATCTATATAGGCCGTACAAAAAGGCTATTACGGGTGAGAATAGCTGAACACATAAACAACATAAAAATAGGCTATAAGGATCATAACGTCTCACTGCATTTTAAATTAAAACATAATAGTGACCCGACGGGATTGGAATTTTGGGGGGCTGAACATCTCCAGTCCCATTGGAGGGGCATAAATCACATCCGAGAGTTATCCAAACGTGAAACCCATTGGATCTATTCTGTGGATGTGATTGCCCCTAAGGGTCTTAACATAGAGCTTGACATAAATTGTTTCATCAGTGACACACAGACATACCCTGGGGTATGGTTCCAGTTTCTTTTTATCACAGTGTAATGTTTTATTATAATGAAATTTTTACTCCAATATGATCATTTTTTTATATATAGATGTTTTATGTACATATGTTTACATGTGGATTGTCATATGTTCATATATATACATTTTAGATATACAATTTTAATATATATTTATTTTAATATTCCAACATATGTTTATCAGGTGCAATTTAGCGTATGCGATTATTCAATAGGTCCTAGGAAATCGCTATGCAGTTTTTATCTTTATTCATAGGATAAGCAATGTATGATGTAAAGTTGCTAGACAATTCTTGTTTACTGAAAACTTTTATATTTTGAGAGTGAATATTTTAATCAGTTTTAATGAATACCGAAAGTGTGCTTGCTCAATGGTAACGCTGCGGATCAATGTCCGCACCGCATACACTGAATGATTGCAGGTATTCAAGGTACTTGTTTTTTATGCATTAGGTCATCTTCCACTAGAACCGGTATTGTCATGCTTAATACGACCTGTGGGAGCAGAATGTCCGGATGATGTTTTCCTGGTGCCTCCATGGCAGCATACCAATGGTTGGTTGCTCCGCCCCCGACCAACCCACAGGACCACTTTAACTCTATAAATAAAAGAGTTGTTCCTCCCCACCGTCATTCTTTTCTCTGTCCTCGTTCCTACAGGATCAAGCGCTCAGCCCTACCTCACTGCTTTATGGTGTGACCATTGCAGGTTCATGCTCTCCTGTAGTATGGAGTCCCATTGCTTGGGCTGCTAAAAGCGCCAGATAAGTATGGGAGCCCGTTTTTCTGTGGATCTTTTTGGGGCTGGTGGGTTAACAGGAGCCAGTTTTTCTCTCCTATATATTCCCTTGTTCGGCATACTAAAACCCTGAATGCTTAAATGCTTGTGCTTTTTACAAAAACGCTATGAGGTTTTTTCCTACCTCCACAGCATGCCTCATGTGCCTGTATAGCACTCCTCTGAGTGTGCAGGGCGGGGCCTTGGCGTGATGTCACGGTGCATGCTCGGTAGCACTGTGAAGTCGACGGCGGCCATCTTGGGACTCCCAGACCGCTCTCTAGTATATAAGAGAGCTTACTGTCAGTAGAGGAGCAGCTGCCTTAGAGGAAGCATCTATGAGGTGTCCTCTCCAGCTCCTTTATCGACTCTGTGCTATGGAGCCCAGCCAAGGTACCAGGGAGGAATGGGAGTACATATATATATATATATATATATATATACCTATATGTATGTATATAAAAAAATATATATATATATTTTTTGTTGTTCTTCCCTCCTCTGCAAAATCCTTTTTTGTTTTTAACTACTTTTATATTAAATGTTAATCGTTCCTTTTCAGCTGTCCCTAGTACTATAATGCCACATCAAAAAGATCCTCAACATACCACTAGGTAAGGGCTGCAACTTTCAGGTAAGTTTTTTATCAAGAGAAAAGAGCACCCCGGGCTGATTGAAACACCCTTGTCTTTGTTTCTATTTTTTGTCTTAGCCCGCATCACGGATCTTCCCGCAGATCATCCCATAGAGATTCTACAGATAGAAGATCAAAGGACCATAGGAGCTCGGGTCATTCTCATTCGTCCTCGGCCCATACTTCCCGCAGTGGGAACAGATCATCCCGACATACCTCTAGTAAACAGGACTCCCAGCACAGACCTGTGTATCCAGGAGAGAAAGCATGCTGGGTGTGTGGCAAACAAGCCCTCCCTGATAAATTGGTATGTGGTCAATGCCTCCTGGAAGCTACAGGAGACAAAGAGAGAGAGAAACTCGAGTCAATGGAATCAATCAAAAGAATGATCAAAGACTCTATCCGGGAGTTAGCCTTATCCCAAGATCAAGAAACCCCACCCGCAGATGAAGCAGCAGTGAATACACCCAATCCACAGCCAGACACAGAGGTTATTTCTGAAAGCGATTCGGATGTGGGAGAAGAGAATGCTTCAGCCTTTGATTTTGCTCTAGTGGAACCCTTTATCAATGCGGTAAAGGACGCAATCCAATGGGAGGAAGATCCAGAGCCTCCATCTAAAGCAAAGAAATATTTTCCACACCTGAAGAAAAAATTATCAACCTTCTCCTTAATGGAAGAAATAAAGGAAGTTGTGACAGATGAATGGCAGAAGGTGGATAAAAGACCCTTAGCTTACAATCGTTTTCTCAAATTATACCCACTTGCTGAAGCAGATGCCCAGCTTTTTGATTCGCTTCCAACGAAGTCATCCGGGCGTTTGCTTCTGCTGATTGGTTGTTCCGCCTGCCACTTATATAAATACCGGCCTCCTTTCTGGTGTGTCACGCCCTCAGATGAAGTCCAGGAAGTGACGAAACGTTAGGGACGTGTCGCACAAAAAGTGACGCATGCGCTCCACCAACCAAGGAACCAGGAAGCGTGTGGCTATACACAGGGAGCGCTCCTGACAGGTTTTCACGACTGGAGGACGCAATCAGGCACAGTGCACTTTGTTATCTTTGCTCAATGTTTATTAAATTTTGGTACGCATGGTTTTAAGGGGATGTTTGGATGGTTTAAATAAAGATGTTTAGCAGTATCACGCTATGTGAGCATTTTTGTTTCTTCTACATATCCTATTGGAACTACTGGGAATAATACTGACATCTGGTGGTCACTTTGGATATTGATGCAGATTTACTACTATTAATCAAGGCTTTTATTGATCTGATTTCTGGTGAGTGAGTTTTCATTGGGGACCCCAGCACGTGGTGTATCGCTTGGTGAAAGGATTACTACCCTCACAGAATACATCTTGATTATTTATTGGTGGGACTCTGGCTATCAGATCCGTGTTTGAACTTTCTGAATTAGATTAAGAAAGAGACCCTGTTCAATTGGGGTGCACAGCGCTGCTGCAATACTGAAGAGACACTTTATATATTTATCTAATTGATTCATTATTGCCTATATACATGTTTTACTATTTAAGCAGCTGCTACTAGTCATATAATCATTTATGTGCCGCACATACACCGTTAGAATATTGTACTAAGCGCAGAGCATTGTTGTTTTTTTGGGACGGGCATATACAACATACATTCATTCAAGGTAGTATGTTTATTCTTCCTTACATGTATGTATTTTATTGCTTATGAATTAAAAACTGTATGATGTGATGCCAGTGTCTGATCACGCGCCTTCCATCCATTCCTCCCACACTATCTTCTTCAGACCACCCCGGGTCAGTCCAGGCAGCGGGACATTCATGACCACTCTCTTCAATTTTGGCCTTCATAATAACACTAAGTACCCATACTAACAACACCCCCATGAGCGCAGGAGTTAATCTTTTTTGTTTACAGGTTGTTCCAAATACCTTGGAGAACTAGCCACAGATCTACTGTGGATGTAGGATGCCTCAAATTCTTCTGTCACTTCATGTAATCCCAGGCAGACTTGATAATGGGATTAGGGCTCTGTGGGGGACAAACCATCACTTTCAGGACTCCTTGTTCTTCTTTACGCCGAAGAAAGTTCTTTATGACATTGGCTGTATGTTTGGAGTTGTTGTCCTGCTGCAGAAAAAATTGGGGCCAATCACACGCCACTCTGATGGTATGGAATGATGGATAGGTATCTGCTTGTATTCCAGAACCCAGTCCAGGGATACAAAAACCCAGAGAAAGCTGTGCAATAGACTTTATCCACTCAGTACAGACATGTAAGAGCCCTCAACTCTGCATTCACGAGTACACTCTGCCATTTTTGCCTACTTTTACACAGGGACAGGGCCTCACACTGCAAATATACAGTATAATATATATACACACACACACGGTATCTCACAAAAGTGAGTACACCCCTCACATTTTTGGAAAATATTTTATTATATCGTTTCATGTGACCGTGCTGAAGAAATAACACTATGCTATGTCATGTGACTCGTTAGTTTTACAATGTCTCAGGTGTGACTGGGGAGCAGGTGTGTTAAATTTGGCGTTACCGCTTTCACTCTCTCACACTGGTCACTGGAAGTTCAACATGGCAAAGAACTCTCTGAGGATCTGAAAAAAAGATTTGTTGCTCTACAATAAGATGGCCTAGGCTATAAGAAGCTTGACAAGACCCTGAAACTGAGCTGCAGCACGATGTCCAAGACCATACAGCGGTTTAACATAACAGGTTCCACTCAGAACAAAGAAGTTGATTGCACGTGCTCAGTGTCATATGCAGAGGTTGTCTTTGGGAAATAGACGTATGAGTGCTGCCAGCATTGCTGCCGAGGTTGAAGGGATGGGGGTCAGCCTGTCAGTGCTCAGACCATACGCCGCACACTGCATCAAATTGATCTGCATAGCTGTCATCCCAGAAGAAAGCCTCTTCTAAAGATGATGCACAAGAAAGCCCGCCAACAGTCTGAATGCAGACTAAGGACATGGATTACTGGAACCATGTCCTGTGGTCTGATGAGACCAAGATAAACTTATTTGGTTCAGATGGTGTAAAGTGTGTGTGGCGCCAACCAGGTGAGGAGTACAAAGACAAATGTGTCTTGCTTACAGTCAAGCATGGTGGTGCGAGTGCCATGGTCTGGGGCTGCATGAGTGCTGCCGGCACTGGGGAGCTACAGTTCATTGAGGGAACCATGAATGCCAACATGTACTGTGACATATTGAAGCCGAGCATGATCCCCTCCCTTTGGGGACTGGGCCACAGGGCAGTATTTCAATGTGATGACAACCCCAAACACACCTCCAAGACGACCACTGCCTTGCTAACGAAGCTGAGGGTAAAGGTGATGGACTGGCCAAGCATGTCTCCAGACCTAAACCCTATTGAGCATCCATGGGGCATCCTCAAATGAGAGGTGGAGAAGAGCAAGGTCTCTAACATCCACCAACTCTGTTATGTCGTCATCGAGGAGTGGAAGAGGATTCCAGTGGCAACCTGTGAAGCTCTGGTGAACTCCATGCCCAAGAGGGTTAAGGCAGTGCTGGAAAATAATTGTGACCACACAAATATTGACACTTTGGGCCCAATTTGGACATTTTCACTTAGGGGGTGTACTCACTTTTCTTGCGAGGAGTTTAGACATTAATGGCTGTGTGTTGAGTTATTTTGAGGGGACAGCAAATTTACACCGTTATAGAAGCTGTACACTCACTACTTTACATTGGAGCAAAGTGTCATTTGTTCAGTGTTGTCACATGAAAAGATATAATAAAATATTTACAAAAATGTGAGGGGTGTACTCACTTTTGTGAGATACTGTATATATCCAAAATTGGTTTAGAGGCACTCACGGGTGTTGCAGAGGAGGAAGATCAAAAACAGCAGTGTTTTTATTGTCAACGTTTTGATGAAGCGCAGTCCATCTTTCTCAAGGTGTCATAAGAAAGATGGACTGAGCTTCATTGAAACGTTAACAATAAAACACTTCTGTTTTTGATCTTCCTCCTCTGCAAGACTCGTAAGTGCCTCTGAACCAGTTTTGGATTTATATGGATTTCTTTGTGGGTGAGCACCTGGGCAATTACATACACTATATTGCCAAAAGTATTGGGACACATGTCTTTACACGCACATGAACTTTAATGGCATCCCAGACTTACTCCATAGGGTTCAATAAAGTTGGCCCACCCTTTGCAGCTATAACAGCTTTAACTTTTCTGGGAAGGCTGTCCATAAGGTTTAGGAGCGTGTCTATGGGAATGTTTGACCATTCTTCCAGAAGCGCATTTGTGAGGTCAGGCACTGATGTGGACAAGAAGGCCTGGCTCGCAGTCTCCACTTTAATTCATCCCAAAGGCGTTCTATCGGGTTGAGGTCGGGACTCCGTGCAGGCCAGTCAAGTTCCTCCACCCCAAACTCACTCATCCATGTCTTTATGGACCTTGCTTTGTGCATTGGTCCAAATCATTTGGTGGAGGGGGGATTATGGTGTGGGGTTGTTTTTCATAGGTTGGGCTTGGCCCCTTAGTTCCAGTGAAGGGAACTCTTAAGGCATCAGCATACCAAGGCATTTTGGACAATTTCATGCTCCCAACTTTGTGGGAACAGTTTTGGGATGGCTCCTTCCTGTTCCAACATGACTGCACACGAGTGCATAAAGCAAGGTCCGTAAAGACATGGATGAGTGAGTTTGCGGAGGAGGAACTTGACTGGCCTGCACAGAGTCCTGACCTCAACCTGATAGAACACCTTTGGGATGAATTAGAGCAGAAACTGCGAGCCAGGCCTTCTAGTCCAACATCTCTGCCTGACCTCCCAAATGCGCTTCTGGAAGAATGGTCAAACATTCCCATAGACATGCTCCTAAACCTTGTGGACAGCCATCCCAGAAGAGTTCATGTGTGTGTAAAGGCAGGTGTCCCAATACTTTTGGCAATATAGTGTATGTGTGTGTGTGTGTGTGTGTATATGTGTATATATGTATATGTGTGTGTGTATGTATGTGTGTGTGTATATATATATATATATATATATATATATATATATATTTCATTCAGGTGCTGGGTAAGTAAGAGGCGGATTCCCTACAATTAGGGATGCACCAATACCATTTTTTTTTTTTTTTTACAACGAGTAGAAGTACCGATACTTGTTTTTTAGTACTCACTGATATCAATTACCCACCGCAACTGTTTTGTTTTCACTTCAGCTGTCAGCAATGGCACAAAGCATTGAAAAGTTATTTACAAATGAAACAAATTGATTTTTGTTTTTAATTTTGCGCTTTTTCAATGTGAAATGTGTAAATATATGTTAACATATATGTGCAAAAATATTCACTAAGAAAGCAAACAAAAAAAAAAGTTTTAATTGTTTATCATTTATAAAATAGACATGAACAAAAAAAAGCAGGAAATTAATAATTAAATGGAGGAGAGAGGGGAGTTAATTATAGCTGATTAGAGTAAATTACGGGTTAATAAGGGGTTAAACAGAGGAACATTTGTTCATCCCTTTGATCTGCAGATGAAGAAACAGAAAGATACAAAAAGAAACAATGTTTCTTTTTATTTTAGTGTTTCAGTGGCTGAGCAATGTTGTTAATAAACATTGCCAGCTGCTTTCTTTTTTTTTTTTTTTTTTTCACCGCTCCAATTACCGGACTTCTTTAACACTTTAGCTGTCAACAGGGGAGACCGACTGACGGCTCAAAGAACCAAGCCTCAAGGTACCAGTTTCAGATATCGGTGCATTTGTATGAGTACCAATACTTGTGCAAATACTTGGTATCGGTACAACCCTACCTACAGTGCACAGCTGCACCAAATTTTGCACTCTCCAGTTTTAGAAAATCAGCCCCATTGCCTTTATTCTTCTCTCTATTGAGATACTTATGCTTATGTTATGCTGCATCATCCTCCTCCTCAGCAGCCAGCAGGGGAATAGCTAAAGCCAAGCAAGCCTATAGACTTCTATGTAGAGCACTGAGAGTCTTGGGAGTGGTAGTTTGAGACAATAGCCATATAATAGGACAAATTAACTCCATGCAATACAAATCCCAATAGGTATTGTGCTGTAAGAGGAATGGAGAGATGACTTTTTATTAAAGTTCCCATAAAAACTCTTCTTGGCATTGAAGTAGAGAGGGAGATAGCACCTCTGTCTGGATATTTGCCTGTCAGCGGAAGACCATATCAGCGGAGATCCGAGCCTGAGACTGGGAGTGAGTACACCTGGGTTTAGCGCAGTAACAGAAGAGCCACATCATAACATTCACACTGCAGCAGCAAGGAGAATGGTGAGAGGGCTATTTTCGCTCATTGCTGATACTGCAGGGATTGAGCCACTGAAGCAGGACACCTAGGGGTTGATTTACTAAAACTGGAGCGTGCAAAATCTAGTGCAGCTCTGCATACAAACCAATCAGCTTCCAGGTTTTATTGTCAAAGCCTGATTGAACAAGCTGAAGTTAGAAGCTCATTGGGTACCATGCACAGCTGCACCAGATTTTGCACCCTCCAGTTTTAGCAAATCAGCTCCCAAGTGTATACAATCCATACTGCACTTATTTCAAACCCAGACTGCACCTACACCAACCCTATACCACATTATACCACATCTACCTTGCACCGGTGCTGAGACTATACCATACTTATACTGCACCTATACTGCATGCAGGTTAACTGGGACTGTCGTTAAGTGCAAAGACGCTCCAAATTGGCCCCAACAATACCCAGCAGAAGAACATCTCAAAGGACTGCCCCCCGTAATAAATATTTTGCAAGCCCCCTTTGTTCCCCTTGCCCCCTCTGCTTCCATCATTATTTTTGGACACTACATACCAAGTCAGTCTAAGACTAGCATTGTCACCATAAATGCACTCTGACAGTATAGTTCTAGTACTCAGTACACTGAACTTTATTACTCTTGACTGCTGAGGTGACCTTGCTACTGTTTATGCTGATCTTACCACTGTTAAATCATTTTAGGTTTGCCTAGTTACCAACCATATTGGATGACAGTATATACTGTAACTTTGCTTTTGCTACCTGGTTTAGGGCTGTTTTTCTGTGATATAACACTGCTATTGCATAGTAAATATTACTTTCAGTGATTTCCTGTGATATTGTATGTTTGTACACTCTGAGGCTGAGGTTCTTGAGAAGGTCAAGGCAAAGAACAGAGGACCCATCCTATCCAGTACCAATAACCTAGATAACGAGCTGGAAGAATGGTGCCAAGAGCAAAGTGGTCGACTGGGAGGGTGGGGAGCGTGGCCGGGATGTAAACAAGGATGGCCATGTGGCACTTCAGCTCCAATCCTGCCGGTATCCTATGATCCCATCACCTGGGCTCTTTTCCTCCATACCTGTCACTGCTGCCTACATTTTGGGTCCCCCGCGGCGGAATCCGGATGCCTCAAGGCCAGTCGCGCAAAACACTAGATCGCAAGGCGGTGTTCTCCGCCCCTCTCCTCCCATGGCCATCTTGGACATGAGGACTTCCACTATGTCTGCTGCTACACAGACATCCTCCGGGGATCCAACGGCTGCCGGCCCCACTGGGGCAGAGATTTTGGCAGCAATCACTGATACTAAAAGGAAATGAAGTGAAAGGAAATACTGTATATATTATTCTGGACGACCACCATTCTTGTAGGTACACCGACAGAGCCCTTAGATATCTGGAGACACAGAATGAATGAGAGGCAGGTTGTGCACTCATATGTTTGAATTTATTGAGCACGAACGTAGCCTATATTTAGTATAGAACAAAGGAGGGGGGGGTTAGGTTATATAGGACACCTGATAATTAGTCACATATCTTAGCTGATTGCCTAAGGCTAAACAGGATATTCATTCCGAAAACAGGCTTGACCACAATTAGCACAATGGGGGGGGGGGGGGGGGGGATGCTGTGCGAACATTCTTACACAATAAGAGACTTCACAGATGGCGGGGGTAAACTAAAATGGAGTCATGATGGTTCATTCATATTATTACAAAAGGCGCAGTTTGTAGATTAGATTAAAAACACAAGGGGCTTTTTACATGATCCTTTCACTAAGGAGGCACTTACAGCCAAGATAGATGTGCTGACCACAGATGTCAGTCTAATCAGGCATGACCTTGACAAATTCCATTCACGCATGTCAGAAGTGGACAAGTGTATCTCATGGGTGAAAGATGTGGCCCGATCTGACTCCACAGAACTTCATGCCTTACAGCTGCAGGTGAGAGCACTCCAAGCAAAAGCCGTAAATACTGAAAATCGGCTACACCACAATAATGTGCAGATTCTGGGCCTGCAGAGTTTGCTGAAACGTTCCTGGCACAACTACTATGCCTACAAGATCTCCCACCTACTTTAATGTTACCACTGAGGAACATGCCCACTTGTTGTGCCACGGAGGATCTATCTGTGTTGGGTCTTTGACTCCTGGCTGTTTCATGCTGTGTTCATCTGTGACGGGGCTCACTGTTCGCCATACTATGTCCTGCTATGTGGAGAACCCATACTACCGGAGCATGGTAAAGTGCCTTCCTGGAACTCTCTCTACTACTCCCACCCTTGATTCTACTTCTACAGTCTGGGACACTACAGATGTTCCCTCTACTATCTCTGGGATTGACAGTGTTTCTCATCTGAGCCCTCTCCATAACCCCCCTTTTTTTTTTCACTGGACATAGGATTTTGGATGTGACCAATCAACTGATTGTTATGGGATAAAAATCCCTACCTGTTCTTCCTCATGTTGAGTTGCACAGGTATGGATAGGGCTGGCAACATGGTGCCAAGTTGTTTGGGTTTACACACTGTAGCTTGTTTTTTTTTTTTTTTTTTTTTTGTGGTATTTTTTTTTTACCATTTTCATTTTGAAATGGTCATTATAATGCTCTGGCGATGGCTCGTATATCTCTTGCTGCCTTACAGATGCTTCTCTGTCCCCGATCCACTTATGCCTAATATTTCTCAATCTCTATTTTATCATGGCATCATGTGACTTTGAAGAATTGAAATTTATATTGTGGAATGTTAGAGGCCTAAATTCAAAATTTAATAGGTCACTCCTGTTCCAATATCTTAAGCCCCACATATCATCTTACATGCAGGAGATGCATCCTACGGGCAGCAAGAGTATGACAATAAAGAAGCCCTGGGTTCAAAGGACTTTCCATGCCACTTTTTCAAACTATGCCAGAGGAGTGCTTATCAGCAAAAAAGGATTGTTCAGCAAAAAAGGATTGTCCCCCATTGTCCGGCTAAACTGTTGATCATGGCTGATTTTAACCCTAATTTGTCTCCCACATTAGATAGGCCCACCCCAGTTAAACAATTTTCAGGTGACTTATCAGAATGGGCAACAGCAGCTGGTCTGAAGGATATATGGAGGTGGAAAAGCACGGTGAAATCATATCCGTGCTTTTCTTCCTCACACAAAACATCTTCCCACATTGATCTGTCCTTTGTCAACACACCCCTTTTAGCGGATGTTTTAGATGCTAAGTACCTACCCAGTGGGTTGTCATACCATTGCCCTTTGGAAGTAACCCTTCATTCTAGACCCTGTCTTAATAGGTCCTCGTGGCGTTTAGGGGCACATTGGGTTTCACACTTGGACATCTCTAAGAAAACCCCCACATCTTGCAGGAATATTGGGATATTAAAGGGGGAACATCCTCTTCAGACATAGAATGGACCGCTTTTAAATCCTTCAGGAGAGGCCATTACATCTCCATAGCTGCTGCCAAACAGGACCAGGAAGCTGATGTGCAATCCCTTCAGAATAAGGTACTCAAGCAAACCAATTGTTAAAACTCCAACCGTAACCCTGATAGATTTGAGTCTTTAAAATCCGCTAAGAGAGAACTATATTTACAAATGGCTGAAGTCACCAGATTAGACTTATTTAAAGGTACTGTAGACATTCTTTGAACAAGGGGATACAAATTGTGGATTTCTAGCACTGTTGTCCCAATATGATACCCCATACACCATGATTCCAGAAGTTCAGTCGCATACCGGCAAAATACTTACCTCTTCAGAGGATATTTTAGAGGAATTTAGATGGTACTATGCTGAGCTGTAAACCTCCTCTCTGCCACCATCTGCTGATCCACCAAATTTTACCTCCCTCCTGGATACCATGGCCCTGGGCTCGCTCTCAGATGAGGAACGCTCCACCCTAGTACGCCCCACACAGTCATACTATCCTTTTCTATATTAGTCTACCCTGACTACATTAGTCAGGGTAGATTATCTTTACTGTCAAGAGGCCCTGTAGTATTTATGTGACATCCATACGTTCCATGAGGAAAGAACTGTTTGGAATTTGTTCTAAGGCGTTCTAAGGAGCACATTTGGTTTAGGTCAGATAGTACATCCAAAAAATTGTGTATTGTAAGAGATTTCCAATGTCTTGTTATGTTTAGTTTTTGGTATAGTATCTATGGTCAGGTGCAATAGTGCCAAGTGGATGTTGGGAGTGATGGGTGATGGGATGAATTCAGAGATCAGTTTAAAAATTTGGTTCCGGTAGGAGGTGATGGATGGACAGAACCAAATATATGTATTAGGGAACCGATAGAGCCGCATTGGTGCCAGCATGTGGAAGGTGTGCTAGGATATACTTTCTAAAGTTTATATGGTGTTAAGTACCACCTATGAAGTGTTTTGTGATATAGTTGCCAATGATCTGTGCAGAGAGTCACTTTATAAGTCTCTAGTTTTCTACCAGCTTGCATTGGGAAATGTAAGCCCTGTTTCGCTTTCCCATTTACACAGGGTAATGGATTTTTGAAAATCGTGAGATCGGCTAATGATGCCATAAAATAGAGAAATACAGTTTATGCGTGGGGTTTTCCTTTCAAAAAATGTTACTATTGTTTGGTGTAAGGTTAATTCTGTTGGAATTTTAGTTATTTTAAGCAAATGGTGTAGTTGTATGTATCAGTAGTATTCAGTGCAAGGGAGGTTGTATTTTTGTTGGAGTGTAGAAAATGGGTGGATAGAGTTATCCTCCAATAAGTCTTTTATGTAATGTGTATAATGTATGCCCACTTTTACCCATGTAGATAAGTTTAGGCATGAAATGTAGATCTGCAGGCAGTGGTTTGGTAAGGGGAGAGTGGAAACCATATTACCTGAACAGAGAAGTTTAGTGCAGGGCCGGATAGCCTGGATTGTGGCTTGTAGCGATGGGAATAAGGAGTCTGGGGGTTTATACCCAGCTAATGTGGCCATTAGAATGTCTCTAGTACTTGGCGTCAACAGGGACTTGGCTTTTAGGATGGACCAGGTTTTGTTAGTATCATTTCTCCACCAGTATTTAGATTTAGGTCTAACAAGGAGGGTATACAGTATTGATAAAGTCTGGGCATGGATATACCACCTGCCCTTGTGTGTTTGCTCAGAATGGAAAGAGCAGCTCTTGGTTTAGTGCCTTTCCAAATAAATTTCGAAAGTGCTGCATGTAGCTTGGTAAAATGTTTATGGGGTATGGAGATGGGTACAGTGCAGAAGAGGTAAAGTAGTTTAGGGAAAATTATCATTTTAAAGGCTGCTATTCTGCCTATTGCTGATAATTCTGTGACTGTTAGTTTAGATAGTTCTCTGGGTAGGTTGTTCAAAAAGGGTTGGTAGTTTAAGGCAAATAGCTTAGATGTTATTGATGGGATCAGGATACCTAGATATTTGATATGTGAAGTTACCCATTCATAAGGTACGATCGTTTGAATAAGGTGTTGGAGATGCTGGGATATATTTAGGCCTAGAGTTTGTGATTTAATATCGTTAACTTTATAGTATGATATTGCTCCAAACTGTGTTAATAATGTTTGGATCACTGGCAAGGAGTTGAGCAGGTCTGATAAGATAAGCTCTAACGTCATCTGCGAACAAGCCTATTCGATTATCAATATGGCTTATTTGGATTCCTGTGATATTTGGAGAGGCTATGACCGAGTGTGCTATGGGCTCCATGACTAAGGCGAATATGAGAGGCGACGGTGGGCAACCCTGTCTAGTGCCATTATATCGAATGCCGATGATAATGCTCCGGATGAGTAAAATTTAGCTGAGGGGTGCGTGTAAAGCGCAATGATAGCTGAGAGTATAGGACCACAAAATCTGAACTTTTGCAGTACCGCCCCAAGGTACCCCCAGTGCACTTGTTAAAACGTCTTTTCGGTGTCTAATGCTAAATAAACCACCGCTGTTTTATGGAGTTCAGTGTGTTTAAGTATATGGATCATACGCCTAGTAGCGTCTGGTGCTTGGCATCCTTTGACAAAACCAACCTGATCTGGATGGATCAGAGAAGGTAATAAGTCCAGTAGTCGGAGTGCTGGTGCTTTTGCATCTATTTTTAGATCAAAATTTAAATGGGAGATTGGTCTATTATTACTGTGCAAAGAGGAGTCTTTATCTGGTTTGGGAATCATGGTTATCAATGCTTGTAGCATCTCTGTTGGGAATTAGCCTTCACTTAAGACCTTATTAAAGAAGTTCACTTGGTGGGGGGCAAGAACGTTTTCAAACTTTTTGTAGTACTCATTAGGGAAGCCATCTATACCAGGGGCTTTAGATCAGGGGAGGTCCTGGATTACTTTAAGTACTTCTGCAGTTGTGAAGGTGCAAGAGATGCTTAGTCTGTCCGTCAGAAAAGGAGGGATAGGTTGTTGAGGAATTGGTTAATTTGTTCTTCAGTGAATTGTGGGGTGCTTGAGTCATATTGGAGGTTAAATAAATTGGAGTAAAAATCTTTAAAGCGGGGTTCCACCCAAATTTTGAACATTATCTCTATGCATTCTCTTCCTTGCCTAGATGCTGACATGCTGTGTAAAAAAATGTAAATCGCCGTAATTACCTTTTTTTTTCTAATCTTCTTAGCACTTCCTGGTTTTCCTCCCATGGGAGTAGGCGTGTTTCTAGCCTCTCCCAGACCTCCCACAGTCCCCTGGGAGCTAGTCTCAGGCTTCCCAGCATGCATTGTGCAACAGCATCATCACAACATCTCGGTGAATGCTGGGAGCACAGCATTCACTGCATCCAGGAAATACATGCTTGTTGGCTTCAAATGCCCACAATGAAGATGGAAACCGCCTTCAGTGAATTTTATAAGTTATTCTTTACAACGAAATCGGACACAGGCAGACTTATTACACAGAACATGTGAGTAGATAATGATGAGAAGAAAAGTTTTTGAATGAACTCCAAAAAAAAAAAAATGATAGATAGGTGGACCCCCGCTTTAAAGACCTCAACTATATGGGAGGGGTCATACACTTTCATATTGTCACTGAGGTTTTTAAGGAAAGATATTCTGGTAGCTGCTACTTTCCATTTGATGCATCTAGCTAGGTATGAGCCAAGTTTGTTGCTCAAGGTGTATCTGTTAGCTTTTAGGTGTTTAATATGTTTTTCATGGTTATAAAGTAATAAGTCTGTTAGAGCGTTACAAAGTTGGAGTAGCATAGCAGAATTGGCGGAGGATGGGTCCTTCTTGGTAGCCTCTTCAGTTTTACATATAGAATTGGTCAGTTGGTCAAATTGTTGGGATCTATGCTTTTTTCCGCCAGCACCCAACTTTATTAGTATGGCTCTGAGGTATGCCTTATGGGCTGTCCAGAATGAGAATTTGGTAACATCATTAGTGTTGTTAAGTTCAAAATAGGATTGCAATGCTTTTTCAATCAATTGACTATGGTCAGGGTTAGAGAGGAGATGTGTTAAGCCTCCATAGAGGGGCGGTCTTGGGTGGTCCCGGGCTGTTGAGGTGCATAGTGATTGGGGCATGGTCTAACCAAATGATATTTTCTATAGATGAAGAAGCAATAATTGGGAGTGTGTCCATCATTCAACAATAAACATGTCAATTCTTGATTAAGATCGGTGAGAAGTGGAGAAGAAAGGGTAGTCCTCCTCTCCAGCATGGTGACATCTCCAAATGTCGAACAGACCATGTTTAAGGAAAAATGCATTTAAACAGGTTGAAGATCTCCTGGATTTAGCTGTGGTATCGATGGATGGATCCGCAACAGCATTAAAATCTCCTCCTATTATCAAATGTCCTTGACGGCATTTAGTAATTTGTTTGAGGAGTTTATTTAAAAACATTGTCGGTCTTATGTTGGGTGTATATACATTAACTAGAGTGTAGGTTACATCATTAATATCACAGATCAGAACAATGAATCTCCGTTTGTCATCAATTAGGGATGCTTTAAGTTGGAAATTGATAGAGTCCCTAATGGCAATCAGTACGCCTGCCTTCTTCTTTTCAGCATTAGCTGTAAAGATTTGTGAGAAGTGTTTCAATAAGAGTTTCGGAGGGGAATGTTTGAGAAAATGTGTCTCTTGTATAAATATGATATCTCCTTGGAGGTATAGAATCTCTTTCTGTAAGGCCCTCCGTTTGTGTGGGCTATTAAGGCCTTTCAGGTTGAGTGATACAATTTTAGGACCCATAGTCACAATGGATATAGTGTATGGTAGCTTGGCTTGATGGATACAAGACAGTAGAAGATGTTGTTGGATTCCAGACCGAGAAAGAGGCTGTCAGATGGTTAGGTGAATAATTTCCAAAGTCATGGTAAGTATCTTGGTTAAATGTGGCAAGTAGCGCAGTTACATGAGGAGCATACTGTGCTATGGTAAAGAAAAAATATATCCAAAATTTCCCAATAGGGAAAGGAAAACTAAAAAACAATTTGGTGCAAAAAACAAGCTCCATGGGCAATAAGGGACTCTTATTGCAAAGTGGGGGAAAGATCAAAAGGGTAACACAGAGAAACCCAAAAATGTCCGCCATATGGGTCAACATGGTTCGCCTGTAAGGCAGAGCCAGACATAAGCGGCTTTTCACATTGAAAAATGCAGAGATCAGAGTGAGATGTTGTAATGTTGTTGCGGCGGAAGCGATCCTCAAAATATGCTAATTTGGCCGACATGCTCTTGATTTCTTCCTCATGGTCATTATAAGCATCAATAACATCATTATGAGCATGGCAGATATCTTGTCCTCAGCGTGGGACACTCTAAGGGATAAGTCCTGGGCTGCAGTTGTCACATCGAAGAGCATGGCTGACATATCCATATGTAGAGATTCCTTAAGAGACAGGAGCATGTCTTTAAGGTCTGCAATAGTGGCAGGTTGAGAAGGGTAGGGATATTCCTCCAGTGGCCGCATTAATTGTAATGAGGAGCGGCGTATTGCTGGGAGCCGTTCTCCTCTTTCCTCATCTTCCTGCCAGGACTTTTTAAGCTTAGTAGGGCTGCAAGTGGTGGGAGTGTCAGAAGGGGAAGACTCACCATTTGTCTGGTCCTGGGGGATCGTGCTGACATTGTATGGAGCCATTTGTCTTCTCTCTGCTGCCCTGTTGTTGCTGTGTGCCTCATGTGAGGTGAAGCTACCGCCATGTTGGTGTGGTCTGCCTCCCGTTGGTGGGTAGAAGTCTGTCAGCTTCTGCCGTCCAGATCGAGTGTTTCTCCTCTTGGACATGGTGGGCAGATGCCTGGGCAGTGTGTGGTGATGGTGGGGTGAGAAGGAAGTCTCTCATGTTGCTGTGTGTGATCGCTGTGAGAGCCACAGAGCTGGAGCTTTCTCACTCAGCATCCCTTGCAGTCCTGCTGCCAGTCACGCCCCCCAATACTATCTTTTTCTCATGGTAAGGCACCCGGTCCAAATGGTTTACCAATAGAATTTTACAAAGCCAATGGAGACCTTCTTGCCCCGCTACCAGCGTCCCTCTTTAGCTGGTGTTTGGCGGAGGACAGGCTTTCCCCTTCCATGAGTAAGGCACATGTAATTCTTATATACAAACCCCTCAAAGACCTGACAATGTGCGCCTCCTACAGGCCAATCGCTTTATTAAACTGTGATCTCAAAATACTTACCAAACTTCTTATGTGTACGCTCAACACTCTTCTACACTCAATTGTAGATGCAGATCAAACCAGGTTCATTGCCCATCAGGCCGCAGATGTTAATTTGCGGAGACTATATACAAATATACATGCCCCACACACCAATACAGGTTTCAGAGTAGTTGCCTCCCTAGACAACTACTTTTGATACTGTTAAGTGGCCTTACTTGTGGGAAGTGTTGAGAATGGGATTTCCCTTTCTCTTTATAAGGTCTTTGCAAACAATTTACAAAAACCCTACTTCAATGATCAGACTAGGAGGTGGCTTGTCAGCGGAATTTGAGTTGTATAGAGGTACCAGGCAGGGCTGCCCTCTTTCCTCAGCACTTTGTGCAATTGCTTAGGAACCAGTGGCAGAGGCCCTTCTGGTGTCCCCACTTATTCGTGGGTTGAAAATTGCCTGGCTGGAGGAGAGGGTGGCTCTATACGCTGATGACCTGTTAATATTTTTGAATGACCCAGGTCCCTCCTTAGAGGGGGCATTCCAAATCTTAGAGGCATTCTCTATAAACAAAACAAAACCTATAAACAAAGGTTATAAACAAAACCAGGTTATATAAACAAAAACAGGTTATAAACAAAACCTGTCAGACGGCAACTCCCTTGGACTCACTTTCCTGCATCTTAGGGGCTATTGATGAAGATAATCCCCCTGAAACCATTGCACCAATAACCAGATTGTTTGTTTTTCTTTGCTAGTAAACAAATTGCTTTAAATGGTTATCTTCTTTCCATTCGACCACACAGGAAAGGTTCACACAAATTAACATTGTCCTACGTAGGAATAAAGCAAATTTCTTTAGGGGTTGCCAGAATAAACTCAATGGCTGTGTACTCTAGGGCTAGCCCCTTTATTGCTTGTTCTTCAACAAATAATTTTAATTCTAAAGTGAAGTGTTCCATTGTTGGTGGGAATTGATTTGATTTACAGAGCGATTATTGCTGATGTGAATGGTTTACTTCTGCTTCCTCATCTTTCCACTAGGAAACTTCTTGTACATCTTGTAGATGTTTGCTTGTTACCTTGATTTTTACTGGCACATAGTAGTAATAAAAACTTTGCAACATTTGAAAGTTTATATACTAATTTTTGTCTCTTACTGTACTGCATTCTTATTCTAAATGCTAGATCACAAAAAGCTTATACATTTTAGTTCAGAGGTCTTTACTACTGTCAGTGATCTATTCCTTGTATGTTTTTTTTCTTTTTGTCAATACATATCAAAATAAAAAATCCAATAAAAAAAGGTGGTTGTTAGAGATGAGCTCAGACATCTTTTGAAACTCATGTCAAACCCAAACTCTGAACTCCTGTTAACTCTTTTACTCCAATGAGCTGTGGGCCAGCCTGTAGTTCATTGGAGTACAAAAAAAACAGGAGTTTGGGTTAGAGATGAGTTTGAAGGATGCCCAAGATCATCTCTAGTGCCTACCCTCGCTTTGCTTATAAAGTACATTTAAGCAGGCTTGACCATTATACTAAGTGCAATGCAAAGCATTTTATAGAATTTTTCAAATACATTGCATGTGGCAAAGCAGCGTAAGTGCAGCCCAAAGTAGGTTTGGCTTGGATGGTTTCTTAAAATCCTTTATACATAACCCCGTAAATAATATTCTTAAAGTGACACTAAACTAAAATCAATTGATATACAGTATGTATTCATAATGTCCATATGTATGGAAAGGAACATACTCGGCTGATCTGAAAGAACTAGTTATATCCCCCTAAATTTTCTTGCTCGTTCAATAAAGCCTCATCTCTCCCAGCCCCCCGAAACAGTGCTATCCAAAAAGGGCTTAAAGGACAGAGCCTCATTAAGCCTGGGTGGTGAGGTAACATTTAGGCTTAGTTCAAATATATGCAAATTGGATGCATTTTGTACACCAGATTGGCATAACATGTGAACCAAACTGGCTTTAAATATAGCCTGTTAACATACAGTGGGGACGGAAAGTATTCAGACCCCCTTACATTTTTCACTCTGTTATATTGCAGCCATTTGCTAAAATCATTTAAGTTCATTTTTTTTCCTCATTAATGTACACACAGCACCCCATATTGACAGAAAAACACAGAATTGTTGACATTTTTGCAGATTTATTAAAAAGAAAAACTGAAATATCACATGGTCGTAAGTATTCAGACCCTTTGCTCATTATTTAGTAGAAGCACCCTTTTGATCTAATACAGCCATGAGTCTTTTTGGGAAAGATGCAACAAGTTTTTCACACCTGGATTTGGGGATCCTCTGCCATTCCTCTTTGCAGATCCTCTCCAGTTCTGTCAGGTTGGATGGTAAACGTTGGTGGACAGGCATTTTTAGGTCTCTCCAGAGATGCTCAATTGGGTTTAAGTCAGGGCTCTGGCTGGGCCATTCAAGAACAGTCACGGAGTTGTTGAAGCCACTCCTTTGTTATTTTAGCTGTGTGCTTAGGGTCATTGTCTTGTTGGAAGGTAAACCTTCGGCCCAGTCTGAGGTCCTGAGCTCTCTGGAGAAGGTTTTTCGTCCAGGATATCCCTGTACTTGGCCGCATTCATCTTTCCCTCGATTGCAACCAGTCATCCTGTCCCTGCAGCTGAAAAACACCCCCACCTTGCTTCACTGTTGGGACTGTATTGGACAGGTGATCTCCACACATACCGCTTAGAATTAAGGCCAAAAAGTTTTGTCTTTGTCTCATCAGACCAGAGAATCTTATTTCTCACCACCTTGGAGTCCTTCAGGTGTTTTTTTTAGCAAACTCCATGCGGGCTTTCATGTATCTTGCACTGAGGAGAGGCTTCCGTCGGGCCACTCTGCCATAAAGCCCCGACTGGTGGAGGGCTGCAGTGATGATTGACTTTCTACAACTTTCTCCCGACTGCATCTCTGGAGCTCAGCCACAGTCATCTTTGGGTTCTTCTTTACCTCTCTCACCAAGGCTCTTCTCCCCCGATAACTCAGTTTGGCCGGACGGCCAGCTCTAGGAAGGGTTCTGGTCGTCCCAAACGTCTTCCATTTAAGGATTATGGAGGCCACTGTGCTCTTAAGAACCTTAAGTGCAGCAGAAATGTTTTTGTAACCTTGGCCAGATCTGTGCCTTGCCACAATTCTGTCTCTGAGCTCTACAGGAAGTTCCTTTGACCTCATGATTCTCATTTGCTCTGACATGCACTGTGAGCTGTAAGGTATTATATAGACAGGTGTGTGGCTTTCCTAATCAAGTCCAATCAAAATCGGCTCAAAAACGATTTGTCGATTTTGTGCCCATTAACTGGCCGAAAAAAGAACAAACTGTCTAAATGACCAAATTTCGGCTGATTTTTTTCATATAGTCTCAGGGATGCTTTTAATGGTGTGACCCGGAGGATAAGGAAATTGTTTCAAATCTCTATCAAAAACCCACTGCAGGGAACATGCTTTTGCGTGCTGATTCCAGTCATCCGGGTCACACCATTAATAGCATCCCTGTAGGTCAATTCCTCAGATTAAAAAGGTTATGCAGTAGACAATCCGATTTATGAACGGGAAGCGACACAGATGGGCATAAGATTTGAAGAGAGAGGAAATTCAAAGTCTGTTATCAATAGAGCATTGCAAATTACCAATAAGGTACCCCATCACAAATTGCTTTCTGTTAAAGCAGTTGAACATTCCAAATATGGTAAATCATGACAATCTAATTATATCCGCATGTTCTCTACCCCATATAGTGCAGAATTTCATAACATTAAAAAGATTGTTATCAAATAATATTTGCCAGTTCAAACGATCCCATCTATTCTCAAATTTAAAATAAAGGCATACGTAAAGTATCTAGGAAAACACCTTCTCTTAGTGCACTTTTATCACCCAGCCTTTATACCAGTAAAAAGAATAAAACCAATTGGTTATCTTTTAGGGGCACATTCAGGTGTGGTGGTCGATGTTGTTCATATTGTCCCTTTATTCAAGGGAGCGATGTGGTCACCTCCACCTCCACAGGTAAACAGCACAAAATACAGTCCTTCATTAATTGCAACACACGCTACATTGTATATGTCATTACATGCACAATCTGCTCAATTCAATATGTAGGCAGAACAACGTGTAGACTTAAAGATTGTCTTTACGATCATCTTTACGATATAGACAAGGAACATTCCACCAATGTGGCACACCACTGGAATAAATTCCATTCTAACAATACTTACAGTTTAAAAATTCAGGGCATTGATAAAATAGTGACACCACTTAGAGGCGGCAACAAATTCAGCCTCTTGTGTAAACAAGAGGTACGTTGGATATTTACTTTAAATACTAGAGGGCCTATTGACCTTAATTTTGAATGGGACGTATCCCATTTTTATTAATGCGATCTCATTGCTAGCGAATATTATTGTAGTTTTGATTTTTTTGAACTTTACCAATACATTTATCTTCTTTCGATACTGTATAATGCTTCCTTCTAGTGTTTTGACATGGTTGCACTCATGCCGCCGCTTTCCAGCATGTTTATGTATTAGCATTTTTATATGCATATATTTAACTTTTTGCATTTTCTGTATTCATTTATATATAGCAGGGCGGCATGGTTACTCCCATGTTTGTTACATTTTCATCCATATAGGGCAGGTAAGGATCATCTAGATTTTTCAATTTACCTATCATCTTTTTCTGCAGCATGAGGAGCGAGACTGTTTGTCTTCCTCTGTGTATCATATCATTCAAGGCTCATCGCAGTACAGTAGTGATTTTACACTCTTTCACTGTCATTCCTGTACTCTGTTTGGGCTTTGTTCAATACTCAGAGCCTGCCTATGTAGCTACTGTCTTTATCCTGTGAGGCGAGATGCTTCTTTGTCTTGCCCTGCTTATTATACAGTGTTTAGAATTATATGTGTTTTGGCCATCACTCTGTATTTTTTTTTGTTGCCATTCAGCTCCATACTCATACTGCTTTGGGTAAAGTGCTGTTCTGCTTACTTATTGCTTGGTTTAGCGCTGTTAGCCGCCGCCTCACACTGCAGCATGCACAGTGAGACTGAGGCTTTTTATCGCACATTTCTCTGTATTTAAAATTAATCTCCGCCCATTTTAATTCCTTGGATTTGTGCTGCACTGTGTTGCCTATTGTTTGATTCAGCACTTTCAGCCACCGTCTCACATTGCAGCTTGCGGAGTGAGACTGAGACTTTTCATCGCACATTGCTCTGCGTTTAAAATCCATCTCCGCCCACTTATTGTTTGGGATTTGTGCTATACTGTGTTAGCCGCTGTCTCGCTCTGCAGCTTGCAGAGCGAGACTGCGGCTTCTGCATGCACATCCTTCCATGCTTAAAATTAAAAAATAAAATCAAAATTAAAATTAAAATGAATCATTCTTCTATCTTTACATTTCTCTTTGTATGTAGCCGGGGTCCAACTAAATATCCTTTTTTCCTTCACGACACTATATGCCTCTTGAATTAATTTACTGCCTCCAAGTTTAAATATTTTTCACCTTGGATTAAAACTTTTATTTAGGTGTTTATAGATAGCTATACTTTGGAGGTTTCTCTATTTATTTTTGCATCTCTTGTTCATGATAGGAATATTGGAATAATAATGATTATTTTTCAATTGATACATATATACTTTTTAATCATAAACAATTCTTTTATTAATTGTTTAATGTTTATGGGTAGTGTGTCTATGGATCGTCACATATTGACTGGTGTTGAGGTCCTTCTAAAAATAATTAAGATAATTTGTTGGATACATATATTTGTATTTATATCTACTTATGTATGCATTTTTTATGACTATATCCACATCTTCTGTTTGTTTTTGGGTTTTTTCTATCATGTCATAGGACAGATTACATATTTTTTCATATAATTTATTTCCAATTTGATGCCTTTATGTTTGCGACTGCTTTAGTGGGAAGTCACACTTTAGGAGCATTGTTATGCACATGTTTGAAAATGACTGCTCCTCTTTTGAGTACGCACCCCCCTTTTTGGGTTGATAGTATTTAATTGTTTTTGGTGTGCATTTTGCTTCCCTCCATTTCAGCTGCTGTACATTTCAGGCATCAATTAAGGTCTTATTGTTTGGGGAGGTTCCTTACAGGATAATGCGACCTTTGATAGGCCATTCATTTATTACCACCTCTATATACACACAGTCAAATGATTTTAATAATTTAGCTATGATTAAGCACCAATGTATGGTGTGAAACATGTTAGCCAGTCTTCCCTGTTTTCTTCATGTATGAAGTGACTGTGTTGGATTTTTAAATATTTTTCAATAAAGATGCCTTCAACGGAGTGCAACCGTCCAGGAACTTTTTTTTCCTTCCATCAAAAAGTTAATTTCAGTAATTCAATACAAAAAGTGAAACTCATATATTATATAGATCCATTACACACAGAGTGATATATTTCAAGCATTTTTTTCTTTTAATTTTGATGATTATGGCTTACAGCTAGTGAAAAGCCAAAATTCAGTATCTCAGAAAGTTTGATTATTAGGATATGAAAAAGTTCAATATTGTAGACTCATGGTGTCACACTCTAATCAGCTAATTGACTCAAAACACATCTAAAGGCTTCCTGAGCCTTTAAATGGTCTTTCAGTCTGGTTCATAAGGTTACACAATCATGGGGAAGACTGCTGACTTGACAGTTGTCCAGAAGACAGTTATTGACACCCTCCACAAGGAGGGTAAGTCACAAAAAGTAATTGCTAAAGAAACTGGCAGTTCACAGAGTGCTGTATCCAAGCATAATGGAGAGTTGAGTGGAAGGAAAAAGTGTGGTAGAAAAAGGTACACAAGCAACAGGGATAACCGCATCCATGAGAGGATTGTGAAGCAAAGGCCTTTCAAGAATTTGGGGGAGATTCACAAGGAGTGGACTACAGCTGGTATCAGTGCTTTAAGAGCCACCACACACACAGACGTATCCAGGGCATGGGCTTCAACTGTCACATTCCTTGAGTGAAGCCACTCCTGAACCAGAGACAATGTCAGAAGCGTCTTACCTGGGTGAAGAAGAAAAAGGACTGGACAGTTGCTCATTGGTCCAAAGTCCTATTTTCTGGTAAAAGCTAATTTTGCATTTGGAAATCAAGGCCCCAGAGTCTGGAAGAAGAATGGAGAAGCACAGAATCCAAGTTGAATGAGGTCCAGTGTGACATTTTCAGTCAGTGATGTTTTGGGGAGACATGTCACCTGCTGGTGTTTGTCCATTGTTTTGTCAAGTCCAAAGTCAGCCGCAGCCCTCTACCAGGAAATTCTAGAGCACTTCATGCTTCCCTCTGATGACCAGCTTTATCGAGATCCAGATTTCATTTTCCAGCAGGAAAAACTATACCTGGTTTAATGATCATGGTATCACTGTGCTTGATTGGCCAGCAAACTCGCCTGACCTAAACCCCATAGAGAATCTGCGGTGTATTTTCAAGGAGGAAGATGATAAACACCAGACCCAACAATGTAGATGAGCTGAAAGCCACTATCAAGGCAACCTGGGCTTCCATAACCCCTCCGCAGTGCCACAGGCTGATCGCCTCCATGCCATTCCGCATGGCTGTAGTAATTCATTCAAAAGCAGCCCCAACAAAGTATTGAGTACATACTATACTGCACATAGACATATTTTTCAGTAAGCCAACATTTCTGTATTAGAAATCTTTTTTTTTTTATTGGTCTTATGCAATATTCAAATTTTCTAAGATACAGAATTTGGGGTTTTCACTAGCTGTAAGCCATATTCATTAAAATTAAAAGAAAAAAGGCTTGAAATATATCACTCTGTGTGTAATTAATCTATATAATGTATGAGTTTCACTTTTTGAATTTAATTACTGAAATAAATTAACTTTTTGATGATATTCAAATTCAACATTTTTTTTTTAGTGTGTGTGTATATATATATATATATATATATACACATACATGTATACATACACACATTTTTTCATTAAATTGGGCACTGAAAAAGCACTATCAAGTGATGGCTAACATTTCGTTACAGTAGAAAAATCCTAAAATACCCTGAGCACAATACAAATAATGAGAATGTATAAAAATAGGAATGCATACTGCTGATCCCTGACATTCTAGTGAATTAAACCATCCCAAGTCATTTGAATCACATATTCTATGGTAAAACTAAAGCATATCTTAACTCAAAACACAAAAATTATATACTGCAGCTTATTAGTCCTAAGATGTGGTGACTGCATTTGTTTTTATATCCAGGCTAAGAACATGTTCAGCAAGTACCCTTTTTTCAGTTGACAATTATTTCTTATCAATTCACCATGTAATTCACCATTGAGATAAACATAGACAGACATGTATGAAGTCCAGCCATTTAACTGCCATGGCTCCTCCCATTAAATGCCTTGGAAAAATGAGTTTAGCCACAGAGGGACAGGAGGTGTGTTATTTGGAGAATTACCAGGTAAAAATAAAAGGGAAAAATAAATCTAATGCAGCCACTGATAATCTGCAATGCATTACACATTCTTTTTTTTTGCTTTAGATACACTTGATACACTAAGGTGTACTAGAAGTTAGTAAAAATGGTAACCTGTAACAGTAAACTAAGCAAAATAGGTGGGGGGTGGAGCTAGCGCGCAGCATGTAAGGAGTGTGAGACCGGAGCTCCGTCTGCAGACTAACGATCCTGTTTAAATCCTGGGACAGCGGCACTCGAATTTTTGGCCCAACTGCTGGGGATGTGTGCTGGGACCCCTCGGGCACCTTCGGGGATGGTGAAATACGGTCCTCCTTGCCCTAAATCAACTGGAGAACGGCTGGCGCAATTCGCCTGGGGCTCTCAAAATGACACCGGATCACAGGAGGAGGAGGAAAGGCCGCTGCTGCAGAGATTCGCAGAGACACCAATCCAGGCATCTCCCTCACTGGACAGGGTGAGTCCTAAACCTCAGAGAGATGCAGTGATACACGGGGGAGATCGCTGGACAGATTAAAGGATCGCTGGGCAAGAGCCGACAGGGAGGTGGCAGGGGAAGAGGAACCGTCCCTGGCTCAGATAATGGCGGCCATACAGGAGTGCCAGACCAAGCTACTAGACCACTTTGAGAAGCTCAGAATGGAGTTTTCATTCATGAAGCATGATATGCAAAAGCTGAGGGAGAAGGCACAGACCACAGACCGCCGTGTTTCTGCCTTGGAAGATACAGTGAGACCCTTAGGCCCCTTTCACACTGGGGCAGTGGGGGCGTCGGCGGTAAAACAGTGCTATTTTTAGCGCTGTTTTACCGTCGTTTTTGCGGCTGTATTCGGCCGCTAGCGGTGCGGTTTTAACCCCCGGGCTTTCACACTGAACAAACAGCAGCGGCTGTTTTGGGTCGGTTTGCAGGCGGTATTTTTAGCGCAATAACGCCTGCAAACCACCCCAGTGTGAAAGGGGTCTTAGACACTGCGGCACAGGTGACCAGAAAGACTTTATCTGAACACACATTAAAGATGGCCGACATGGAAGACCGCATGTGGAGAAACAATATATAGCTGGTGGGGTTCCCGGAAGGAGTGGAGGGAAAGCACCCAGAGGAATATTTGGAAAAATGGCTGATTGCTAACATGGCGTCTGATACCTTCACAAAAATGTTTGCTATTGAAAGGGCTCACCGTGTCCCAGGCCGGGCCCCCCCTGAAGGGAGCCCCCCCCCCAGATCTATGATAGCAAAAGTGCTTCATTTCCGTGACCGGAAGAATATACTGCGGGGAGCCAGAATGGGCCCTGAGATGACTTCTGATGGAAATCGAATATCGATATACCCTGATTTCTCTGCAGTTACCCAGAAACAGAGCGCTTCATTTCAACCCATAAAAAAAAGATTGAGGGATCTCAACCTGATTTACAGTATGCTATATCCTGCTAAGCTGCGCATAGTGGAGAATGGGAAAACGCACGTTTTCAATAATCCTACTGAGGCGTCTGAATGGCTGGATTCTCGTGGTCGACAGAGAGATAGGGCCTCATCTCGATCGCCCTGATGAAAATGAACATATGTGGAACAAGTTTTGGGTGAGAGTATAAATAATAGGAATGACAGTGACTGCCTACTTGAAATGTATCCCGTGGTTTCTCTCTCCTTCCCCCCTCTCCCCCCTCCCCCCGTTTTTTTTTCTCTAGTTTTTTTTTTTTTTCTGATCATTTACTGCATCCTTTTTTCATTTTTTTTCATCATTATGGAATATTCTTTGAAGTGAGATCGGACACTGAGGATGCAACTTTATTTTATTGCTATGTAAAGGAAAGGAGGGACGGGGACTATCGATCCTTCATCGTTGTTCCTGGAAAGTTTGCCATTGTTTTTTTTCTTGAGGACACTTTTTGTAAGTGCTGATGGTCCTGGAGATTTTTCTTGGGTTTTTTTTTATATTGCTGCTGCCCTGTGCCAGAAAGATGTGCAGTGTCTGCAGGCTGCTCTTGCTGTTGCAATTCTTCACCAAAAAAGTTTTTTTTTTGATTAGGAGAAAGTGTTTATCTGCTTTTGTATAGGTTTTTTACTAACTTTAATTTTTATTTGTTTTTTGATATCGAGTGGTACTGTTGCTCCGGAGTAACTTGCCCTATGTGACTAGTTAAGTGCATCTCTGCTGCTTATTTAAATTGAGGTTATGGTAAAAAAGTACCTGGTATGTTGGGACTGGGTGCAGGGAGGGGGGTGGGGGAAGATTGGAGGCTATAATATCTGGGGGATTTCAAGTCTGTTTTTGGTGGGGATCATTCACATCTGCTATGCTTACCGGAAGTCTTCAGACTTCAAATGTTCTGCTTATTTCGCCCTCTGCAAACGCGGGGAGAAAACTGGAGCCCGCTTGGGTGGCTTGATTGGCCACGGGAGTTGGGGAGGTCTGCCTGCTATTCAATTTACTGATATGGCGGTTTGTCTTAGAATTTTGGCCTGGAATGTAAGGGGCCTCAATTCAAAATTCAAGCACTCATTGATTTTTGATTATATCAAAAAGCACAAACCACATATAATAATATTCCAGGAGACACACCTTCAGGGCTCCAGAGTTCTCTCATTAAAGCGGGCACATATTGCCGGGGCTTATCATGCTACTTACTCATCGTATGCAAGGGGGGTTTCCACTCTGGTAACTAAGACTATACCTATATCGATGCATGCAGTTCGGACTGACACTAAAGGGAGGTTTGTGGTATTGGTGGTGCAGGTGATGAATACATTTCTAACAATAGTGAATCTGTATGTGCCTCCTCCCTTTTCGCTAGCTCATTTAGATGATATGCTACAAGCTGTATATGAGGTGGCGGAAGGGAGGATCTTCATACTGGGTGATTTCAACTCCGTGTCTGAGCCAGCTATGGATAGATTGGGAGCGGTGTCTGGTACAACGGCCCCTTTAGCAGGGTGGTTGTCTGCAAATGGTTTCAGAGATGTCTGGCGTTTTCATCATCCTGATGTGCGGGAATATTCCTGTTACTCGGAAACACATAAGACGCTCTCCAGAATTGACACTATCCTGACTGAGGGGGATGGTATGCAATTGGTACAGGGAGTTTCCTATTTGCCCAGAGCTCTCTCTGATCATTCCCCTATGTTACTGGACCTTAATCTAGGACCAAAGTCAGGTTTATGATTGTGGCGAATGGAGGCTAGCTGGCTTCAGGAGGAATATATTAAAATCAAACGTGTAGAGACTATCAAACATTTTTGGGCCAAAAATGCAGGTTCTGCATCCACACTTCTCCAATGGGAGGCTTTTAAGGTCACGCTGTGAGGGGGTTTTATGACGGAAGTTCAGAGGTTTGAGAAACAACTGGCTTCGGAGGTACAACTTAAAGAGACTGAGGTGACACTGGCGGAAGCTGAGTACGTTAGAGACCCCACTAGAGAAAGACTATTGACTTTACAAACCAGAACAAGGGAGTACAAGACGGTCCTCACGGATCGTACCACAAAATTTAACCTTGCACAACGTAGACGTATATTTGAATTTGGCGACAAGAATGGCAGGCTCTTGGCATACTTGGCGAGACCGGGGTATGTTCCGGTATATATTAAGTCAGTATATGACTACACTAAAGTTGAAATATGTGACTCAACTGCTATCCTAGACATCTTTGCTCGATTCTATAAGAAACTATATAGCTCTTGTACTCCCTTGGAGATGGAGAAATTGGGGTCTTACATAGCTGACGTTGATTTGCCTAGGTTGACAGAGGAGGACAGTAATGCTTTAGAAGCCGACATTACGGTGGAGGAGGTAGAGAAGGCAATTGCCTCTTTTCCGCCCAGGAAGTCTCCTAGACTAGATGGACTCCCCTCGGAATGGTATAATACCTTTCGATACAGTATGGCCCCACGCTTATTAAAAGTTTTTAATGCAGCTAGATTGGACGGTAGACTTCCTCCTTCAATGAGGGAAGCCTTGATTGTTCTGATACCTAAGGGAGGGAAAGACCCTCAAGAGTGTGATTCATATCGTCCAATTTCGTTGATGAATGTGGCCACAAAAATCCTTGCAAAAATATTAGCAGGTAGACTACAATCAGTTATACTAAACTTGGTGGATTCTGATCAAACAGGCTTTATTCTAGGTCGATGCACACAGATGAATATTAGGAGACTTTTTATAAATCTTCAGACAGCTCATGACAACTCAGGGACTCGAATAGTGGCCTCTTTGGATACAAAAAAAGCCTTTGACTCCGTGGAGTGGACATATTTGTTCCACCTCCTGGAGTCATATGGTTTTGGTCCCATTTTTGTCTCTTGGGTAAAGCTACTCTATACAGATCCGTTGGTAAGACTGAGGGTTAATGGCATAATCTCTGACTCCTTTCCTATTTTTAGAGGCACCAGGCAGGGGTGTCCGCTTTCACCCCTCCTGTTTGCCTTGGCAATAGAGCCACTGGGGGACTTTGAGGAGCGAGTCTCGCTCTATGCGGATGACATGTTGCTATATTTACAGGATCCAGGGCCTTCACTTTCCGAAGCCTTCCGACTGATTCAGGAGTTTGGTGATTATTCTGGATTCCGAATTAATTGGAAAAACTCCTCCCTTTTCCCTATTGATGGTGAGGTGGCGGTCCCGCCGGATTGCCCCATCCCACTGTCCACCTCTTTTAGGTACTTGGGGATTGAGGTTCGGCTTCCCATCTCTGCGTTTTTGGAGACAAACTTGATGGCGGTTATACAAAACTTTCGGGAGAAGGTACGGAAATGGCAGAATTTACCGATCACCTTGATGGGACGGATACATTTATTTAAAATGATTTTTCTGCCTAAGTTCTTGTACATTCTTTTGAACTCAACAATTTTTGTGACTCTGAAGGTTTTTAAAAATATAGACTCCATTATTGTGGGTTTTCTTTGGGGTTCTAAGGCACCCAGGGTTTCTTTGACAATTTTAAAATTACCAATTACAATGGGTGGGATGGCCCTACCTGACCTGCGGTCTTACTTTATGGCATCACAGTTGTCCTTTTTGCACTGGCGACTCTTCCCTCTAACACCTAATGCTACCACCCTGTTGGAGGCTGCTATTGCCTCCTCACAGGAAACACTTCAAAATATGTTATATAGGAAAGGGATCCCAGGGAGGGAGGTGGGATCTGTAATGGCACTACCAGGGAAAGTGTTTCACATATGCTCTAAGCGGAGGAAGGATGATCCCTTGTGGCTATCTCCGAATAGTCCCCTGTGGTGTAATAAGACCCTTGCAGAGTTTTTGAAACTGCCTGATGGGTATAGCTCTTGGGCTAGACATGGCATAAAATACCTACACCACATATATCAGGATAATCACTTCTGTACATTTGCACACCTGAGGGAGAATTTTGGAGTACCAAAGAACTGATTCTTTCGGTATGCGCAGCTGCGTCATGCAGCGTTTGCGCAGTTTGGCGAAGGTGAAACTATAGTCCAGAATACTGACTTGGAGAAGGTTCTGATAGATCCGGATCCGGCGAAAAGAATTTCTAGATACTATGGGGCAGTAGGTCCCGGGGTAATGACTACAACCTTTAGATCCATGAAACGATGGGTCACGATTATCCCGGAGCTGTCGGAGGAACTGTGGCAGGAGGTGCTGGATACATATTTGGTATCTGTTGTCTCCTCTACAGATAAGGTGATACAATTCCGGTTCCTCCATCAGCAGTACTATACGCCTACTAGACTCTATCGAATGCAAAGATGGGAATCGGCTGTTTGTCATAAGTGTAAGGGGGCAGAGGGTACTTTTCTACATATGATTTGGGAGTGTGAAAAGGTGAGACCACTATGGTCACATGTGACTGAATTCATTTCAGAGCAGTTTGACCTGCCAAATATTTGCCCCCCCCCCTACGGTGTCTCCTTGGGGTATTTGGACAAGAAGAAATGAGTGTATACACAAAGTTATTTCTTAGGATTCTATTCTTTGGAGCAAGGAAGCTTATTGCCAGATGATGGATACATGACGAACTATTGACGCTGGGGATGTGGAAAAAAATAATCAATGCTGATGTTTTGATGTATAAAATGACATATGAAGCTAGGGGGGCCTCCAAGAAGTTTCGAAAGGTATGGTTTTGATAGGTAGACTCTGATAATACCCTGGAGGGTGAGGGATAATAGGGTTTTTCTTGGATATTAGTGGTTTTATTCCAAAAAGGAATGAATAATAGAGGGTTGACACTGAGTCTTCTTTTTGATGTGGATAAGGCGCTTTTAGTTTTTTTGGTCTCTATCTTCCTTAATCCTCTACCAAAAACAGACTTTCAAGGCGGAGAGTGGGAAGGGTGATGTTACTGTTTTGAATATACAGGTCTGTTTTTTTGGTTACTGTTTTCAAATAAAGAAAAAGCACATATACCAAATATATGATAGAGATGGTGATCTGACTAGCCTAGATATTGGTGCATTAAATTTGTACATTGTTATTACTGGTCAAATGTCGGATGTAAATTTCTACTTTGATTTGGATGTAATTTTCTATCTGATGTATTGTATAAATAACACCTTTTTGTGCGCAATAAAAACTTTTGAAAAAAAAAAAAAAACTAAGCAAAATAAATTATATTTCAATGTGACATAACTAGGAAATATGTTTTTCAATTTACAGAAGTTAAGAAAATGTAACTGCTCACCTTAGATAACGACTAAGCTCTTGCTGACTACATCGAGACCAGTGGAAACGGTGAAATGCAGCTTGTACAAGCGGTGCCATAATGCTTCCCATCCTGACTTCATCTCCACACCTATTTCCTTGTCCATCATGTTCCATTCCTAACCTAGGATAAGCATATATTAAACTATGATATGTAGATCAATATATCAGGTACACATTCAAGCCAAGGTGTCATGTTGGACAAGATACAGAGAGATTTACATCACATGTTGCTATACATGACTTATACAGTTTGCCCTATATGCCCTCCAGTGGACCTTATACCTTACTTTTGTTGATTGCCATGCTTCAGGTTACTTGGCCTATCAAGGGAACCTACACTCTGTGCTCACTAATGACTGATTTAAAGTGGTAGTAAAGGCACTTGCTTTACTTGTACCTACAGGTAAGCTTACAATCAGGCTTACCTGTAGGTACAATAAAATATCTCGTAAACGTACACCATTTATGAGATATTGTTCAGACCGAGCTTGTCCGCTGGTGGCACTGTGGCTCTCTGGGCGTAAAGTTTCAGTTTTAGTGTCCACCAGCAGGTGTCTCCCAGCAGCCAGCAGGTCCCAGCAATCTGCTCCACATGGCCACATCTGTGGGGAGGGTACTTAAAGGGTAACTCCACTTTTGTGGGGAAAAAAAATAGCAAATTAAAAAAAAAAATAATATAGCATATATAATTGCAAAGTTATGTGATTGAATGTTATTAAAAGTTACCTTTCCTTTTCAATCTGCAGCTCTGTAATTTTCTGTAAAATGCAATGCAATATGGCTACCTGGAGGTGTTTTGTACACAAAATGTGTACAGAACGCCCTCCAGATATGTAATTTTCTGCTTGTGTGATTGGCTCACCTATTTTCCCAGAAGTCTGCACTAAAATACCAAGTCAGAATTCTGGCATCCCCTATAACAAAAATGTAATTGTTGGTGAGATACTCCCAATAGGCAATCATGTCTAAAGGGATCCAGACCCTGCAATTTTCCTCATTAGAGGCCTGTAGGTGCAGCAGCTGGTTGATAATTATGAAACCACTCCATTAGACTCACTTAGCATATGGGCCCAGAGAAACAACCTGGGATTTCTTTAGAATAACAAAAAGGTATGAATCTGCAACAAAGCTTGTTAAAATCCTTATAATGTACATAGATCACCCAGAGGGGGATGTTTTTTTCTCAACAAAAGGAGTTACTCTTTCAGTTCCACATTTGCTACTGTTCCTTGCCTTAGTGGTTTGACTGCTCCTGCTTGTACCCCGTTTGTTGTCCTGCATCCAGTATCCTGCTGCCTTGCTCTGCTTCCTGCTCTCTCCTGCCTTGTGCGTTTCTCATTTGTATGTATATAGTTAGTTTGTTAGGATTGCTGGTTGGGCATTTTGCTATTTAGTTTTGCTTCTCATGCATTCTCATGCTAATTGTTTGCTGGTGTGTGATTATCTTTCATTCACCTTAAATAAATCTCACTTTAAACACTTTCCTACCGGTGCATAGGGAAATGACACTGGCAGGAGCATCTCTTACCGCCGGGTGGGCGTCATGTGACATCTACTGGTTCTCGCCGCTAGTGCGCACCCCTGGGGGTAAAATGTCTCTTTACCACGTGACTGGCTGTGCCCAATCACAGCCGGCCACATGCAAGGTCTTTGTGCATACCGCTTGTGCAACCTCCGGGGGCGCGCAGCGTGGCAATCGTGGACAAGGCTGGTCCCTCAGACAAAGCCCATCCCTGATCAGGGCAAAGAGCGAATGAAATTGGCTCCTTACCACATGACTGGCTGTGATTGGTCATAAATGTAAGCAAAACCAGGGTAACTGACTGGATCGGTGTGTGAGGAGGAGATTCTGAGAACAGCGAGTTACCACTTACAGTGTGTATTACTGTGCCCAGATTTCCCCCATAATAAAGAGGACCTGTCTGTGAGCCCATCAGAGTACCTGTCACCATCTCATCATCTCATTTTGTCCACATCATGAGACATGTGCTCCCAAAGTCGGAGAACCAGGCCTCTCTGTGTGGCTAGGCTGTGAAAAAGTCTCGCACATGTGGTATTGTCATACTCCAGAGAAATAGCCGAATGTATTTGGGGGTGTAATTTTTGCTATGTGCATGCTATGTGTTAAAAGTATCTTATAAATTGACAACTTTGTGTAAAAAAAATAAAAATAAAAAAAAAAATCATTTTCTTTCCACATTTTTCAAAAACTTGTGGAAAAAAACACATTCTGGGGGTGTTTGCTTTCCAAAATGGGGTAATTTTGTGGGCGTTTCCATTGCCATGGTGCTCTAGGGCCTTCAAAGGTGTGATAGGTAGTCAGTAAATGATATGTGTAATTTATGCTCCCAGAACGCCTGGAGGTGCTACTTGGATGTTGAGCCTCTCTATGTGGCCAGGCTGTGTACAAGTCTCACACATGTGGTATTGCCACACTCAGGAGGAGTAGCAAAATGTGTTTTTGAGGTGTAATTGCAAGTATGCCTATGCTGTGTGTGAGAAATATCTTGTTAATATGACATTTTGGGTAAAAAAATAAATATATATATATATATAATATACATACATACGTATACATACACACATTTAGACTGTTTACTTTCCAAAAAGGGGTCATTTGGGGGGGGTATTTGTACTGTTCTGACATTTCAGGGCCTCAAGAAATGAGATTCAGTCAGTACATCAGGTGTGATCAATTTTCAATTAATGACACCATAGCTTGTAGGCTCTATAGCTTTCACACAGACTAAATAATATACACTAATTTGGCTTATTTTTACCAAAGATATGTAGCAGTATAAATTTCAATTTATGAAGAAAAATTATTTTTCTTGATCATACATCACGGGACACAGAGTATTCATTACATAGTGGGTTAATCACCATCGGTGATTGGACACTGGTTAACCCCAATTAAGGAGAATTCCTCCCCTATATAACCCCTCCCATATGGGGAGGACCTCAGTTTTTTCACCAGTGTCTAAGATGGTTGGTCACGTAAAACATGTGCTGTTCCTGCGGGGGCTTAAAGGGCTATGCTGACCGGATCCATATCTCGGGCCGATATTTTGACTCCCAAGATGGTATGGTACCCGGGCCTCATCATCCGAAGAAGCAAGGTTTTGCCTGTAAGTCGCTCTTTGGAGGACTGGGCTCTGAGAAAACCAGGCTTGGTGTACTATTAAAACAGTGGCATGAAAGTTTCTGGCAGAGTCTTTTACAGGTCCAGGTAAGAGGTTTCTCTGAGTAGGAACCCAAAAAACCCTGAAGGTTGGCACAACGCTACCCGCCGTGATAGGTGAAGGCTGGAAACTGTCTGTTCTCAGCAGTTCCTGCGGCGAGGACAGGTAAGAGAAGTTAATCCTATATATATATTTATATTACAAATGGATTTTCTTCAATGAGTAGTTGCATGTCTTACCTGATTTCCACCACTAGAGGGAGTAAGGAGCAAACTTTCGTGCCTTTCAGATACACACTCAGTGAAGCTGGTGTCCAATCTGCTCACTTCCTCCACTGTAGGTGTGCAGATGCCAGATGGCTAATTTAAAAGCCCAGAGCGTTCAGAGCTCTGTAAACAGATGGACAGAGAGTGTGGGCAGTGAGCATCCTAAAGTGGTCGGATCCAGGCTAATCCTAAGACACCTACTCGGCATCAGGTTGTGCAGTATTAAGCATATATGTATATTGTGAGACTTTTAGCACAACAGTGATTGCATATGTACTAGTACCTCTGCTTTGTAGCTTGGGACTATGTCTCCTCGTAAGAGGGTCTCGGGGGGAGGTAACAAGGGCACAAGAAAGTCACCGCCTGTGTCTAGGGGTTCTAAAAATGCCTGCAGATTTCCATCCCCCCCTGCAAGACTGTAGCCAGCCTCACAGGATGAGTCAGTGCCCCTGTCAGGTTTTGCAGCCTCTCCTAATGTTACAGCCCCAGCGTATGTCACAGAGGATTCCCTTACGGCTACATTGGAGGGTTTTGAGGGAAGAATTATGAATTTTATTTCAGCTTCCTTAAAAGATAGCAGAAAAAGGGGTAGATCCCCTCCCTCTGCTGCACTTTTTCTTTCAGATGATTCTTCTGACAATGAGGAGAGATCCCTATCCAGAGATAGGGATCAAGAGCAGTCTGAGGATTCAGAGGAAGAGGAGAGAGCTTCTTCCTCTCAGGCACTCAAGAAGAAGGTCCAGTATTATACTGAACTAGTGCGTTCCACATTTAAAATGCCCTCTGCTGAGGCCGCTACATCCTCTGTTTTTTCCCTGGGGTCAGAAGGATCCCACAGACTGCCTTTTCCTTTCCAATTCATCCTTTAATGGATAAATTGTTGTATGAGGACTGGGGACATCCCGATAAACTGTTTACTCCTCCTAAAAGGTTTTCTATGCTTTATCCTCTGGAGGAAAGCTTCACCAAAAAGTGGGAGGTCCCATCGGTGGATGCGGCTGTCTCTTGTGTGAATAAAAACCTGACCTGTCCCTTGGACAATGCTCGGGTGTTTAAAGATCCAACTGATAAAAAGCTGGAAACTTTATTAAAAGCCTCCTTCTCCATGGCTGGCGCTGTAGTCCATCCTACAGTCGCAATTGTGGGTTTGTGTCAATTCCTCAAGGAACAGGTTAAGCAGATGCTTGGCCTCCTTCCCAGTGAGGAAGTGGAGAACTATGCAGACCTTCCACAGGTGCTGTGTTTTATGATTGATGCCATTCTGGATTCTGCCCAGCAAGCATCTCGTTTGTCTCTCCTGTTAGTACACATGCGCAGGTCCCTTTGGCTTAAAAGTTGAGCAGCAGAGCTTTCATGCAAAAGATATTTAGCTGGCTTTCCATTCAAAGGGGAACGCCTAATTACAGGTGGTAAATCAACACTCCTACCAGTTAAGAGGAGTAAACATCCACCATTCACACGGTCTCTTTCCCCTTCCCCTGGAACATCAGGCTCTAAGCAGTGGCGACGGCGTTCCCAATCTACTTTCAGAGGAAAGGCCCAGGGTCACACCCAAGGGCAGAAAAAGGCTTGGGGACGAAAGCCTGCCAAGCAGAGCCCCAAAACATCCCTGTGAAGGGGTGCCCCCACTCGGCCGAGTGGGGGAAGGCTCCTACAGTTTTCAGGAGCCTGGCGGGAAGAGGTTGAAGAAAAGTGGGTGGTCTCTTCAGTATCTCTAGGTTACAAAATAGAGTTCCTAGAGCTTCCACCAGCTCGTTTCCTAAGGTCAAGAGTTCCCAAAGATCCAGTAAAGCGAGAACCGCTACTACTGGCCTTAGATCGCTTACTATCCCAGGGAGTGATAGTAGAAATGAACCCAAAAGATTAGGGTTCAGGGTTCTACTCGAATCTCTTCACCGTTCCAAAGCCAAATGGAGATGTCAGACCCATCCTAGATCTAAAGGATCTGAATTAGTTTCTACACATTCGATCCTTCCGAATGCAGTCAATTCGTTTGGTGGTCTCCACCCTGCAGGGGGGAGAATTTATGGCATCAATAGATATCAAGGATGCATATCTTCATGTGCCCGCTCACCAAAGATATCTAAGATTCGCGGTAGACGAGCGCCATTTCCAGTTTGTGGCCCTTCCTTTCGGTCTCGCTACAGCTCCTCAAATTTTTACGAAAATTATAGACCCTCTCTTAGCAAATCTAAGAGCTCAGGGCATAACTGTGGTAGCTTATCTAGACGATTTGCTACTCATAGAGCAATCAGTGGCACACCTGAACCACGCTGTCTTCAAGACAGTAAGACATTTGGAAAGACTAGGCTGGATAATCAACCTAGAAAAGTCTTCTTTGCAACCTTTAACAAGGTTGGAATATCTAGGCATGATCATAGACAACGCTCAAGGCAGGGTGTTTATACCAGAGCCAAAGGTCAAGGCCGTAAGAGCTCTAGTCCGCTTAGTATTAAGCAAAAAGAGTCCATCCATTCGGCTATGTATGAGACTGTTAGGAAAGATTGTTTCCACTTTCGAGGCTGTTCCATTTGCGAAGTTTCACTGAAGGCCACGGCAGAGAAGCATTCTCACAGCTTGGAACAAAAAGACTCATGCCTTGGATCTTCCGATGTGCCTATCCCCAAGGATACGCAAAAGCCTTAATTGGTGGTTACGAACCAAAATCTTTTGAAAGGCAAAGCCTTTCTTCCACTACAATGGAAGATCGTAACCACAGATGCCAGTCTGACAGGCTGGAGAGCAGTTCTGGAAGAAACATGCACGCAGGGAAGATGGTCTGCAACCGAGAGACGCTTGCCCATCAATATTCTAGAAATTCGGGGAATTTACTTGGCCCTCATGGACTGGTCTTACAGGCTACAGGGTCATCCTATCCAGATACAATCCGACAATGCCACGGCTGTGGCTTACATCAATCACCAAGGAGGCACCAGAAGTCTGGATGCCCAAAGGGAGGTGAATCGCATTCTTGCATGGGCAGAAAGCCATGTTCCCTGCCTGTCTGCGGTATTCATCCCAGGAGTGGAAAATTGGCAAGCGGATTTCTTAAGCCGCCAGCAATTATTCCCAGGAGAATGGTCCCTACACCCCAACATATTTCAAACCATATGTCAAAGGTGGGGAACACCAGATGTGGATCTATTCGCGTCCAGATTCAACAGGAAGCTGGACAAATTTGTGTCCAGAACAAGGTATGTACTTGCTCAGGGGTCAGATGCTCTGACAATCCCATGGGATCAGTACAATCTAATGTATGCCTTTCCTCCAAACCCACTTCTTCCGCGGTTCCTGGGAAGGGTCAAAAGGGAAGCAAAGTCGGTCCTTTTTAGTAGCCCCGGCTTGGCCCAGACGACCTTGGTATGCAGAGATCGTAAAGATGGCAGTGGGCAGGCCTTGGGTCCTCCCATTCTGGCCAGATCTGCTCACACGGGGTCCGATTTGCCACCCTGCTTTACGAAATCTAAATTTTGACGGCTTGGCTGCTGAAACCCACATTTTAAAAGACCGTGGGCTCTCAGAGTCAGTCCTTTCCACTCTGGTCAATGCCAGAAAGCCGCCTCCAGGCTTATTTACTACAAAATCTGGAAGGCATATGTTTCCTGGTGTGAACCCAGGGGATGGCATCCTAGAAGGTATATGATTAGCAGAATCTTGACTATTCTTCAGTCAGGCCTAGAAATGAGATTGGCTTTGAGCACTATCAAAGTCCAAATTTCGACTTTGTATTTTTTCAGAAGCCAATTGCTTCACATTCCCTTGTCTGGGCCTTTATTCAGGGGGCACTGCAGTTGAATCCGCCAGGCAAACCTCCAGTATGCCTATGGGATTTGAATTTGGTGTTGTCGGCTTTACAGGGACAACCCATTGAGCCACTGCACCTGGCTCCTTTAGCGCTTTTGACTAAAAAATGAGTCTTCTTGATAGCCATATCCTCTGCTACGAGAGTATCAGAATTGGCAGCTTTTTCTTGTAAAGAGCCATATTTAATTATTCACAAGGACAGGAGTGTTATGCGTCCTAATCGTTCCTTCTTACCTAAGGTGGTTTCAGGATTCCATTTGAATCAAGATGTAATCCTACCATCCTTTTTTCCAGATCCGCAGTCCACGGAGGAAGAATCTTTGCACACTCTTGATGTGGTTAGAGCAGTCAGCGTCTATCTGCAGGCAACCACTCACATACGGAAAACTGATTGTTTGTTTATTCTGCCAGATGGCCATAAGAAAGGCCAAGCAGCGTTGAAATCCACTCTTTCTAGATGGATTAGATTATTTTTCAGGCTTATGATATAAAGAGGAAGACTCCTCCTTTTCATGTGAAAGCGCACTCAACTAGGGCTGTTGGTGCTTCTTGGGCAGTGCATCACCAGGTCTCCATGGCTCAGATCTGTAAAGGCTGCGACTTATTCTTCAGTCCATACATTCACCAGATTCTATCAGGTGGATGTAAGAGGACAAGAGGATACCGCCTTCGGGCACAGTGTACTGCAGGCTGCAGGTTAGTTCCTCTGGTCCGTTTGCAGTCTATATTTTCTGATCTGTGTCTCCCTCCCTTCAAATGAGCATTGCTTTGGGACATCCCACTATGTAATGAATACTCTGTGTCCCGTGATGTATGATCAAGAAAATAGGATTTTTAAATACAGCTTACCTGTAAAATCCTTTTCTTGAGAGTACATCACGGGACACAGAGCTCCCGCCCTTCTATGGGTTTTACGTGGTTACCTATTGCTTTGCTACAAAACTGCCTATCTAACCCACTATGTAATGAATACTCTGTGTCCTGTGATATACTCTCAAGAAAAGGATTTTACAGGTAAGCTGTATTTAAAAATCCTATTATTACTTAATTACCGTATATACTCGAGTATAAACCGCCCTGAATATAAGCTGAGGCACCTAATTTACCACAAAAAACTGGGAAAACTTATTGACTCGAGTATAAGCCGAGGGGGAGAAATGCAATACTGTAAGTGGAAAAGGGGGTCAACAATGCTCATCTGCACCTGCATGCCTCCCTGTGTCCATTGCACACCTCCCTGTGTCCATTGCAGCCTCCCTGTGTCCATTGCACATGTATCCCAAAAGATCCTTCTCCCAATAGACCAAATGGCAAACTATAAGAGTCCTTCCTGTCAGCAGGATATTAAGCCAGGTATATTCCAATACACAGGTAGTAGCCTGTTCTGCTGCCTGCTGCTGCTTGTATTTCCACTCTTGAATTTCCTTTATTGGTGACAGTCATTCCGGGTCCTCGTCCCTGCACATGAGCTCCATCCAGAAATAAAATAGCAATGCGATGAGGGTCCTTCAATGAGGCTTGCTGATAAAATGAATATATGTGGGAAAACACGGCAGGCTTGTAAAAACTATCCTTCTTGGACTTGCTACCAGTACATTCAGGAAGTAATGTCTTGCAGTTTTTATGAACATTTACAGCATAGTCTGCCTACCTGATCAGCACGTCATGTAATCAGATCTGATCAGCCATCCAGTGTACAAAAGCCGCGCCTCCTCCTCGTCCTTGTCTGTGATAGGCTGAACACTCAGTTTCCCAGCAGTCAGTGTTCAGTGTTCCGCCTATCACAGACATCCTCTCATCCTCATCCGTGGGATGAGGATGAGAAACTGAGTACTCCCCTATCACGGACAAGGACGAGGAGGGGGCGCGGCTTTTGTACACTGGATGGCTGATCAGATCTGACTGCATGACACGCTGATCAGATCTGACTGCATGACACGCTGATCAGGTAGGCAGATCGCAGTGACTTGAGCATAAGCCGATGGGGGCACTTTCAGCACAAAAAAAAATGTGCTGAAAAACTCAGCTAATGCCGCGTACACACGACCGGACTTTCCGGCAGAAAAGGTCCGACAGAATCATTCCATCGGATATTCCGATCGTGTGTGGGCTTCATCAGATTTTTTCTTTCGAAAATTCTGACAGACCTAGAAATAGAACATGTTTTAAATCTTTCTGACGGAATCAATTCCTATCGGGAAAACCGTTCGCCTGTATGCTATTCCGACAGACCAAAAACGACGCAAGGGCAGCTATTGGCTACTGGCTATTGATCTTCCTTTTTCTAGTCCCGTCATACGTCATCGCGTTCTAAACGATCGGACTTTGGTGTGATCGTGTGTAGGCAAGTCCGTTTTCAGCAGAACTCCGTCAGAGTTTGCATGCGGCATTATACAGTACTTGCAAATTTTTATAATAGAAACAAAAAAAAAGTGTTTTTTTTTTCAAAAATGTTGCTCTTTTTTCGTTGAGATAAAAAAAAACTGTGGTAAGTAAATACCACCAAAAGAAAGCTCTATTTGTGTGAAAAAGTAGCATCATTGAGCAATTGTCATTCAAAATGTGAGAGCGCTGAAAGCTGAAAATTGGTCTGGGCAGGAAGGGGTTGAAAGTGCCCTGTATTGAAGTGGTTAAAGATATACATATATGGTGTAGTCCCAGTTTCCTCGTGTAGCTACATTTATCTGGTTATCCCAGCTGCTGATTCCTGACTTAACACTGAGGCCCACTAATGACCAGATCAGCTACATCTGGGAACTGGGAGCCATTTGCTTGGAGTATTTACTTCCTTTTTGTCAAGATGCTTAAAGCAATGGTTATTTGTCCCGTGCAATTTGTAATAGGAAATTTTTGTAGCTCATTTTGGCAGGGTCTCACTAATAAAGAACTGTTGGGAAGCATTCTGACATCACATAACTTAGCTGATGAGGGCAGATTCTCCCTTAAAGTAGTTGTAAAGGCTGAAGGTTTTTACAACTACAACTACATGCAAGGTAAAAAAAAAACATTGAGTGTGCAGCTCCCCCTCATACCCCTCTAATACTTACCTAAGCCCAATCCTGATCGAGCGGTGTGCACGAGACCCGAGGCTCTCCCTCATGATTGGCTGAGATGCAGCAGCAGGAGCCATTGGCTCCCGCTGCTGTCAATCACAACTAGTGAGGCGAAACAGGGCAAAGCCGTGCTTGATGTGTCTTATGAATGCAGAGAGCTGGCTCAGGAGTGAGCATGCACGAATGCCCCCACAGCAAGTGGCTTGAAATAGGGGCACTCGGAAAGGGGGAGGGACCCAGAGCTCCGGCGGCGGACCCAAGAAGAAGAGGATTGGGGCTGCTCTGTGCAAAAACCACAACCCAGAGCAGGTAAGTAGGACATGTTTATTTTTTTGTAAATTTACTTTACAGTCACTTTAATTAAATATAGCCTTTGGTTTTGGTCTGTTCTAAATTGTTATTTCCATTTAACTCTCAAGGCCATGATGTTTTAAATAAACATGTTTTTAATCCTCTCCTGATCCTATTGGTTGGGGCAATGTAGTGATTGGTTGGGGCTATATAGTGATGAAATGTTTCAGCTAGAAATGCCAACATTCATCTATCAACAACAAATCTTTCTTGTGCCTTAACTCCTGTAGTGTACATATTTTCCCTTTATCCATTATGTCTTTTAAATACTTCAGCACCGGAAAGATTTACCCCCTTTCTGACCAGAGCACTTTTTACAATTTGGCACTGCGCTGCTTTAACTGGTAATTGCGCGGTCATGCAATACTGTACCCAAATTAAATTTGTGTCCTTTGTCCCACAAATAGAGCTTTCTTTTGATGGTATTTGATTGCCTCTGCAATGTTTTATTTTTTGCAATATAAATGGAAAAAGACCTTACATTTTGAAAAAAAAATATATTTTCGACTTTTTGTTATGAAAAAAAAATCCAATAAACTCAATTTTAGTCATACATTTAGGTCAAAATTTATTCATCCACATGTCTTTGGTAAAAAAAAAATGTCAATATGTGTATATTTATTGGTTTGAGCAAAAGTTATAGCGTCTACAAACTAGGGTACATTTTCTGGAATTTACGCTGCTTTTAGTTTATGACTGCCTATTTCTAGAGGTGCTAAAATGGCAGGGCAGTACAACCCCCCCCCCCCCAAATGACCCCATTTTGAAAAGTAGACACCCCAAGGAAATTGCTGAGAAGCATGTTGAGCCCATTGAATAATTTATTTTTTTGTCACAAGTAATTGAAAAATGACAAAAAATAAATAAATATTACACAAAGTTGTCGCTAAATGATATATTGCTCACACGTGCCATGGTTATGTTATGTGGAATTACACCCCAAAATACATTCTGCTGCTTCTCCTGAGTATGGGGATACCTCATGTGCGAGACTTTTTGGGAGCCTAGCCGCGTACAGGACCCAGAAAACCAAGCACCGCCTTCAGGTTTTCTAAGAGTTACATTTTTGATTTTACTCCTCACTACTTATCACAGTTTTGAAAGGCCATAAAATGCCAAGATAGCACAACCCCCCCCCCCCCCCAATTGACCCCATTTTGGAAAGTAGATACCCCAATCTATTTGATGAGAGGCATGTTGAGTCCATGGAATATTTTATATTTTGCCACAAGTTGCAGGGAAATTACTTTTTTTTTGCACAAAGTTGTCAAAATGATATATTGCTCAAACATGATATGGACATATGTGAAATTACACCCCAAAATACATTCTTGAAAGAAGAAAAAATAAGTGTGGCGCTAAGAAAATCTTAAATGTCCAACATAGGGACAGTATAGTTCAACGGATGGTGAAAACATCTAAGTGAAATTTAGAAGAAAGTCCTCCATGTTTATAAGACTCATAAAAACTAATAGTCCATATAAATTGAGTGACTTCATGTGAGGAACAAATCAGTAAATACGTGACATCTGGAGTGAAGACCAGAGAAGCACACCACCACCGACAAAGGCTTACCGGATCTAGTGGACCCAAAGAGACATACGCCCAATTGGGTCAAAACAGGCTTGGGTGGTGGGTGGTTGTAAGTAATCCGGAGGGGTGGTAAAGATGGAAATCCGGGAATGAACCGTGTACTGGTGTATCCCTCAGAATGATGTTAGGAAGCAGATGGCAATAATATAAGGTGAAAAGGAAAAAAGGAAGGCCACATAGTGTAAATCCATAAAACAAGTAGCAAATTTATTAAAATAAGAGATACACTCACATGTACATCTTTAAAATCCGCGCTGTAAATGTGTGGCGGCAGTGGGGGCCTACCCGACGCGTTTCGTCCTCTTAGATGTCGTCTGGGGGTCCCCCCACTGCAGCCAGCAAAGTATATATAGAGAATATGGCCATAATGATGGGAAACAGCTCCACATTGTGTATAATTGCCACTTCCGGTATTCGGGCAAGATGGCCGCTCAGCGTGCGTTCCACGCCTCACCATGAAGCCCATTGCAAACACCGGAAGTGAAACCAATGAGGTCAATGGTATAATGAATGGATCTACCGAAAGTGTCCCATTTTAACTTGTATCAAAGTCATCTTGTGCATACATAAAGAGTAAAAGAAAGATTTGTGTGTATCTCCAAAGATTACTTACAGAGATTATTGAAAAGATTGTGCAATAAACAATGATGTGCGTGTGACTTGATCTAACCAGCGGTGATGCGCATGCGCACCAGCTAGGCGGAAATGACCAGTGTTCCTTCTTGTTCGGAAGGCGGTCCCTCCTCTGTACTGGGATGGCACCGCCCAGGGACTCACGCTGCGTATATGGGGAATGACACATCCCATATGTAAAACAACGTTATCACATGTGTTTATGTGGTGGCCCCAAACGAACAAAGCAATGGGGATCAGCGCAATCTATAGGGTCCGGATGTGTATATGCTGGACATACATATATAAAACCATGGAAAACAAAGTGATTATGTGTGTATCTACATTTAATGTAAAGAAAAAACATATATTGTGTGTAAAAGAGAAATTATGAGTTGTAATTTTTAACTAATGCATAAACTATTATGATATATTATCCCTACCCGTTAGATAGATATAGATATATATATATATATATATATATATATATATATATATATATATATATATATATATCTAACACATGAGTGTGTATGGATAGTAATACTACCCAAGGAACAATGTGTATCTTTATATGTTGTATCAAGAGTGTGTGTGTCATGTGACACTGCTGTGCAAATATCGGTGTGGGGACTAGGATTCCCCATACCCAAATACATTGTAATGAAATGGTTAAGTGATGACCATAACAAACCTACCATGTTGTGTGGGTGCTCATGTGTGGAGTGGGCTCCCATAATGATGCACAAGTAAATAATCATCTCACACATTTGGAATCCAATAAAGCGCATGTACATAATACATACGAGTATGAATGACAGAATCTATACATGTAGATAAAATATAAAACCAAAAATATAACAGAATTATAAACAAAAATATATAGAAGTATATAGAGTTAACATTTTAGAAAGGAGAGAGCAATAAAAAACAACAATGGAGCTGGGCATCAAGCCCTATTAATAAAGGCATTGACGTCCAGTTCCACATTGATACCCAAAGGAAAATATGTACAAAGCCCATGGATCCAGAAGGTCTCTAAACGAGACACCCCTCGGGTCATGGCACCCCCCCTCCAAGGGGGATATATCTATCAATCAGCATAAATTGTGTCCCCTCAATTACACGATTATGATTTATCTTGTAGTGTCTTGGGACAGTATGTTTGGTATCTCCGCTCTTGATAAGGGTAATGTGCTCAGCTACTCTCACAGCAAACGAGCGGATGGTGCGACCTACATACTGTTTCCCACAGTGGCATGTAATCAAGTATACAATGTAGCTAGTAGTGCAAGTGCAAAACCGTTTGATAGGATATCGTTTTTGGGTGACCGAAGATGTGAAGGACACCGTTTTTCGTCCTATCCCAGAATTGTGCTGGCACATTTTCTACACGAGTAGAAACCTTCCATCTCATAGAAGAGAGGCTGGCGTATGGGGGGGTTAATAATGTTTGGAGCAATTTTGCTCTGTAGAGTGGGGGCTCCTCTAAAGATGACTTTAACCCGATCTGGCAAAACTGTACTCAGGACTCGGTCATTTTTCAGAATACCCCAATGTTTGGAGAGGATGGCTCTAACTTGCCTATGTTGAGTAGAAAAGGAAGTAAGCATGGACCATCTAAAGATGTCTCCTTGTTCTTCTTTAGGTCTTTCCTCTAATAATGACTCCCTATTTGTCTCAAGGGCATGTTGAAACTCACGATCAACAAGACAAGGATCATAGTCCTTATCTACAAATTTGGTTCTTAGAAGATCAGACTGTGCTCTAAAAGTGTCAATGTCAGAACAATTTCTCCGTAGACTAAGAAATTGACTACATGGCACAGACTCAAGCCAGGATCGATGGTGACAGCTGTCTGGTGGTATGAAGCTATTGCGATCCGTGGCTTTAAAATGTGTCTGGAACTGGAATCTACCATTACGTATTCCAATTTCTAGGTCTAAGAAATTAATCTTATCTTTGCTGGCTGTGTAGGATAGGGATATGCCTCTGTCATTGTCGTTCAAACGTTTAAAAAACAAATCAAGTGATTCAGCACTACCCTTCCAAAGGAGGAGGATGTCGTCTATATACCGTGCCCACATAGTAAGGGAAGAATCCCTATTGGCATAGACGACATCCTCCTCCCACTTTGCCATAAATAGATTGGCGAGGCTAGGGGCAAATTTGGCGCCCATAGCCACGCCACGTAACTGAAGGTAATACCGTTGATTGAACCAGAAATAGCTACGCTTGGTGGCGAATTCCAACAATTCCAAGATGAAGGAGCGTTGGAAGGAGGCAATACTAGGCTCTTTTTCCAAAAAGTACTGAACAGCATCTATACCCTTTTCTTGGGGAATGCACGTGTAAAGGGATGCGACGTCTGCTGTTGCAATAATATGGTCATCATGTAGCTCCAAACTCTCCAATAAACGGATGGTGGCTCCTGTGTCCTTCAAATAAGATGACATCCGTCTTACTAGAGGTTGGAGGTAAAAATCAATGTACCTGCCTATGCGTGAGGTGACAGAATCTATCCCACTCACGATAGGCGGGCCTGGAGGTTGTACTGGGTTCTTGTGGACCTTGGACAAATAGTAAATAGTTGGAACCCTAGGTGCCAAGGGTACCAAAAAATCTCTCTCCTTTCTATTTAAAATTCCTTGGTCGTAATCTCTTTTCACAATGTTGGACAACTCTCTCTTGTATACAGAGGTGGGGTCATTAGGTATAATTTTATACGTGTCTGATTCATCAAGATAACAGTCCTTCACTGTTCAATCCACCCGTCCCTGTAGCGCCTGCTATAAGTATTTTCAGGGACCTTGTCCTTAAGGATTTAGCAGAACTTCCAGATAAACATATATGCCACCACCCTTTGTCTAGCACAGGCTTTAAGTCCCTGTGTTCACAAAAAGATCTGGTCATTCGCCCGGCTGACAAGGGTGGTGGGATTGTTATCTTGGATAAGAAGGACTATGAATCAGAGATGTGCAGAATTCTTAACAAATCAGACACTTATAAAATTATACCTAATAACCCCACCTCTGTATACAAGAGAGAGTTGTCCAACATTGTGAAAAGAGGTTACGACCAAGGAATTTTAAATAGAAAGGAGAGAGATTTTTTGGTACCCTTGGCACCTAGGGTTCCAACTATTTACTATTTGCCCAAGGTCCACAAGAATCCAGTAAAACCTCCAGGCCGGCCTATCGTGAGTGGGGATAGATTCTGTCACCTCACGCATAGGCAGGTACATTGATTTTTACCTCCAACCTCTAGTAAGACGGATGCCATCTTATTTGAAGGACACAGGAGCCACCATCCGTTTATTGGAGAGTTTGGAGCTACATGATGACCATATTATTGCGACAGCAGACGTCGCATCCCTTTACACTGTTGTAATATGTTCACCTATTTATGTGGGACATTATATTATTATATGTATGTACACATACAGTCAATATTAACCAGGCCAGAATTCAGTTGACAATGGTTGATTTGTCCGAGCCAACTGAATTTTAACATAGCAAGGGGACAGCTGAAGACCCTTTGATGTGTTAATCTTATGCAAGTCTATTTGAACATCTCAAAGGGTGTTCAGGTGGTATCTGTTAATCTAATCCAGTGTTTCTCAACTCCAATCCTCAAGGCGCCCCAACAGGTCATGTTTTCAGGAAAACAGCTGTGGTAATTACTAAGGCAGTGAAACTGATCAAATCATCTGTGCAAAATAACGGAGAGCCTGAAAACATGACCTATTGGGGCGCCTTGAGGACTGGAGTTGAGAAACACTGATCTAATCTAATTACACTTATCTAAGGGGACTTGTTGATGTTGATATGCGGGAGTGCAAATTGGGGCGGTTTATGACTACAGCTGTTCACGGCTGGGGGTTGTTGTCTGTCTGAAAGACTAGAGTATATCAAAGTCCTAAATTGAAACGGCCAATCAAATTGCTCAGCCATTCAGTGTCTAGTGAATATAACACAGCATTCAGTCTATAGTTTTTTGAGTTAGGCTTGTCTGTGTATTAAGACACAGGCCTAGGAACATGGGATTCTGAATTATATCTACTCTGTCGGATTTTTTTGTCATCTGTGGACTTTGGACTTCGTTCTGTGTTGGAAGTCAATAAAGTGCATCTCTCTGGAAGAACTGGGTTGCTGCGGAAGAGTACTTACTAATTAATTATCATACCCACTCTACATCGTATCACCCACTATACTAACACGATACTGCTATACATGTTATATAGGTTGTATATGTTGTAATATGTTCACCGATTTATGTGGGACATTATATTATTATATGTATGTACACATACAGTCAATATTGACCAGGCCAGAATTCAATTGACAATGGTTGATTTGTCAACTGAATTTTAACATATCAAGGGGAAAGTTGAAGACTCTTTGATGTGTTGATCTTATGCAAGTTTACCTAGTTGTGTGAGGTGGAGGTATGGGCTGTTAACCTAATTGAAAATTTCAAAGGGTACATTGTTTAAAGGACCATAGAAGAAGTATTTATTGATGGTAATTAGACTTGAGGGGGTAACAATGGGATCAAGGAGTGTTTTGGGTTGGCCTAGCGGAGGCTCCCTCCTGGGGGGCTAATATATCAGGGGGACTTGTTGATATTAACATGCAAGAATACAGATTAGGAATGTAGGTATTCCAAGGGCTCAAAAGGGTGTTCAGGTGGTATCTGTTAATCTAATCTAATTACACATATCTAAGGGGACTTGTTGATGTTGATATGCGGGAGTGCAAATTAGGGAGGTTTATGACTACAGCTGTTCACGGCTGGGGGTTGTTGTCTGTCTGAAAGACTGAAGCAAATAAAAGTCCTAAATTAAAACGGCCATTCAAATTGCTCAGCCATTCAGTGTCTAGTGAATATAACACGGCATTCAGTCTATAGTAGTATATAGGCTTGTCTGTGTATGAACAGGCAAACCTAGAAAGAAATGGGACTCTGAATTATATACTCTGTCGGATTTTTCGTCATCTGTGGACTTTGGACTTTGTTCTGTGTTGGAAGTCAATAAAGTGCATCTCTCTGGAAGAATTGGTTTGCTGCGGAAGAGTACTTACTAATTAATTATCATTCCCAGAGTACTATACTACTACACATATTAATAAATCACTACATTGGTGCCGTTCAAGTGACCAGAAAAGCATTTTCGGACTTAGTAACAGAAGTCGGTGGTGACAACAATCCTGTGAGGTGGACAGAAGTCTGATGAAGAACCAAGAGCTGTGCTGTGACTCTAATGTCTGGTTGTGACATAAGAGAGTCTGATCTACGAAATTAAACAAGTTGGGAACCCCAGAATTATCCTCTGGAGACTGGAAACAACAGCAAAAAAAGGACTGTGTTGTGTACCAGAAGACCTGAACTGGAAGCTGAAGGAGTAACTAATGCGGTGAGTAAAATATTTCCTTTTTTAAAAAAAATATTAGTAATATAGTCAAAATGCTTACTCAGTGTGAAGCTAGTGTCAGTTCTGATAAAGTTAACAGATGGGTATTAAAATGTATTAAGCGCCATGGCGGTCCTTATGAAATTCCAGAAAAATGTAAGCAGACGTGGACGATGATGAAGGAATTTTTAGAGAAAAATGTTTTTGATAGCAAAATTTCAGAAAGTAAAAGAAAAGGTTGTATTATACAGGGCTTATTATCTTGCTGTTTAACAATGGAAAGTTCTTTGAATGGTAAGGTTGAGGAAACTGCGCAGTTACAGAAGGCAGTTGATAATAGTAACAATCTTTGTGAGAGGTTACAAAACCAATCAGACAATGAGACAGTAAATTTAAAATTGCATGCAGTTACCATTGGGGGAGCTTTGCTTGAGAAATCTAAACGTTGTGATGAATTATCAGAGGAAAATGAGAGATTAAAATTAAGAATTATGGAATTAGAGAAGAGATCTCAGGAATGCAGATATGCATCAAATCTTGGATTCCGCTATCTTCAGCAAAATACAGACACAAACTTTCTATCAAATGAAACAGAACCTCATATTAAATCTGATAATTCATTACCAGCTTCCCCCACTGTGACTACCACAGTTTACAACAATAATAATAATACAGGTGAAGTTCAGCTTGTAATGAAGCCTTTGAAACCAAAAGAATTAGACGCAATTCTTAAAGAAATAGGAATGGTTCCATACCATGATTTAAACAGATTTTTAAAATGGTTTTGTGACGTGCAGCAGGTCAGAGATATGTACAATCTCAACCCATCTGACTTAGAAAGAGTTTTGCAACATTCTTTAGGAAGTGGTCTTTGGATGAGAATTAAACAGATCTGTATTCAGCCTCTGAGGACAAGGAACATATTACTGGAATTATTATGTGTTTTGTATGGTGTACGTTCTGATGTTACTATTCATGGGAAGATCCAACAAATGCAAAATGAATCTCCATATGAATTGTCACACAGGATAGCAACTATTATGGAATTATTGGTCGGTAATAATCTTGCATTCGAGCATGGTGGCTTGATACATATGAGTATGTTTCTAGATGCATTGCATGAAGATATCAAACAAAATATTTTATTAGTTACCCCAAATCCTCATGATTTAAAAGACATATTGTTGAGAGCAGACCATTTATGGAGAAAGTCAAATGAGTAGGCTGTCAAAATTGATTTAGCCACATTGTTTAGGGCAAATACTGAACCTAAAGATCAGAAGATAATATCCTATGATAACACCCAGAGAGGAGACACCGGGTCAAATATAGGTGATATTAATATGAAAAACAGAGCTGACCAAAAATAGGATTTTTTAAAACAGCTTACCTGTAAAATCCTTTTCTTTCGAAGGACATCACGGGACACAGAGCCTCAGTAATTACTGATGGGTTATATAGGTATCACTGGTGATTGGACACTGGCACACCCTATCAGGAAGTTCAACCCCCTATATAATCCCTCCCCCTTGCAGGGATACCTCAGTTTTGTAGCCAAGCAATATAGTGTATTAAAAGAGGGGCGGGACCTCTGTGTCCCGTGATGTCCTTCGAAAGAAAAAGATTTTACAGGTAAGCTGTTTTAAAAAATCCTATTTTCTTTCTCGAACATCACGGGACACAGAGCCTCAGTAATTACTGATGGGATGTCCCAGAGCAATGCTACCTGAGGGGGGGGAACCACGACCAAGTAGGGTGCAATCAGACCTGAGGACCCTGTACCGCTGCCTGCAGCACCCTACGCCCAAAGGCGATATCCTCATGCCTTCTCACATCCACCTGATAGAATCTGGTGAATGTATGAACTGAAGACCAGGTTGCGGCCTTGCAGATTTGAGCCATAGAGGCCTGGTGATGCACTGCCCAAGAAGCACCAATAGCCCTTGTGGAATGTGCCCTGATCTGAAACGGAGGAATCTTCTGTTTCAAACCGTAAGCTTGAATGATCAACTGTCGAATCCATTTAGAAATGGTAGCTTTTGACGCTGCCTGTCCTCTATTGGGACCCTCTGGCAGCACAAACAAAACATCCGTCCTGCGGATCTGAGCAGTTGCCCCTAGATAGGCCTTAACTGCTCTTACTACATCCAACGAATGTAGAGATCTCTCTTCCGGAGAACAGGGATCTGGAAAAAAGGAAGGTAGAACAATGTCTTGGTTTAAATGAAAATCAGAAACCACCTTCGGTAAAAAACTAGGATGAGGGCGCAGTACCACTCTATCCTTGTGTATAATCAAATAAGGCTCCTTACAGGAAAGAGCTGCTAATTCTGATACTCTTCTAGCAGAAGAGATGGCCACCAGAAAAATTAACTTCCTTGTCAACAAGACCAAAGGAATCTGACTTATTGGTTCAAAAGGCTGTTTCTGTAACACAGCCAGGACCAAGTTCAAGTCCCAGGGGTTTAGGGGCGCTTTAACCGGAGGATTAAGACGCATCACCCCCTGCATAAAGTTTCGGACCAAAGAATGCGAAGCAAGTGGCCGCTGAAATAATACTGATAAAGCAGAGACCTGGCCCTTGATGGTACTCAAGGCCAGCTTCATCTCTAATCCTAATTGTAGAAAATCAAGAATTCTACCTATGACATATTTCCTGGGATGCCAACCTCTGGATTCACACCAGGTTATATAAGCTTTCCAGACTCTATGATAAATCATCCTGGAAGCTGGCTTCCTTGCATTAATCAAGGTAGATATGACAGGACCTGAGAGCCCACGACTCTTCAGAACGTGGGTCTCAATAGCCAAACCGTCAAATTTAGCATTTGTAAGGCAGGATGGAACACTGGACCTTGAGATAACAGGTCTGGGCGTTCCGGTAGTGTCCACAGGGAACCTACTGTCATCCTTACTATTTCTGCATACCAAGTCCTTCTGGGCCAAGCGGGGGGCCACCAGAAGTACCGACTTCCTTTCCTGCCTGATCCTGCGAAGGAGTCGTGGTAATAGCAGAATAGGCGGGAATGCGTAAATCAGTGAGAACCGATGCATCCGTCCCGCATGCAAGAGGATCTTTTGTCCTTGCCACAAATCTGTCTATCTTTTTGTTGAATCGGGATGCAAAGAGATCTACATCTGGAACCCCCCATCTTTGGCATATGGCCCAAAAGACGTCAGGATGCAGAGACCATTCCCCTGGAAGTAACTGCTGGCGACTTAGATAGTCCGCCTGCCAATTCTCTATTCCCGGGATGAAAACTGCCGATATGCATGACACATGCATCTCTGCCCAGACTAAGATCTGGTTCACCTCTTTTTGAGCAGCTCGGCTCCGGGTGCCTCCCTAATGATTGACATAAGCCACTGCTGTGGCATTGTTGGACTGGATCCTGACCGGACAACCCTGTAGCCTGATAGTCCAGGCCTTTAGAGCTAGATGTATCGCCCGGATCTCCAGAATGTTGATGGGTAAGGTCCTCTCTGTCTTGGACCATACCCCTTTGATCGCAGCCTGTTCCAGAACTGCTCCCCAACCTGACAGACTGGCATCTGTTGTTACCACCGTCCAGGTAACCGGTAGAAAGGATTTCCCCTTCTGCAGGTTTTCGGGTATGAGCCACCAATTGAGGCTCTGACGCACCGCATGCGACAGGTGCATCGGAAAGTCTAATGCCTGAACTTTCCTGTTCCAGGTCGACAGAATACTGTGTTGCAGCATTCTTGAGTGAAACTGAGCATAGGGAACTGCTTCGAATGAAGACACCATCTTCCCTAGTAGCCTCATACAAAGGCGGACTGAGGGACCCTTCTTGGTCCTTACTGTCAGAATCAGCTCTCTCAAAGCAGTGATCTTTGCCTGGGGTAGAAATATTTTCTCCTAGCCTGTATCTATAATCAGACCTAAATACTCCAGTCTTCTTACTGGTTTTAGGAAAGACTTTTCTAAGTTGAGGATCCAACCCAGGTGTTCTAGATACCTGACTGTGGTCCTCAAGTTTCCATTCAAAGAGGCTACCGACCGGTCTATCAAGAGCAGGTCGTCTAGGTATGCTATGACAGCTATACCCTGAGCCCTTAATCTGGCCAGAGGAGGAGCCAAGATCTTTGTGAACACTCGAGGTGCAGTGGCTATCCCGAAAGGCAGAGCCACAAACTGGAAATGGCGCCCTCCTACCTCGAAGTGCAGAAACTTCTGATGAGCAGGAAAAATGGGCACATGCAGATATGCATCTCTGATGTCTATTGATGCCAGAAATTCTCCTCCCTGCAGGGTGGGAACTACTGTTCGAATTGATTCCATGCGGAAGGATTGAATCCTTAGGAATCGGTTCAGATCCCTTAAGTCCAGAATGGGCCTGACATCTCCATTTGGCTTTTGGACCGTAAAAAGGTTGGAATAGAAGCCCAATCCCTGGTCCTTTGTGGGAACTATCATAATGACCTCCTGCGACAAAAGTCGCTCTAACGCTAGAAGGAGCGACTGCTTTTTCTCTGGGTCTCTGGGAACACTTGATCTGAGGAACCGAGGAGAGGGGAATTCCTGAAACTCCAGCTTGTACCCTAAGGTTACCGTGGAGATTACCCATCTGTCCTGGAAGTCCTCCTGCCAGAGCTCTGAGAACTGTCGCAGTCTTCCCCCCACTCGAGTGAGCGGGGGCGCCCTCTCATGCAGAGGTCTTAGTGTTTTGCCTAGTAGGCTTCTTTCCCCAGGACTTCTTTTGTCCCTGGGGTTGACTCTTGTCTCTGGACCCCGATGGAGGCGGCCGTCAAGACTGCCTGGAGGCTGAAGCCCCCGGCGCTGGGGAAAGAGTCCGTTTGAAAGAGGGACGCTTACTCTTCTTCTTGACAGGTAAGAGAGTGCTTTTCCCACAAGAGATTCTCCTGATATAGTTATCCAAGTCCTCTCCAAACAACCTTGCACCACGAAATGGAAACCCAGCCAGTAGCTTCTTACATGGTGCTTCGGCTGACCAATTTTTCAACCATAGGATTCTACGTATATGCACCAACCCCAGTGAAAGACGGGAGGTTTGCACGATAGAATCTCTAATGGCGTCAACCACAAAGCATAAGGCCGCTGGAAGGTTAGCAAACCCCTGGGCCTGCTGTTCAGGTAATACTTTGATGACCTGCTTAACATGGTCTCTTAAGTATTGACAGACTCCAATCGCTGCTACTGCAGGTTGGGCCACTGATCCTGCTAAGGAGAAAACATCCTTCAATAGGGATTCCATCCTTTTATCTACAGGATCCCTGAGCATTGTCTACAGGACAAGTCAGGCTATTATTTACGGAGGAAATGGCGGCATCAATAGCCGGTATTCCCCACATTTTAATAAACTTTTCTTCCATCGCTCTCCCTGGCTAGCCGTCCCTGGCCCATCTTTAGGGGGGGAAGATGCTGCCGACAGGGGGCCCTCAGAACCTGAACGAGATCCCCTAGTGTCTCTGGTTCCTGGGGTGCTTGAACCTCTTCTACCCATAGTGCAAAGCAACAAGGTGTGAGGTATACAAATGAACACTGCCCGCTGAGCGATGTAGTCTGGCTAAAAGCCTTGCTACCCAATGCTCAGTCTGGTGTTACTTCAGTAAATGCTGCCTAGGAGAATGCCTGTGTCTGCGACCGTCAGCTCTGTGTCTCTCAGAAGGCTGTGTGCACCTGTACAGAGTGCCTTTAATAGCCTGCAGCTGGCCTGAGTGGGAGCCTAAGCACCTGTGCTGACGTCCCGCCCCCTCCTCTACCGCCCCCCCCCACTCGAGTTTTGAAAAAAACGAGTGCTTCCCGCGCTGGCCGACTCTCCTGTCATGCTTCTGGAGAAAGGCTGGGGATGGGGGGGGGGGGGAGGGAGGGAGGCTGGTAACAAGATCTGCCTGAACGGCTATCTTCAGAGATGGTGGCCATTAGGCCACAGAGCCCGGGTGGTATAACTACTTTCTAGACCCCTGTGGCCCCTCTCTAGCCTGGGGGGGAACATTCAAACATGAGAAATCCCCCCTTCCTTCTTACCTTGCAGCCGGCTTGAGACGCTGGGACATAGACAGCGATGAAAAAACACTGAGACAAACAGTCAGCATGTGCAGGTTTGTGCTCTTGGCAGCCCCCAGTGGTCACAATAGGCATAGCATACATTTACCTTAAAGGAGAAAAGCCACTAGAACTCAAAAATTCTGTGGAATCTCCTCTTACCTTATCCAGCTGCAGGGTGCTGTTTACACAGACCCAATCTTCACCTCTCACGGTGGGCTCCGTTTGAAAAAACCGTCAGAGACTGGGGCCCCCTACGAATAGGGGGATCCAACAGTTCTGGGACCGTAAAGCACCTCGCCAGAAATTAGGAAGTTTAAAGCCATTTTCTGATCTGCGGGGTCCAGCTCTCTAAAAAGAGAAGCATTACGGGTAAAACCTTGTTTCTTCGGACACGAGGCCCGGGTACCATTCAATTCGGCCATGAAAAGACACTTTGAATGGATCCGGTTCGCCTGGCTTGCCCCAGTATAGGATCTTAGGATATTCCCCTTGGAGCTCAGCACAGGACATCTTTACACGTCCATCACCTAAGACACTGGCGTAAAAACTGAGGTATCCCTGCAAGGGGGAGGGATTATATAGGGGGTTGAACTTCCTGATAGGGTGTGCCAGCGTCCAATCACCAGTGATACCTATATAACCCATCAGTAATTACTTAGGCTCTGTGTCCCGTGATGTTCGAGAAAGAAATAATAATAAGAAAGGGTCCAAGAACTGGATACCGTTTTCTCAGTTAAAACAGAAATATGACCACCTGAAGATTGAGTATGACAAAATGAGAGGGGAACGTGATAAATTATTAGAGCAGTTGAAGGGGGTACAAGATCTACATTCTCCATATCTGTTTTTGAATGCAAATGACACTTCTCTAGCAGTGAGGGTGAATTAGCTCCAAAACTGTAAACGTGTAAATAGTGCTTTGTTTTAACTTCAAACAACGTTTAAGGACCTGGCTAATGAGTTTTTGTTGGAGAGTTTTGTCTTTCAGGTACCGCCGAAGATGCTTGCATGTGAATAGCAGAAGCACAGTCTGAAATTGCTGGCTAGTGGGGGAAAATTATGGGAGAAATGCTGAATAGACAACAAGGAATTATAAAGCATTCATGGACTCTCTCGAAATTCATCAAGCAATGGACCTTTTTTTTTTCTTTTTTCTTCAACGCCCTAATTTTTAATTTTTCTCCCTTTTCCTGATATATTTTGCTTTTCATTTTTTTATTTTCTTTATGTTTTATTTCTTGAACTTTATCTTAAAACCAAAGAGAAGCATTTAAACCTAAAATAATTTTCATAACATCTGTACATATTACATAATGCGTATTGATCAATATATTTGACATCTAAGGTGAGATGCTGCACAATGGCTTGGCATAGCATAAATTATAGTATGTTGGGTGGTTTTCCTAAATTTATAAGAAGGGTGAGTGAAATTCATCACTCTAGTCATGATTTGAAACTTTGTTGATTCAGTTGTTTATAATATGCTAAAGGCTATGACATATATGGATGAAAAAGACCTTTCTACCTTTCATGGTGAGAATACTGGCAAGAATTTCCACTGCCGCTTTGTCTGGATAGAAGATCTGATAAACACTGGTGTCAAGCTGATGCTATCTGAACCATCGTGTGGGGGTATATGTATATGTTGGTATACCATTCAGGTGGAATTATGGACTGAATGATCCAAGTAACTGCTCTATTGAAGGCGATGAGGAGTCGGCCTACAGCAAATTACAAAAGAAAATTGTGGCTGGCAATCAACAAATTCAGGTACTTGACAGGTACACAACAGGACATCATTGCTCAAATAGGAAATAAGCAGATGTGAATTGTAAAATGCTTGCAAGATGGACTCATGAATGTCAAGTGCAAGGAAATAGTTTGCAGCACAGTTTTTACTGCCGTATCCAAACCTTTTGACCTTGAAAGTGAGTGCTGGTACATTGATGGTTCTTCTTACCATAAAGATGAAAGTAGAATGTTTGTGTAAAAGCATCTTTAAAAATGGAAAGCTTGAACCTGGAGATGAGAGAATCCTGGACTTATGTGGATTGGAGCTCCCAGAGCATACCAAGTTTACTTTCAGTGAGATGGTGAGAGATGTGAGGAAGTCAGACCGAAGAATGGACTGTGACATCAGCTCATCTTTGCGCAATTTTCAAGATCTTGATTTGATATAATAAGGCCTAACAGCTATATGGGCCACTGACATTTACCAAATCCTTTTCCAGTCATGGTCTAAAGTTTTATATTATCTAATAACTGTTTCATGGGGATATTTTAGAGACTGGTGAAGAGAGATGTAACCAGTTTCAACTTCATATTTTATATGAGCCATTGTAAAGCATTCAGTACCTTAACCCGTAATGATATTTTTTGTTGTTTGATTTATGGGTCAGTTCTAGTAGTTAGAACCGTCCCAAGTGGGGGTATATGTTGTAATTAGGGTTGTCCCGATACCACTTTTTTAGGACCGAGTACAAGTACCAATACTTTTTTTCAAGTACTCGCCGATACCGATACTTTTTTTTTAATGTCACGTGACAGTGTTTTTTTTTTTTTTTTTTTTTTTTTTTTTTAGGGGGGGGGGGCAGTGAACGGTGTGTGTGTGTGTTTTTTTTTTTTTGTTTGTTTTTTTTCATTTACATTTATTATTTTTTACAATTTAATTTTTTTTTTATTCTTTATTGCACTATGTGTGTGTTTTTTTTTTAATCAGCCCTGTTGGGGGGCTTTGGTGAGATATCAGGGGTCTTAACAGACCTCTGATATCTCCCCCTTGAGACAGAGAAAGAGACCGAGGATAGAGATTTCCCAGTCCCTTTCTCTGCAGCCTCAGCTGCACTGAGAATGAATGGAGAGAAGACAGCGGCTCCTCTCCATTCATAAACTGACACATCGTAATCACAGGTGATTACAATGTTTCAGTTATGTGAATAGACAGAGTCAGCTGACTCTGTCCATTCACACAGCGGAGAGACAGCAGAACGGAGGGGACAGAGGAAGAGAGAGGGGGACAGCGGAAAGCTGGAACGGATGGGGACAGCGGAGGGGGACAGAGCAAAGAAGGAGGACAGCGGAGGGGGTCAGAGGAACGGAGGGGGACAAAGCAATGGAGCAGGACAGCGGAGGGGGACAGAGGAACGGAGGGGGACAGAGCAAAGAAGGAGGACAGCGGAGGGGGTCAGGAACGGAGGGGGACAGAGCAACGGAGCAGGACAGCGGAGGGGGACAGAGGAACGGAGGGGGACTAAGGGGGATGAGGTGACAGTCAGCAGTGATCGCGTGTGGGGGAGTTACAAGCACCGATCACCGCTGTATGTCACTAAAGCAGCTGAAAGCCGCGGGGGGGAAGCTTGTAACTCCCCCACGCGCCGATAACCGCTGACAGTCAAGGTATCGGAGGAAGCATCGGGAGCATTTGCCCGAGTACAAGTACTTGGGCAAATGCTCGGTATCGGTGCCGATACCGATACTAGTATCGGTATCGGGAAACCCTAGTTGTAATATGTTCACCTATTTATGTGGGACATTATATTATTATATGTATGTACACATACAGTCAATATTAACCAAGCCAGAATTCAGTTGACAATGGTTGATTTGTCCGAGCCAACTGAATTTTAACATAGCAAGGGGACAGCTGAAGACCCTTTGATGTGTTAATCTTATGCAAGTCTATTTGAACATCTCAAAGGGTGTTCAGGTGGTATCTGTTAATCTAATCTAATTACACTTATCTAAGGGGCCTTATTGATGTTGATATGCGGGAGTGCAAATTGGGGCGGTTTATGACTACAGCTGTTCACGACTGGGGGTTGTTGTCTGTCTGAAAGACTAGAGTATATCAAAGTCCTAAATTAAAACGGCCAATCAAATTGCTCAGCCATTCAGTGTCTAGTGAATATAACACGGCATTCAGTCTATAGTTTTTTGAGTTAGGCTTGTCTGTGTATTAAGACACAGGCCTAGGAACATGAGATTCTGAATTATATCTACTCTGTCGGATTTTTTTGTCATCTGTGGACTTTGGACTTTGTTCTGTGTTGGAAGTCAATAAAGTGCATCTCTCTGGAAGAATTGGGTTGCTGCGGAACTTACTAATTAATTATCATACCCACTCTACATCATATCACCCAGTATATATTAAATCACTACATACACGTGCATTCCCCAAGAAAAGGGTATAGATGCTGTTCAGTACTTTTTGGAAAAAGAGCCTAGTATTGCCTCCTTCCAACGCTCCTTCATCTTGGAATTGTTGGAATTTGCCACCAAGCGTAGCTATTTCTGGTTCAATCAACGGTATTACCTTCAGTTACGTGGCGTGGCTATGGGCGCCAAATTTGCCCCTAGCCTCACCAATCTATTTATGGCAAAGTGGGAGGAGGATGTCGTCTATGCTAATAGGGATTCTTCCCTTACTATGTGGGCATGGTATATAGACGACATCCTCCTCCTTTGGAAGGGTAGTGCTGAATCACTTGATTAATTTTTTAAACGTTTGAACGACAATGACAGCGGCATATCCCTATCCTACACAGCCAGCAAAGATAAGATTAATTTCTTAGACCTAGAAATTGGAATACGTAATGGTAGTTTCCAGTTCCAGACACATTTTAAAGCCACGGATCGCAATAGCTTCATACCATCAGACAGCTGTCACCATCGATCCTGGCTTGACTCTGTGCCACGTAGTCAATTTCTTAGGCTACGGAGAAATTGTTCTGACATTGACACCTTGAGAGCACAGTCTGAACTTCTAAGAACCAAATTTGTAGATAAGGACTATGATCCTTGTCTTGTTGATCGTGAGTTTCAACATGCCCTTGAGACAAATAGGGAGTCATTATTAGAGGAAAGACCTAAAAAATAACAAGGAGACATCTTTAGATGGTCCATGCTTACTTCCTTTTCTACTCAACATAAGCAAGTTAGAGCCATCCTCTCCAAACATTGGGGTTTTCTGAAAAACGATCGAGTCCTGAGTACAGTTTTGCCAGATCGGGCTAAAGTCATCTTTAGAGCAGCCCCCACTCTACAGAGCAAAATTGCTCCAAACATTATTAACCCCCCATACGCCAGCCTCTCTTCTATGAGATGGAAGGTTTCTACTCGTGTAGAAAATGTACAGTGTGCCAGCACAATTCTGGGATAGGACAAAAAACGGTGTCCTTCACATCTTCGGTCACCCAAAAACGATATCCTATCAAACGGTTTTGCACTTGCACTACTAGCTACATTGTATACTTGATTACATGCCACTGTGGGAAACAGTATGTAGGTTGCACCATCCGCTCGTTTGCTGTGAGAGTAGCTGAACACATTGCCCTTATCAAGAGCGGAGATACCAAACATACTGTCCCAAGACACTACAAGCTAAATCATAATCGTGTAATTGAGGGGACACAATTTATGGTGATTGATAGATATATCTCCCCTTGGAGGGGGGGTGCCATGACCAGAGGGGTGTCTCGTTTAGAGACCTTCTGGATCCATGAGCTTCGTACATATTTTCCTTTGGGTATCAATGTGGAACTGGACGTCAATGCCTTTATTAATAGGGCTTGATGCCCAGCTCCATTGTTGTTTTTTATTGCTCTCTCCTTTCTAAAATTTTAACTCTATTTATTTCTATATATTTTTGTTTATAATTTTGTTATATTTTTGGTTTTATATTTTATCTATATGTATAGATTCTGCCATTCATACTCGTATGTATTATGTACATGCGCTTTATTGGATTCCAAATGTGTGAGATGATTATTTACTTGTGCATCATTATGGGAGCCCACTCCACACATGAGCACCCACACAACATGGTAGGTTTGTTATGGTCATCACTTAAAGATTTCATTACAATGTATTTGTGTATGGGGAATCCTAGTCCCCACACCGATATTTGCACGGCACTGTCACATGACACACACACTCTTGATACAACATATAAAGATACACATTGTTCCTTGGGTAGTATTACTATCCATACACACTCATGTGTTTTATATATATATATATATATATATATATATATATATATATATATATATATATATATATATCTATCTATCTTGTTCCTCCAACGGGTAGGGATAATATATCACAAAAGTTTATGCATTAGTTAAAAATTACAACTCATAATTTCTCTTTTACACACAATATATGTTTTTTCTTTACATTAAATGTAGATACACACATAATCACTTTGTTTTCCATGGTTTTATATATGTATGTCCAGCATATACACATCCGGACCCTATAGATTGCGCTGATCCCCACTGCTTTGTTCGTTTGGGGCCACCACATAAACACACGTGATAACGTTGTTTTACATATGGGATGTGTCATTCTCCATGTACACAGCGTGAGTCCCTGGGCGGTGCAATCCCAGTACAGAGGAGGGACTGCCTTCCGAACACATAATCACTTAGTTTTCCATGGTTTTATATATGTATGTCCAGCATATACACATCCGGACCCTATAGATTGCGCTGATCCCCATTGCTTTGTTCGTTTGGGGCCACCACATAAACACACGTGATAACGTTGTTTTACATATGGGATGTGTCATTCCCCATGTACACAGCGTGAGTCCCTGGGCGGTGCCATCCCAGTACAGAGGAGGGACCGCCTTCCGAACAAGAAGGAACACTGGTCATTTCCGCCTAGCTGGTGCGCATGCACATCACCGCTGGTTAGATCAAGGTGCATGCACATCATTGTTTATTGCACAATCTTTTGCATAATCTCTGTAAGTAATCTTTGGAGATACACACAAATCTTTCTTTTACTCTTTATGTATGCACAAGATGACTTTGATACAAGTTAAAATGGGACACTTTCGGTAGATCCATTCATTATACCATTGACCTCACTGCTTTCACTTCCGGTGTTTGCAATGGGCTTCATGGTGAGGCGTTGAACGCACGCTGAGCGGCCATCTTGCCCGAATACCGGAAGTGGCAATTATACACAATGTGGAGCTGTTTCCCATCATTATGGCCATATTCTCTATATATACTTTGCTGGCTGCAGTGGGGGGACCCCCAGACGACTAAGAGGACTAAACGCATCGGGTAGGACCCCACTGCCGCCACACATTTACAGCGCTGATTTTAAAGATGTACATGTGAGTGTATCTCTTATTTTAATAAATTTGCTACTTGTTTTATGGATTTACACTATGTGGCCTTCCTTTTTACCTTTTCGCTTTAAATTATTGCCATCTGCTTCCTAACATCATTCTGAGGGATACACCAGTACACGGTTCATTCCCGGATTTCCATCTTTACCACCCCTCCGGATTACTTACAACCACCCACCACCCAAGCCTGTTTTGACCCAATTGGGCGTATGTCTCTTTGGGTCCACTAGATCCGGTAAGCCTTTTTATTGTCGGTGGTGGTGTGCTTCTCTTGTCTTCACTCCAGATGTCACGTATTTACTGATTTGTTCCTCACATGAAGTCACTCAATTTATATGGACTATTCGTTTTTATGAGTCTTATAAACATGGAGGACTTTCCTCTAAGTTTCACTTAGATGTTTTCACCACCCGTTGGACTATACTGTCCCTATGTTGGACATTTAAGATTTTCTTAGCGCTACACTTATTTTTCTTCTTTCTATATGCATATATCCTATTGGCCGTGTTAGCTGCTTAGTCGTTTTGTTCTTCTGGGCAGCGCAGAATTACTTGGTATATTCTTTTCTCTGCAAAATACATTCTTACCTAAACCGGGGAAGAGGTCAGACTGCCCTCAAAACTTTAGGCCAATTTCACTGCTTAATACTGACTTAAAAATCTATGCGAAGCTTATCGCCAATTGTTTAGCATTAATCACACCACAACTGGTTAAAGCAGATCAGGTGGGCTTTGTGAAAGGCCGGCAAGCGCCTGATGGTACTCGCAGACTATATAATCTTCTGCGGGTGGCAGAGTCTAGAGGGGCCCCCCCTGTAGTACTGACACTTGACGCCGAAAAGGCATTTGACAGGGTACATCGGGGGTTCCTGAATGCGACTTTGCAGAAATTTGGCCTGAGCGGCACGATACTCACAGCAATCATGGCCCTTTACACAAAGCCCACAGCACGTGTATTCACCTCTAATGTTCTTTCTGACACGTTTTGTATAACTAATGGCACACGCCAGGGCTGTCCTCTCTCGCCACTGATTTTCACTTTAACCACTTCAGCCCCGGAAGGATTTACCCCCTTCCTGACCAGAGCACTTTTTACAATTTGGCACTGCGTCGCTTTAACTGCTAATTGCGCGGTCATGCAATGCTGAACCCAAACAAAATTTGTGTCCTTTTGTTCCCACAAATGGAGCTTTATTTTGATGGTATTTGATCACCTCTGTGGTTTTTATTTTTTGTGCTATAAATGGAAAAAGACCGAAAATTTGGAAAAAAAAACTATATTTTCTAATTTTTGTTATAAAAAAAATACAATAAACTCAATTTTAGTCATACATTTAGTCCAAAATATATTCAGCCACATGTCTTTGGTAAAAAAAATGTCAATAAGCGTATATTTATTGGTTTGCGCAAAAGTTATAGCGTCTATAAACTAGGGTACATTTTTTGGAATTTACTCAGCTTTTAGTTTATGACTGCCTATCTCATTTCTTGAGGTGCTAAAATGGCAGGGCAGTATAAAACCCCCCCAAATGACCCCATTTTGGAAAGTAGACACCCCAAGGAAATTGCTGAGAGGCATGTTGAGCCCATTGAATATTAATTGTTTTTGCCCCAAGTGATTGAATAATGGCAAAAAAATAAGAAAAAAAAAATTTACAAAAAGTTGTCACTAAATGATATATTGCTCACACAGGCCATGGGCATATGTGGAATTGCACCCCAAAATACATTTAGCTGCTTCACCTGAGTATGGGGATACCACATGTGTGAGACTTTTTGGGAGCCTAGCCGTGTACGGGGCCCCCGAAAACCAAGCACCGCCTTCAGGATTTCTAAGGGCGTAAATTTTTGATTTCACTCCTCACTACCTATCACAGTTTTGAAGGCCATAAAATGCTAGGACAGTTCAACCCCCCCCCCCAAATGACCCCACTTTGGAAAGTAGACACCCCAAGCTATTTGCTGAGAGGCATGTTGAGTCCATGGAATATTTTATATTTTGCCACAAGTTGCGGGAAAATTACAAACTTTTTTTTTTTTTTTTTTGCACAAAGTTGTCACTAAATGATATATTGCTCAAACATGCCATGGGCATATGTGGAATTACACCCCAAAATACATTCTGCTGCTTCTCCTGAGTATGGGGATACCAGATGTGTGGGACTTTTTCCTCACTACCTATCACAGTTTCCAAGGCCATAAAATGCCAAGAAGGCACAAAACCCCCCAAGATGACCCCATTTTGGAAAGTAGACACCCCAAGCTATTTGCTGAGAGGCAAGGTGAGTATTTTGTAGCTCTCATTTGTTTTTGAAAAATGTACACCCTTAGAAACCTTGAAGGTGGTGCTTGGTTTTTTGGGTCCTGTATGCGGCTAGGCTCGCAAAAAGTCTCACACATGTGGTATCCCCGTACTCAGGAGAAGCAACAGAATATACTTTGGGGTGTAATTTCACATATTCCCATAGCATGTTTGAGCAATATATCATTTAGTGACAACTTTGTGCAAAAAAAAAAAAATTGTCTTTTTCCCGCAACTTGTGTCACAATATAAAATATTCCATGGACTTGACATGCCTCTCAGCAAATAGCTTGGGGTGTCTACTTTCAAAAATGGGGTCATTTGGGGGGGTTTTGAACTGTCCTGGCATTTTATGCACAACATTTAGAAGCTTATGTCACACATCACTCACTCTTCTAATCACTTGAAGACAAAGCCCTTTCTAACACTATTTGTTTACATGAAAAAATTTTTATTTTTTTTGCAAGAAAATTACTTTGAACCCCCAAACATTATATATTTTTTTAAAGCAAAGGCCCTACAGATTAAAATGGTGGGTGTTTCATTTTTTTTCCCACACAGTATTTGCGCAGCAATTTCTCAAATGCATTTTTTGGGGAAAAAACACACTTTTTTAAATTTTAATGCACTAAAATACACTATATTGCCCAAATGTTTGGTGATGATCTTAGGCCGAGTACATGGATACCAAACATGGCATACTTTAAAATTGTGCACAAACGTACAGTGGCGACACACTACATACATTTTTAAAAGCCCTTAAAAGCCTTTACAGGTTACCACTTTAGATTTACAGAGGAGGTCTACTGCTAAAATTACTGCCCTCGATCTAACCTTCGCGGTGATACGTCACATGCATGGTGCAATTGCTGTTTACATTTGACGCCAGACCAACGCTTGCGTTCGCCTTTGTACGAGAGCAGGGGGGACAGGGGTGCTTTTTTTTTTTTTTTCTTTATTATTTTTTTTTTTGCTTTTTTATCTTATTTTTAAACTGTTCCTTTCATTTTTTATTTTTTTTTATCATTTTTATTGTTATGTCAGGGAATGTAAATATCCCCTATGATAACAATAGGTAGTGACAGGTACCTCTTTTTTGAAAAAAATTGGGTCTATTAGACCCTAGATCTCTCCTCTGCCCTCAAAGCATCTGACCGCACCAAGATCAGTGTGATAAAATGCTTTCCTAATTTCCCAATGGCGTTGTTTACATCCGGCGATATCTAAGTCATGAAATGCTCATAGCTTCCGGTTTCTTAGGCCATAGAGATGATTGGAGCCATTCTGGTATCTGATCAGCTCTATGGTCAGCTGGTGGAATCACCGGCTGCATTCTCAGGTACCCTTTTGGAACAGGAGAGCCAGAGAAAAACATGGAAGACGGTGGGAGGGGGGACATTCCCTCCCACTGCTTGTAAAAGCAGTCTAGAGGCTAATTAGCCGCTAAGATTGCTTTTACATAAAAGCCGACCGCTGGCTGAAAAGAATGATACCAAGATGATACCTAAACCTGCAGGCATCATTCTGGTATAACCACTCAAATTCCAGCAACATACCAGTACGTTGCTGGTCCTTGTTGGGCATATATTGTAATCTTTTTTTTTTTTTTTTTTTCATGCAGCCTGTGGGCTGAACGAAAAAAAGAGATTGATTGGTGGGTATGTCCACCATTAGAATACCTCCCTTCATCCACCCACTTCTAATGATGGGCATACATGCACCATTTATATATGCCGAAGCATGGGGGCATTGCAGAATAGAATACAGTAAAAAAGAGCAGAACAATAGAGAGAGAGAGAATAAAACAACTATTTTTGTTTTTTTTATTTTATATATTTTTTTGTGTTTTTTTTTTTTTTTTACACTTTTTTTTGTAACTGTAACTTTTATAACTGTAACTGGTTCCAGGTTTGGGTTTCTCAAAATGCGATGGCATCTTGGGAGACCCTGTGAAAATGTGCCTAGTCTGTGCAATGCTGTACCCTACGCTAATACTCAGCTAGTGCATGGTAGCGTTCAATACATTCACCAATGCAAAGACCAGGATTGTCAGGACAATAATAGCGGGTGTCACGCCTATATCCGCGCGTGCTGCAGACACGACATCTTTTTTGGGGGGTTCGTTGGGTAGGGGTACTCGGGAGGACATAAAGAAAATGCCTCTGATGCAGCTGACTGCATTTGGTTGGGGATGTGAATGGGGGAAGTACGGGTGCTGTAGAAGTGGTGGGTTCCCAATTAGGATTGGCAAATGCAGCAGGAAGGGCATTATGGGCACTACGGGCCTGTGTTTGTCTTCTTCTTGGTGGCAGCGGGACACTACTTGTGCTTGCCACCTCACCAGCTTGAAGTGCACTTATGGGACTCGTCACGTCACCAAGTGTTACTGCAGTGCTGGTTTGACTACGACCAGGGTTTACTAGGCCGCTGGTGCTTGCCAGTTCACCAAAACGCTACCAAAAAAACTGTTAGCGATCGCAGGGATCAGGCCTGACAATGCAAATGCTGCAGTTATGTGTTTAGTATTTTGTAAGTGACAGTGATCGATCGATACTGCACTTGGGTGGGCTGGGCTGGGCTGGGCCGGGCGGAGGGGCAAAACGCAGGTGCTAGCAGATATCCGGGCTGATCCCACTAACATTACATTTTTGGGAACCCTAAACTGCTGGGGACGCTAGTATAGTTCTGATTGGATCAGATATTGATCCGTTCAGATACTATACCACTAAGGGAGGTGTACGGTGCGTGCGTGGGTGTTAGCGCTACTGGCACTAACCTGACGCTGCCTGGGGCTGGTGCTTGCCAGTTCACCAAAACGCTACCAAAAAAACTGTTAGCGATCGCAGGGATCAGGCCTGACTCTGCCAATGCTGCAGTTATGCGTTTTGTAAGTGACAGTGGTCGATCGATACTGCACTTGGGTGGGCTGGGCCGTGCGGAGGGGCAAAACGCAGGTGCTAGCAGGTATCTGGGCTGATCCCACTAACACTGCATTTTTGGGAACTCTAAACTGCTGGGGACGCTAGTATAGATCTGATCAGATCAGATATTGATCCGTTCAGATCCTATACCACTAAGGGAGGTGTATGCTGCGTGCGTGGGTGTTAGCGGTACTGGCGCTAACCTGACGCTGCCTGGGGCGATGCAGACCCTATCTGACCCTAAAACCTAAGTTATATCACCACTAGGTGATCAGGGGGCTAAACCTTTATTAGGTAATAAACGGCGGGTGCCCTGACACTATAAAAAATAAACTAACTAACCAGCGTCACCCGTAACAGTTATACGGTGATCGCTGGTGAAAGGGTTAACTAGGGGGCAATCAAGGGGTTAAAACCTTTATTAGGTAGTATATGGGGGTCCCTGACGCTATAAAAAGCTGACGGCGAACCTATATATTTACCTCCCTAACTAGCGTCACCTGTGACACTAATACAGCGATCAGAAAAATGATCGCTTAGTGACACTGGCGACGGGGGGTGATCACAGGGTTAAAACTTTATTAGGGGGGTTAGGGGTACCCTAGACCTAAAGGGGGGGTAACACTAACTTGCCTACCACTTCTAACTGTCACAAACTGACACCAATGCAGTAATCAGAAAAAAAACAAACTGCTTGGTGTCACTGTGACGGGGGGGTGATTAGGGGGTGATCGGGGGGTGATGGGGGGTGTAAAGTGTACCTGGTGTGTTTTACTGTGTGTGTGTTGTTTTGGTGCACTTACTAAGATGTCTTCTCTCCTCGGCGCCGGAACAGAAAATACCGAGCCGAGGAGCGATTACATCACTTCCTCTGCCGCTGTTTACTATACAGCAGCAGAGGAAGATTCTCATTCGTTGGGAGCGATCGCGAGGGGGTGGCCACGAATGAGTGGTCTCCCCCTCAGCCTGGATCGCTCCGCTAACGAAGCCGACCGCCTCGGGCGATACCAGGTACGTGATTTTGCCTGCCCGTGCCATTCTACTGCAGTATATCTGCGCTAGGCGGTCGGCAAGTGGTTAATAATGGAACCCCTGGCGGAGGCCATTAGATCTTACGACTCAATCGCAGGTATTGAAATAGGTGGCTACTCCCATAAAATTGGGTTGTTTGCTGATGATGTAGTTTTGACATTAACTAGTCTGGCCTCCTCGCTGACAAAGGTACAATCGATATTAAATGACTTTGGGATGGCATCTTACTAAATTGAATTCCAAAAAGTCTTCTATTCTGTCGATGGGTTTGACAAAGAAAATGAATGACCAGCTTAAGGAAGCTTTCCCATTTCAATGGGTATCTCATAATTTAGCATACTTAGGAGTCACTCTATCACTCCCAACAGCTTCCACATATGAAGCAAATTTCCCTAGATTGTTAGAGATAATTATACAGGCCCTACAACATATATCGAAATATGAAATGTCTTGGGTTGGGAGGATTGCAGCTCTCAAAATGACACTGTTACCAATCATATATTATTTTAGAACCATACCAATAATTATACTAGACCAATTCTTTAGAGAGGCAGAGAAACTATTCAGACGTTTCATATGGGGAGAGAAAATGAACAAGATTTCATAAATGGTGAAGTAAACTTCCCGAACATTAAAAACGACTACTTTGCAGCTAGACTAGATCAGACCAGAGCATGGTTCGACACCAATTCTGATTAATTATGGGTCCAGGTTGAGAAGTGCATAGTGGGTAATAGAAGTTTGTTAGCCCTGCTATTGTCAAGTCTGACGCATATGGAATCAATTCATAAGCCCTTCCCCTCTATAGACGCCACATTACTAGCGTGGAAAAATCTACATGCCGTGGTGCCTCAAGATACCAAAGATAAATGCACAAACTTTCCATTGCAGTTTTACAAACATATCATACCTAATTTTAACACTCACCCATGGACGAGAGAAGGGATACAGACCTATAAAGAGCCAGTAACCAAAAATCCCAAACCCACTTCATTTTCTTATATCCAACTCACCTATTGTCATAAAAACAATCCGAATATACACTATAACTTACATAGGGAAATGTGGACACGCTTGAAGTCTGACTGAGACAGTACAAAAGGACAGTACAACAAGCTATAATATGGTGGAGCTTTCCAAAAATCCTCGAATATGCAAAATTGGGAAAGAGAGCTGGGTATTCTCTATTAGGGATGAGCTTCGAGTTCGAGTCAAACCCATGTTCGACTCGAACATCGCATGTTCGACCGTTCCTCGAATTGCGTCATGGCCCATAATTCACTGCGGCCATCGCAGTGTATTGCTGGCTGATGATTGGCCAAGCATGCACTATGACCCGCATGCTTGGCCACTCACAGCACCGTCTGTACAGAGAGCCATAATTGGCCAGAGCCAGGGTGGCTTTGGGCAATTATGGTTTAGGGGGTTTAGTACACGCCCCACACTATATAAGGCCGCCTGCACGTCGGCCCTGTGTAGTGTGTTCCGGCGTTGGGAGATAGAGAGAGAGAGACAGAGAGAGAGAGAGAGAGACAGTGTCATTTGATTTAAGTAAGATAGATAGATAGATAGATAGTAAGAAAATTGCTGGTGTTCTTCTGATCCTATTAGTCCTATTAGCTACAGTATTTACAGTTAGTGTAGTGCATCCTCTGCACAGTGTGCACCTAAAGCTACCTGAAGAAAATTGGTGGTGTTCTTCTGATCCTATTAGTACAGTAGGCAGCTGCAGTATTTACAGTTAGTGTAGTGCGTCCTCTGCACAGTGTGCACCTAAAGCTACCTGAAGAAAATTGGTGGTGTTCTTCTGATCCTATTAGTACCGCAGGCAGCTGCAGTATTTACAGTTAGTGTAGTGCGTCCTCTGCACAGTGTGCACCTAAAGCTACCTGAAGATAATTGCTGTTGTTCTGATCCTATTAATACCACAGGCAGGCAGATGCAGTATTTACAGTTAGTGTACTGTGTCCTCTGCAGAGTGTGCACCTAAAGCTACCTTTATAAAATTGGTGGTGTTCTTTTGATCCTATTAGTACCACAGGCAGGCAGCTGCAGTATTTACAGTTAGTGTACTGTGTCCTCTGCACAGTGTGCACCTAAAGCTACCTGAAGACAATTACTGGTGTTCTCATACTAATAATACTACAGGCAGGCAGTTGATTCTGCTAGCTGCAGTATCAGTATATATATATATATACACATCCCAGCTTTGTGCAGCTACATCTCACTGCAGGCCATTAATATGTCTAGGAAGGCCAACAAGGAGAGGCAGACAGTCACAAGCCAATAAAAGAGGCCAAGCAGGCTCTGTGTCTAGAGGCAACAGTGCTGGTCGTTGAGGCAGTGCATCCTCATCAGCATGTGGCCGTGGGACACGCTTGTCCTTATTTTTCGGCAGCTGGCCATGTTGAGCCACAACACGCGGAAGACTTGGTCGAGTGGATGACCAAGCCGTCCTCATCCTCCTCATCCTCTCTCACCCAGGCTCAGGGTACTTTGTCTGGCAAATCAGCTGCCAACGTGGCCTCTTCCCTCGGCTCAATGGCATCAGTCACTCCTTCCCTAGCCCCACCATGTCCTCCTGAGGAGTCCCCCGAACTGTTTGACCACAGTGTTGGGTACATGCTCCAGGAGGATGCCCAGCGTTTTGAAGGCTCCAATGATGCTACCCAGCTAGAGGAAGGCAGTAACATGAGCCCAGAGAGAGGGGGTGCCCAAGAAGGACAGCAATTTGGCAGTCATGTTCCCCAGCTGCAGCATACTGCCAGTTTTGCTCCAGTGATGAGGAGGGAGGGGATGATGAGGTCACTGACTCCACGTGGGTGCCTGATAGGAGAGAGGAGGAGGAGGCGGGACATCTTCAACAAGGCAGGATGCCCTCCAGGGGCCAGCTTAAGGGCAGCACACCGACTGCATCACACCGCAGCGCTCCGCATGTGCAGGGCGCTGCTGTCTCTGCGCGTTATTCCAAAAGTTCTTTGGTGTGGGCCTTTTTTGAGACGAGTGTATCAGATCCCACCGCTGCTATTTATAAAATATGTCTCAAGCGTATCTCGCGTGGCCAAAACATCACCCGCTTGGGCAACACATGCTTGCCCAGACATATGTCGACTTGTCATGCAGTTCGTTGGCAAGCGTACCTAAAAGGCCCACACCAAAAAACAAAGCGGACCTCTCCTTGCTCCTCATCAGCTGGGATCTCCAACTCCACTATACCTTCAGTCCTCTCTGAAACCTGCACTGAGAGGAATGAAGGTGTAGAATTAGGTGTGTCACAGCCAAGTACTTGCGGGCAATCTGCTATCGGTACACCAACGTCAGGTTGTACCAGGCAAATTTCCCTGCCCCAGATGCTGCACCGCCGAAAGAAGTTCGCTCCCAGCCATCCACATGCCCAGCGCTTGAATGCTAGCTTGGCTAAATTGCTAGCACTTCAACTGCTGCCTTTTCAGTTAGTAGACTCTGCCCCCCTCCATGAGTTTGTGGAATGTGCGGTTCCTTAGTGGTAGGTTCCCAAACACTTTTTCTCATGGAAGGTGATTCCGGCTCTCTAACGGTATGTGGAAGGCAATTTCTTGGCCTCGCTTGACAGGGTGGTCAGCGGTAAGGTGCATATTACCGCTGACTCGTGGTCCAGCAGGCATGGACAGGGACGTTACCTATCTTTCACCGCGCAGTGGGTGACTCTTCTGGCAGCTGGAAGGATGCAGGACAGGGTGCAGTAGTGTTGGAGGTTGTTCCGCCACCACACCTCCAAAATTCTACTAGTGGTGATTCTGCCACATCTCTCTCCTCCACCCCCTCCTCTTCTTCTTCTTCCTCCATGGCCTCTTCCTGTGCTGATTTGTCCTCAGAACCAGCGGTGCTCCGTAGGCATTCAAGGGGCTATGTAAGCACGCAGGCAAAAAAGATGCCATGCGGTGCTTGAGCTGGTGTTCTTGGGGGACAGGAGCCACACTGGGGCAGAGATTGTGTCAGCTCTGCAGGGGCAGGTTCAGCGGTGGTTGACGCCATGCCAGCTTAAGCCAGGTATAGTGGTTTGCGACAATGGCACCAACCTCCTCTCCGCCCTCCGACAGGGACAACTGACCCATGTGCCCTGTTTGGCTCACGTCCTTAACTTGGTGGTGCAGTAGTTCTTGGGAAGGTACCAGGGCTTACAGGATGTCCTGAGGCAGGCCAGGAAAGTCTGTGTGCATTTCCACCGGTCTTATAATGCCAGTGCTCGGCTGGCTGACCTCCAAAGGAATTTAACCTGCCCAAGAACCGCCTAATCTGTGACATGCCCACCAGGTGGAACTCAACGTTGGCCATGCTGCAGCGGCTGGACACGCAGCAGAGGGCCATCAATGAGTAACTGTGTGACTATGGCACCAGGACAGGGTCAGGGGACCTTGTTTTTTTTTCCCCACGCCAGTGGGCTATGATCAGAGATGCATGCACTGTCCTGTCACCATTTGAGAAGGCCACGAGGATGGTGAGCAGTAACAGTGCATGCATCAGTGACACTGTCCCTCTTGTCCACCTGTTGGAGCACACGCTGCGTGGAATAATGGACAGGGCACTTGAGGCAGAACAGAGGGAGGAAGAGGAGGATTTCCTTACCTCTCAATGCCCCCTTTATCCAGACAGTGTTCCTGCGTGCCTGCCGATCACACAGAAAGAGGAGGAGGATTGTGTCAGCATGGAAGTGGAGCCTGGCACTCAGCATCAGCAGCAGGTATCATTTACAGTCTGAAGAAACTCATGGACTTGTACGTGACTGGGAGGAGGTGGTTGCGGATCATGTCTTCCTTAGTGACCCAGAGGACTCTGGACCGAATGCCTCAGCAAACCTACGCTGCATGGCCTCCCTGATCCTGCAAAGCCAGCGGAAGGATCCTCATATTCGTGGTATCAAGGGGAGGGATGATTACCGGCTGGCAACCCTCCTTGAACACGTTACAAGGGTAAGGTTGCGGACCTTATCTTGCCGTCGCAGAGGGAGCAGAGGATGAAACATCTTCGGGGGGCCTTGCAGAAAGGTTTGTGCAATGCGTTTCCAGAGCCTGGGAGGTTACAATTTCCTGGTCCTCCTGGACAACGTGTTGCTGAGGCTTCGGTCAGTCACAGAAAGAGCAGTGGATAAGGTGGCCATCTGACCGATGCATTCAGACAATTTTTTATTCCGCAGCCCCAAGGTCTGATCGGTTCCAGCAACCATCGCCAGCGTCTGTTGTACATGGTGCAGGAATACCTAGGGGCAAGATCAGACTTGGACACCTTTCCCACCGAAAATCCTCTGGGTTACTGGGTCTTGAGGATGGATCACTGGCCAGAACTTGCACAGTATGCAATTGAGCTACTGGCCTGTCCTGCATCCAGCATTCTTTCAGAATGCACATTCAGTGATGCTGGAGGCTTTGTAACCAATCACAGGGTGCGCCTGTCCACCGAATCGGTTGATCGGCTGACCTTCATAAAAATGAATCAGTCTTGGATCACCAGCTACCAAGCAACTGATGCTGATGTAACGATCAATTTTTTTTTTTAATGTGAGATCCCTTCAAGACTGCCTATGCTGATGCTGAGTGACTATCCAGTTATGCTGGGTCACAATCCTCTTCCTCCTCAATTTTCATGCTGATAGCTTTTAAGAACATTTTTGGTTCTGGGCACCACCACCAGTGCCTAAGGCCCAATTTTTCTGCCCCTGTTCAACAGGGACATGTAATTACAATTCTTGATCTAATATTTCACAGCAGGGCCCATTCCTGCGTCCACCAAGAGTAACTGTGAGGGCTTACAGTGTTGTGGCAACACCACCACCTAAGGCCCCAATTTCTGCAGAGTATATAGGGCAGGCCCCACTTTCAAACATCCAACTTACAAATGACTCCTACTTGTAAACGGAAGGAGACAACAGGAAGTGAGATGAAATCTACCCCTAGGAAGGGAAATTCTCTCCTGTAAGAGTTAATATGGGAAACATGTCTCCTCTTCACTGATGCTTTATCACCAATCCTTGTTTCACTAAAAACCCCAAATTTTCAAAAAAACATTTGTCATTGGGACAGAAAGTGAGGTGAAATCTTCTGAAGATGTGCACAGACAGCAAAACAAATGTTACAGGGGTGATAACCCTTCCCTATGTTTTCCAAAAAGCTTAAAAATAGATTTTTTGGCTGGAGCTACACTTTAAAAATGTACCAGTTCAAAATTACAAACAGATTCTACTTAACAACAAACCTACAGTCCCTGGGTGCGGGGTCCCCCTTAATATCCATACAAGACCCAAAGGGCCTGGTAATGGAATGGGGGTGGGGGGTGAGGGGTACCCATGCCGTTTGTCTCACTGATTTTCATCCATATTGCCGGGACCCGACATTACATTAAAGCCGCAAGCAGTTTTAAATGACTTTTATGTCATTTTGTGCAGGGACTGTTCTAAGCACAGAAACACACGCCACTTTACAGGCATACTACAGTCACCCCCCAGGTGGGATATAAAGGAATATTTAACCTTTTTTTTCACTTTAAGCATCATTAAAATCAGTGCTCCCGAAAAAACGGTCGTTTTTAAAACTTTTTTTGCATTGATGCATGTCCCCTGGGGCAGGACCCGGGTCCCCAAACCCTTTTTAGGACAATACCATGCATATTAGCCTTTAAAATTAGCACTTTTGATTTCGAACATTCGAGTCCCATAGACTTTAATGGGGTTCTAAAGTTCGTGCGCAGGTTCTGGTGCGAACCGAACCGGGGGGGGGGGGGGGGGTGGTGTTCGGCTCATCCCTGCTCTTTATACACAGAATGGCAAACTGCCATCCAATCCCATTTTCGCTACTCCCACTGTGTAAACCACTGGGAACTGCTGCTCAAAATAATATACAGAACTTATTTAAATCCAGTAAGGCTGGCGCAGATTTACCCAGACTCCTCTCTCAATTGCTGGAGGGAATGCGGAGGAAGGGGATGCATCCTACACATACTATGGAACTGTAAGGCAGTAAAAACTTTTTGGAAGGAAGTATTTTCCCCAATTAATAAAGTCACGGGAGAAGTTATTATACCCACACCACAGTTGGCAAGTCTCAACATAGGGGTGCAATCAGTCCCAACCAAATATAGGTCTCTAGTTACACATATACTAATTGCAGCAAAACTAACCATAACTTCTAAATGGAAATCTAAAGAGACCCCTATTCTGTTAGAAGTCATAAATAGAGTCAAAACACAATATACATATGAACATTTTTTTGCCATAAAGAGCCAAAATATCCCAAGATTTAATATATGCTGGTAAACATGGGTAGTGCACTATCCCACCAACTAGAGATGGGTAAATCACATACATTATTAGGTGGTACATGTAACTGGTAAATGTTATTTATATTAAAAATGTTCTGTTCTTTTTCTTTTTTTTGTGTTATGGGAGCTATACTTCAATGCATAACTGATCAAAAAGGGGAAGTATAACAAACATTGGAAATAGTATGCAACAGTCATATGGTAGTGTGAATGATACTGTCTGTAGGTGCGGTTCCGTGGTCTGTGGCACAGTTAGATCCCATTGGGGGTGCCTGGATAGCGGGGGCGTTGACATTACTTAGGATGGTTAAAAGGTAAACGCGATCATTTGACTCATAAAATGGAGTAACTCCATCTTTTCCATGCTTGCATGATGTATTATTGTATTCCCTACTGCTGAAACGATGCATACTTTGCAGTATTGTGTAACTATCAATATTATTAAGTTACTGTCTTATTGTTGAAAATTCAATAAAAAACTAATTGAAAAGAAAATAGGGGACCGCCTGTATATACTATATGGCCTGCCCTATACACTCTGCAGAAAATTGGGCCTTAGGTGTTGGTGGTACCAGAACACTGTAAGCCCTCACAGTTACTCTTGGTGGGCGCTGGAATGGGCCCTGCTGTGAAATATTATATCAAGAATTGTAATTACATGCCCCTGTTAAACAGGGGCAGAAAAATTGGGCCTTAGGCAGTGGTGGTGGCACAATACTGTAAAGTCTCACAGATACTTTTGTTGAGCGCAGGAACAGGCCCTGCTGTGAAATATTAGATCAAAAATTGTAATTACACGCCCCTGTTAAACAGAGGCATAAAAATTGGGCCTTAGGCAGTGGTGGTGGTGCCACAACACTGCAACCCCTCACAGATACTCTTGTTGAGAGCAGAAACGAGCTCTGCTGCAAAATATTACAGCAAAAATTGTAATTACATGCCCCTGTGAAACAGGGGCAGAAAAATTGGGCCTTAGCCACTGGTGGTGGTGCCCAGAACCAAAAATGTTCTTAGAAGCTATCAACATGAACATTGAGGAGGAATAGGACAGTCACTCAGCATCAGCATAGGCAGTCTTGAAGGGATCTCACATTCATAAAAAAATAATCGGTTACATCAACATCAGGTGCTTGGTAGCTGGTGATCCAAGACTGATTCATTTTTATGAAGGTGAGCCGATCAACCGAGTCGGTGGACAGGCGCACTCTGTGATCCGGTTACAAAGCCTCCCTCAGCACTGAATGTGCGTTCGGAAAGAAGGCTAGAGGCAGGAAAGGCCAGTAGCTCAATTGCATACTGTGCAAGCTCTTGCCAGTGATCCATCTTCAAGAGCTAGTAACCCAGTAGATTTTCGGTTGGAAAGGTCTCCAAGTCTGATCTTGCCCTAGGTACTCCTGCACCATGTACAACAGACGCTGGCGATGGTTGTTGGAACCAATCAGACCTTGGGGCTGCGGAATAAAAAAATTGTCTGAATGCATCGGTCAGATGGCCACCTTATCCACTGCTCTTTCTGTGACTGACCGAAGCCTCAGCAACACGTTGTCCAGGAGGACCAGGAAATTGTAACCTCCCAGGCTCTGGAAACGCATTGCACAAACCTTTCTGCAAGGCCTCCTCCTCTGCTCCCACTGCGACGGGTGGATAAGTTCTGCCACCTTACCCTTGTAACGTGGATCAAGAAGGGTTGCCAGCCAGTACTGATCCCTCTCCTTGATACCACAAACCTGAGGGTCCTTTCGCAGGCTTTGCAGGATCAGGGAGGCCATGCAGCGTAGGTTTACTGAGGCATTCGGTCCGGAGTCCTCTGGATCACTGAGGACGATCTGATCCGCAACCACCTCCTGCCAGCCACGTACAAGTCCATGGGTTTCTGGGGACTGGAAACGATCCCTTGAAGACTGCTGCTGATGCTGAGTGCCAGGCTCCACCTCCATGCTGACACAATCCTCCTACTCCTCATCCTCCTCTTCCTGTGTGATAGGCGGGCCTGCAGGAATACTGTCTGGATAAAGGGGGCTTTGAGGGGTAAGGAAGTCCTCCTCTTCCTCCCTCTATTCTGCCGCAAGTGCCCTGTCCATTATTCCACGCAGAGTGTGCTCCAACAGGTAGACAAGAGGGACAGTATCACTGATGCATGCACTGTCACTGCTCACCATCCTTGTGGCCTCCTCAAATGGTGACAGGACAGTGCATGCATCCTTGATCATGAGCCACTAGCGTGGCGAAAAAAAGCCAAGCTCCCCTGACCCTGTCCTGGTGCCATACTCGCACAGGTAGTCATTGATGGCCCTCTGCTGCGTGTGCAGCCGCTGCAGCATTGCCAATGTTGAGTTCCACCTGGTGGGCATGTCACAGATGAGACGGTTCTTGGGCAGTTTGCATTCCTTTTGGAGGTCATCCAGCCGAGCACTGGCATTATATGACCAGTGGAAATTCCCACAGACTTGCCTGGCCTGCCTCAGGAGATCCTGTAAGCCCGGGTATCTGCACAAGAACCGCTGCACCACCAAATTAAGGACGTGAGCCAAACAGGGAACATGGGTGAAGTGTCCCTGTCGGAAGGCAGAGAGGAGGCTGGTGCCATTGTCGCAAACCACCATTCCTGGCTGAAGCTGGCATGGCGTCAACCACCTCTGAGCCTGCCCCTGCAGAGCTGCCAGAATTTCTGCCCCAGTGTGGCTCCTGTCCCCTAAGCAAACCAACTCAAACACCGCATTGGCATCTTTTTGCCTGAGTGCTTGCGTAGCCCCTAGAATGCCTACAGAGCACCACTGGTTCCCGAGGACTAATCTGCACAGGAAGAGGCCATAGAGGAAAAAGAAGAGGAGGGGGTGGAGGGGAGAGGTGTGTCAGAATCACCACTACCAGCATTTTGGAGGCGTGGTGGTGGAACAAGCTCCAACAATACTGCACCCTGTCCTGCATCCTTCCCATCTGCCAGCAGGGTTACCCAGTGCACCGTGAAAGAAAGGTAACATCCCTGTCCATGCCTGCTGGACAGTCAGCAGCAGTGGCGTCTCCAGCTTTCATATTTAGGGGGAGCACATGGGGGGACAGGGACAAAAGTAGGGGGGGGGGCAACTATAAAACACAATTCTATACCCATACCCAGGGTGTGCTACGTGCAGGGTACTGAGTTCAGGGTGTGCTACATGCTGAGTACTGAGTTCAGGGTGTGCTGCGTACAGAGTACAGAATTCAGGGTGTGCTACGTGCAGAGTACAGGGTCCATGGTGTGCTACGTGCAGATTACAGGGTGTGCTACATACAGAGTCATGGGTGTGCTACGTACAGAGTCCAGATTTCAGGAGTGCCACATTTCAGCAGAAAAAAAAGCCCAGAGTAAAAGTATACAGTGCAAACACTGTCTGCAGCCATGAAAGATACAGCCACAGCACCTGTGATCATCATTATGCTGATGATTACACTGTACTTCATGTGACTGTACTGTATATCGGCTGTACAGTGTGATCATCAGCATGATAATGATGATCACAGCTGCTGTGGCTGTATCTTTCATGGCTGCAGACAGTGTTTGCACTGTATACTTTTACTACTCTTGTCAAAAGTAGTAACAGCAGTATATTGTAGCAACATCTGCGGTCTGAGTCTCACTCTAGTACTATACTAGCCTGCTGGCTGAAAGAAATGAAAATATATTTAAGGACTGTAAAGAATGTATGAGGCTGCAGAACAGTTGGAAGTAAGCTGGGAATGAAAGGGTGTCATGCACATAGTTAGTGTGTGGACTCCTAGTTTGGAATGCCCAAATCTGAGACTGGAGGCTGCAGGATGTGTTCAGTGCAGATTTATGGGAGTGGAGAGCAGAAAGTAACAGCAGATAGTGAACTGGAAAGGGGAGAGGGATGAGGATCATGTGTGAGTGTCTGATCACTGCATGCTGCATAGTCTTATCAGGAGAATGTGGAGCCATCTAGTACACAAAGGGAAGAAAAGTAAAGCTGGGGGTGAAAGATGCCGATGTATCAGGAGAAAGTGAAAGTAACTTTTCTCCTCTCTCACCTCGATGATTGCAGGAACTTCTGCAGCTTCTGGAAGCCTGCAGGATGAATTTGCAGGGAAGGACAATGCACTGTGTGTACCCATTGCCTGAGGAGGCAGAAGCACCAACTCTTGTTGCCTTCCCAGCCAATAGATAGCTGAAGCTCACGATAAGTGCCTTCATGCCTCCCGACATCATACAGGACCTCACAAGAACTGACTTGCTTTACAATGCAGGCAGATCGGGGACAAATGTATTTTCAGCTGGTATCGAGCGTCTGCAGTTCGGCTCCTGCAGCTGATAGGCTACACTAGCCTGGCTGCTGTGAAATTTACGATGCTCTGGGGGGGGGGGGTTGTCCCTGCATGGAACAGCTAAGAATCGGCGTTGATGTTTCTCTTTCCCCTCCTTCCTCTCTCACTGAATGATACACAGACAATCTGCTCCTTCTCCCCCTCCCCTCTCCTGTGTGTGCTCCAGGGAAGTCAAGTGTGAAGCTAAGGAGCTCACACTTCCCGCGGTAAACACACAGGAGAGGGGAGGGGGAGAAGTAGCAGATCGTCTGTGTATCATTCAGTGCGAGAGAGGAAGGAGGGGAGAGAGAGACATCAATGCCATTGCTGGCTATGATGTCACTGGTTGCTAGACTCAAGGCGGTTATAGCAACCAGCGGCTCAGTCCATACATGTCCCCGGCATTCCCAGTGTCCGTTTTTTTAGTTGAGGGGCACAGTATAATGTTGGGGGGGCATGGCCCCCTCTGGCCCCCCAGTGACGCCACTGGTCAGCAGTAATATGCACCTTACCGCTGACCGCCCTGTCCAACAAGGCCAAGACATTGCTTTCCACATGTCGGTAGAGAGCCGGAATGGCCTTCCGAGAAAAAAATTGGCGCTTGTGAACCTGCCACTGAGGTACCGCACATTCCACAAATTCGCGAAAGGGTGCAGAGTCTACCAGCTGGAAAGGCAGCAGTTGGAGTGCTAGCAATTTAGCCAAACTAGCATTCAGCCTCTGAGCATGTGGATGGCTGGGACCAAATTTCTTTTGCCGGTTTAGCAACTGGGGTAGGAAAATTTGCCTGCTACAATCGGATGTTGGTGTACCGCTAGCAGATTGCCCGGAAGTGCTTGGGACACCTAATTCTACACCTTCATTCTTCTCAGTGCAGGTCTCTGAGAGGACTCTGAGCATGTGGATGGCTGGGACCAAATTTCTTTTGCCGGTTTAGCAACTGGGGTCTGGAAATTTGCCTGCTACAATCGGATGTTGGTGTACCACTAGCAGATTGCCCGAAAGTGCTTGGGACACCTAATTCTACACCTTCATTCTTCTCAGTGCAGGTCTCTGACCTGGTTAGGTCTAGTTATAGTGGGGTTGGAGATCCCAGCTGATGAGGAGCAAGGAGAGGTCCGCCTTGTTCTTTGGTGTGGGTCTTTTAAGTACTGTTGCCAATGGACTGCATGGGAGCTCGACATATGTCTGGTCAACCATGTGGTGCCCAAGCGGCTGCTGTTTTGGCCACGCTTGATACGCTTCAGACATATGTTGCAAACAGCAATGGTGCGATCTGCTGCACATGTCTCAAAAAAGGCCCACACCAAAGAACTTTTGGAAAAACATGCAGAGTCAGCAGCGCCCTGCACATGCGGTGTGATGCAGTCGGTTGCCTGCCCTTAAGCTGGCCCCTGGGAGGCATCCTGCCTGGTTGGAGATGTGCCTCCTCCTCTCTTCTATCTGGCACCCATGTAGAGTCAGTGACCTCATCATCCCCTCCCTCCTCGCCACTGGAGCAAACCTGGCAGTATGCTGCAGCTGGGGGAACATGACTGCCAGTTTCTTGTCCTTCTTGGGCACCCCCTCTTTCTGGGCTCACATTACTGCCTTCATCCTCAACCTGGGTACCATCATCAGAGCCTTCAAAACACTGCGCATCCTCCTGCAGCATGTACCCTACACTGGTCGAACAGTTCGGCGGACTCCACAGGGCATAATGGTGGGGCTAGGGAAGGAGTGACTACAGTCTTGGCTACTCTAGGCTAGACAAAACGCTCCTAAGCGTGCTCAGACTCAGTGTCACAGCTGAGTCACACGCTCTGAGATGAGCGACTGTCCCGGGGGGTCACTGGATGACACTTGAGCATGGTCTCTTGAGCAGAATATTTGGAGCATGCTGGACTTTCTTTATGGACATTTTTTTATTACGGATTTTTTTCATACACTTTTAATATTATATATTAGATTCACTGATCGCGTACTATATTTTTTGTATTATATGTTTACACCTATTGTGTGGCACTTGCCACTTTTTTGTAATTTGCACACATTATATTTACTGTGGTATATTATTTGCACGTTGCACTTTATGTCTTATTGATTTATTATGTAATTTGATTTTTTTCATTATGTATTTTGGCACCAGCTGATTATTTGCAAATTTTGCACTGATGTAATCACATCTAGCTGACTATTTTGCACATCGCACTTTATGTTATACTGACTTATATTTTATGAATATCTGCTGATCTAGTTGCATATTATGCGCTGATGTAGGAAACGCTATTCAAATAGTACTTTCAGCAAACCACATATATATCATCCTCATTATTGATTTTGGATTACTATTTAGACACATACTTTATAATATTGACATTTTACACTTTAGCGCAGCGTATCTATATCATTTTTTCCATAGTGATGCACGGTATATGAAACGTGTTCTACGCAAGCAGCTAGGTGCTCTCCATTCTTGAGGCATCAAATCATTGTGGCTCGCAAGGTTTTTCTTTATATATATATATATATATATATATATATATATATATATATATATATACACACACATCCTGGCTTTGTGTGTGTATATATATTTATATATATATATATATATATATATATATATATATATATAATTTATTATTTATTTATTTCAGGTACTTATATAGCGCCGTCAATTTACGCAGCGCTATATATATATATATATATATATATATATATATATATATATATATATATATATATATATATATATATATATATCCAATGTATACAGTTTAGCTTCATCTCACTGCAGACCGTTGCTGGTGTACTGTTTCTAATATACTTCAGGCAGGCAGAGGCTTGTATATATATATAGTCTAGCCAAGCCTATACCTCCAACTAATCTCCTACCACTTCCAACAGCTCATTCCCCACAGTTGCAACCTTTTGTACCACCTGCCCCGCCCTATTAGATTGTAAGCTCTTCTGAGCAGGGCCCTCTTAATCCTCTTGTATTTTATTGTATTTATTTGTATTTTATTTTATTTACACACTACCGCTTGTTGCTGTTTTTACTGGCACTTGAGAAGTGCTAGCTATGTAAGTGTATTTTATTAGCATTTTAAATAAATTGTTTTGCAAACGGAGAGCACTATATGTTGTCACTTTTCTATTATATACACCATTGGAATATCCGGAATTATCCCACCCGGTGCGTGACGGAGCCCTTGGTCCCTGATTCTGATTACCATCTATTTATATGACCCGTAAGGGAAGGCTTGCATGACCCTCTGTAATTAAAGGGTCCTGGTCGTCAGGTGAGAGGCTATTTCAGATACCGGTGAAGGGCACATCAGTCACCTATATCAGCTTGACATCACGATCACTTGGTGGAATTTCTTAATAGTTTTTTTGGATTTTCATGGACTGTCTGGACTTTCTGATTTACATCTTATACGCTTCCATTTTATGTTGTATGGGGATTTTCTCTTTCAACTGCATTTAATATCCCTTGATGTTTAATTTAGTTTACTCAGCGCTGCACCATCTTTTACATTTTATTTAAGGGATTTGATTGATTGACCCTGGTGTTCAGCTGCTTATTATCATACACGCGCTGATTTATATCCTATTCTATATATATATATAGCGCTGCGTAAATTGACGGCGCTATATAAGTACCTGAAATAAATAAATAATAAATATATATATATATATATATATATATATATACACACACAAAGCCAGGATGTGTGTATATATATATATATATATATATATATATATATATATATATATGAAGAAAAACCTTGCGAGCCACAATGATTTGATGCCTCAAGAATGGAGAGCACCTAGCTGCTTGCGTAGAACACGTTTCATATACCGTGCATCACTATGGAAAAAATGATATAGATACGCTGCGCTAAAGTGTAAAATGTCAATATTATAAAGTATGTGTCTAAATAGTAATCCAAAATCAATAATGAGGATGATATATATGTGGTTTGCTGAAAGTACTATTTGAATAGCGTTTCCTACATCAGCGCATAATATGCGACTAGATCAGCAGATATTCATAAAATATAAGTCAGTATAACATAAAGTGCGATGTGCAAAATAGTCAGCTAGATGTGATTACATCAGTGCAAAATTTGCAAATAATCAGCTGGTGCCAAAATACATAATGAAAAAAATCAAATTACATAATAAATCAATAAGACATAAAGTGCAACGTGCAAATAATATACCACAGTAAATATAATGTGTGCAAATTACAAAAAAGTGGCAAGTGCCACACAATAGGTGTAAACATATAATACAAAAAATATAGAACGCGATCAGTGAATCTAATATATAATATTAAAAGTGTATGAAAAAAATCCGTAATAAAAAATGTCCATAAAGAAAGTCCAGCATGCTCCAAATATTCTGCTCAAGAGACCATGCTCAAGTGTCATCCAGTGACCCCCCCGGGACAGTCGCTCATCTCAGAGCGTGTGACTCAGCTGTGACACTGAGTCTGAGCACGCTTAGGAGCCATCCCACGGCTCAGTGATTGTATCCAGGTGCACAGCCTTAGCAGCAGCTCCACAAGTATAGAAAATAGAAGAAAAAAACTGGATAGTATAATATCATTTAAAAAGGTTTATTGAAGTAAAAACACTCCCCATAAATGGGGTACTCACAAATTCGGGGTGCGTGAGTGCACCAACCTAACAATAGCCTCCAGATAATAAGTGTCAGAGAGGGTAAAGTGTGTGTCGCATCACAGCAAAATGAAAAGCTCCGTGCTCCGTCCTGGCCCCTCCCCTACGCATGTTCGACACAGGGTCACGTGTCTTCATGAGGGGGATATGATTGGACAGACGTTCTGCAGCCTAAATATACTCATCGTGGCCATCTTGCCATAGATCGGGGACACTCTAGTGTCAGGCTTCATATAATAAACTCTGTATATTAAACAGCGCAGCAAAGACCAGCAGCCGTTTGAAGGACCAATAATAGTAATAAAAAACAATCTTACGTACAGCGGAAAAAACTGTTTAGATATGACTCCTAAAGTCACCATAGAACAAGGAGATTAATGAAAGAAAACATCCAAAATGCGGTTTTAGTACAGAAGAGAGATCGATGTTCAGCACACATTACCCCAAACATACAAATAATACTATATTAATTTATACAATATCAGCAATATAAAAACAGTCACATAACTAATTACTGATAGGACATCTCTGTATATCACTTTATACCATGCTAATCTCACATGATAGCGCATACATTTTTTTTTAATGTGTCCTACAGACATATAGTCAGAACAAAAAAATAAAAAAATTACTAAAATGAAATATTATTAGGTATCTCATTCTATACCCCCTTTTACGAATGGGTGTCAGTGAGACCCCTGGTATATAGAACAGCTGAACTGTAATAAAATTCATAATCCACAATGGAATTAGCCGCTAGGATTGCTTTTACATGAAAGCCGACCACTGGCTGAAAAGAATGATACCAAGATGATACCTAAACTTGCAGGCATCATTCTGGTATAACCATTTAAAGTACAGCAACATACCAGTATGTTGCTAGTCCTTGTTGGGCATATATTGTAAATGTTCTTTTTTCATGCAGCCTGTGGGCTGAACGAAAAAGAGAGATTGATTGGTGGGTATGCCCACTATTAGAATACCGCCTTTCATCCAACCACTTCTAATAATGGGCATACATGCACCATTTTTTTTTTTTTTAACTGTGGTGGTGAAATCACCTCCTATAGTGCTGGAGTCACTGATTTACATATCGTGAGAGCAAATGCGGTTGCTGTCAAGATAAATAAATCAGTGCTGCAGCTGAATAGCGTAACTGAAAAGCAAACAATGGTAACAATAAAACATTAACTCAATAAAATAACTTATTTTTTTATCACAATCTGTGCCTAAAAAAAATATATGCCAAAGCATGGGGGCAATCTGCCCCCAATGTTAGAAGCAAATCACCCCTCCACCCCTGCCCCCCATGTTTTGGCATATATGCTCTTTTTTTTAACTGTGGTGGTGAAATCACCTCCTATAGCACTGGAGTCATGGCTTTACGTATCGTGGGAACAAACGCTGTTGCTGTCAGAATAAATAAACCTGTGCTGCAGCTGAATGGTGTACCTGCTAAGCAAATGATGGTTAACAATAAACAAAGTAACATTACAGTATAACAGTAAGACATACCATACAAATACAATAAAACATAGTAAAAATAAAACATTACAGATCTAAAATACAGTAACGAGAAAGAGAGAGAGAGAGGGAGGGAGAGAAAACGTTAAAGAAAGAAGAAAAATAAAACAACAACTCTTTTTGGCTTTTTATTTTTTTGTGTTTTTTTATAAACTGTAACTGTAAACATTCCAGATTAGGGTCTCTCAAAATGTGATGGCCATCTCATCTTTCGAGACCCTGTGTATGTGTGCCCTAGGACTGTGCAATGCTGTACCCTACGCTAATACTCCACTAGTGTGTGGTAGCATTTGAAACAGTCACCAATGCAGAGACCAGGTTGGTCAGGACAGGAGGGACACTAAAAGTGGGTGTCATGCCTATATCCACATTTTCTGCAGACATGACCTTTTCTTTGGGTAGGGGTACCAGGGAAGACATACGGAAAATGTCTCTCGTGCAGCTGACTCACTGCATTTGCGTTGTTGGAAACAGAAGGGCTGTGATGATCTCTTCCTGGAATTTAAGGAAGGATCCAGTTCGCCCTGAAGCTTTGTATAGCACAAAAGCATTCAGCAGAGCCAATTGGAATAAGTATACAGACACTTTTTTGTACCAGATCTGGCCTTACAGGCAATTAGGTACAGCGCCAACAACTGGTCGTTGAGGTCCACCCCTCCCATGTTAAGGTTGTATTCGTGGACACAGAGAGGTTTCTCCACAACACCAGTCGCCGTAGAAATTTGGACAGTTGTATCTGCGTGAAGGGAGGACAGAACGAAAACATTCCGTGTATCCCTCCACTTCACTGCTAACAAACTATTACATTTCAAGCAGGCTCTCTCCCCCCCGCAGTTGGGGGAAGCCACGGTGATTAGATCGCACAGTGCCACATGTGCCAATTTCACAATCAAAAAGGTGACTAAAAAGTGGCACGCTTGTGTAATAATTATCCACGTACAAGTGGTACCCCTTTCTGAATAAGGGTAACACCAAGTCCCACACAATCTTACCAGCACTCCCTATGTAGTCTGGGCAGTTCTCCGGTTCCACGTGACTATATTTTCCCTCATAAACCATAAAACTATATGTATAGCCTGTTGCCCTGTCACAGAACTTATACATCTTGACCCCATATCTGGCACGCTTGCTGGGAAGATACTGTTTGATAGACAAGCGGACAGAAAACTTCATCAGGGACTCATCAACGCAGACAACTGATCGGGAGTAAACAAGGCTGCAAACTGCTGGTTGAAATGGTTTACGAGGGGCCAAATTTTGTGGAGACGATCATATCTAGGGTCACCCCGAGGATAAGAGTTCATAATCATTGAAGTGCATGAACCGCAAGATCTGCTTGTATCGTGTCCTGGTCATGGAGGCAGAGAACACGGGTATATGGTGAATTGGGTCAGTGGACCAATATGACGGCAACAAAGGTCTTAAATTCGGAGACCGTAATAGGTCTCCAACATCTGGCAAGGGGCAACTGGGGATTAGCGGCGATGAATTGATCAGCATACAAATTGCTTTGGTCCATAACAGATCTATAGAGATCTTCCATGAAAAACAGTGAATAAAAATCAAGTGACGTAAAATCAACTGTTTCCACCTGAATTCCGTGTTGGGCATTGAATGGGGGAAGTACGGGTGCTGCAGAAGTGGTGGGCTCCCAATTCGGATTGGCAAATGCAGCAGGAAGGACACTATGGGCTCGTGGCTGCAGGACACTACTCGTGCTAGCCACCTCACCAGCTTGAACTGCACTTATGGGACTCGCCATGTCACCAAGTGTTACAGCAGTGCTGGATGTACGACCAGGATGTACTAGTCCGCTGGTGTTTGCCAGTTCACCAGAAGTATGAGTGGCACTAGTACTGGCTCTCTACTCCATACGAGAGCCCTGCGGTTCTTGCACCTCAATGACAGCAGAAGAACGGGGTCGGGTACGCCTAACCTTGGCAGGGACCACTACTCTGTCGCCAGAGCTATATGTTAGGGTGTCACTGTTGTCTATGGTTTGTATTCTGAGCCTGAATCAGATGGGTGACTTCCTCTTCACTATCTGTTATGCTCAGAAATGTGTAGGCCTCTTCACTACTGTACCTTCGATTTTACATTTTGGCCTCTAAATTTACTGGTAAGGTAGTGATACTCACAGGAAAAAAAGCACCTGACTGTTGGCACCTGATTCAAATGCTACCAAAAAACTGTTAGCGTTCGCAGGGATCAGGCCTGACTCTGCAAACACTGCAGTTATGCGTTTAGTGTTTTGTAAGTGACAGTGATCGATTGATACTGCACTTGGGTGGGCTGGGCGGAGGGGCTAAACACAGGTGCTAGCAGGTATCTGGGCTGATCCTGCTAACACTGCATTTTTGGGAACCCTAAACTATTGGGGATGATCTGATCTGATATAGATCTGATCAGATCAGATATTGATCTGTTCAGATACTACACTACTAAGGGAGGTGTATGGTGCGTGCATGGGTGTTAGCACTAATGGCACTAATCGGACACTGCCTGGGGCGACGCAGACCCTATCTGACGCTAAAACCTAACTGATATCACCCACCGGGTGATCAGGGGGTTAAACCTTATATTTGCACCATATTCGTGTGAAGTTGTTCAAAGTGTGACAGTGCTGAAAGCTGAAAATTGGGCAGAGAGGGGGTAAAAGTGCCCAGTAGGCAATTGGTAAACTGGAAGGTTAGTTGGACTTTAATATACCCCTAAGCCACTTTAAATCAACACCCTAATAAGCCAAAACATATCTATTGCCAATTCTCATTTGTTGAAAAAAACATTACCATGCTATTCTGATGTGAACATTTTCTAAAGTGGGGTACCAGCATTGTTCTTATTCCAGTGAAGGCATATACAGGAAGCCCCCGAGTTACGAACACAATAGGGACTGTAGGTTTGTTTGTAAGTCGAAGTTGTTTGTAAGTCGCAACACTGCACTTTTAAGTGTAACTTCCGGTCGGAACACTGCATTCGTAAGTGTAACGTCCCCTGTGCATGGATGTGGAATGTTCCGGGCGCTTGTTATGTTATCTGGGGCTCTTCTGGCCATGCAGTACATATAGTACTGCAGTATGGGATGTGTCCGGAGGTATCCAGGACCAGCGTGGAGCACAAGTGGCCGGCATTTGAGGCCGTTCGTAAGTAGGAGTCGTTCGTAACTCGGGGACTGCCTGTACCATGAAGGAGGGAGGAGTGGTGGTTGCATGTGATTATTGTTAAAGCACATCTGTTGCCAATCTCAATAGTGTTATATTTTAATTTCTGATATTCAATTATACTGAAGCCAGAATTAATCTGAAGGTGAAATTAAAAAAAAATGACCCATGTTGCATGGCATTTGGCAGTGGTTCTCAACCCTGTCCTCAAGTACCACCAACAGGCCATGTTTTGGGAATTTATCTTAGATAAAATAGCCGTCCAAAATACCAAGCCAATGACACTGATTTAAAGCACCTGTGCAAGATAAAGGAAAACCTGCACAGGGGCTGAGCCGGCGGCAAATTAAAAAAATTGAAAATTCACAATACATACAGTACACTGTAATCTTACAGATTACATTGTTGTATGAAATGATTTCACATCCCTTTTGTCCAATGCCCTGCATGCAGTTTTATATTATATATACTGTTCTTTCTGCCTGGAAACTTGAGATTGTCCTTAGCAACCAAAAAGTGTCCCTTTACGTTAAAACTGGTTTTAGACCAGCTAGAAAACAGCGATAGTAAATTAGACACTTGCAGAATTAAGCGATAGTGAATCGTGGGGAAATTCATTTTATTATTATTATATTATTATTTTTTATAATTATTTATAGTTATTTATTATATTATAATTTATGATTTTGTGTTTCAAACTTTATCATACCCGGGATATCTACTAGATTCTTGTTTGGACAGATTTAAGAGTGTTATTCCTAAGAATTACAGGCTTACAATAAAAAATGCCAAACTTCTATGCAAAACAATTGTACCGCTTTGAGATGCAAAAATCTGACATAATCATACCGCCAGGGAGGTTAATAAAAATACTTCCTTATTGTGCGAGAACCAAAATCAATAAATAGGTGAAAAAAAAATTATATATATATATATATATATATATATATACATATATATATATATATATGTAAAAAAAAAAAAAATAATAGTCCAAATTCAAAGGAATGTCCTTCCAAATTGTTAGTATCCACCACCACCGAATAATGTGCAAAACCCACCACAAGGGATGCTCGCTTACCAGCTTATGGTGACCTATTACAGAAGGTCACAAACCCTTGTGGCTAATACCCAGCCAGGGTCTTTATCCAGTTTAGGAATGTCCAAATGGCATCTCTCACCAAGCCTATATTCCAGAGAGCAGGGCATGGCTGAACTCGGATAAGGAGACAGGGTCCAAGGCACTCCACACAACTTGAAATGAAGATTTCCTTTCTCAGAGTACAATCCAGCAGGTTCAAGTCAGAGGCAGGAGGCTTCCACCCAGCATTCAGGTCTCATCAGCACTGATAGTAAAACAGCCAGTTTGGCTGTTTTGCTATCAGTGCTGAGGAGACCTAAATGAACCCCCATCTGTCTCCTTATCTGAGTTCAACCATGCCCTGATCCCTGGAATATAGGCTTGGTAAGAGATGCCATTTGGATATCCCTTCAGTGGATAAGGGCCCTGGCAGGGTATTAGCCAGAAATGTTTGTGACCTTCTGTAATAGGAGGTCCCCATCAGCTGGTAAGCGAGCATCCCTTGCGGTGGATTTTGCACATTAATTCGGTGGTGGTAAATACAAACACTTTGGAAGGACATTCCTTCGAATTGGGACTATTATTATATTATATATATATATATATATATATATATATATATATATATATATATATATATATATATATATATATATATATATATATATAATTTTTTTTTTTTTTTTACAAATTTTTTTTTTTCACCTATTTATTGATTTTGGTTCTCGCACGATAAGGAAGTATTTTTATAAATATTATTATTATTATTTTCATTAGCACTATTTAATTAGCACAGCCTTATTTACTAATTTGTTTATGCACTGTATATACCTTACAGGAGGATTGCTGCTTGAATATGATTTATGATTTAAATTAGTGTGGTTTTTCTTTCTGTTTTCAATTATTTTTATTAAGATATTTTTCACATAAACATATATCATTGCATTTCAAAAATGGGAGCAACAATATGTACATCATAATAACCCATATGTGTGGTCCCACATAGTTTTTAATGGGCGCTACATAGACAATGTGGTTATCATTTGGGACGGCACAGAAACCTCCATCTTACCATTTGTCCAACATTGTAATAACAATTCTATGGGTCTATCTTTCACCTCGGTTACAGATGGTGATAAATGAGCTTTTTTAGATCTAGAACTGTTTCATTATGAGAACAAGATTTGTGCCTAGAACTACACTAAACCTACCTCAGGGAATTCATACTTGCACTTTAACCACTTGCCGACCGCCTAACGCAGATATACTGCGGCAGAATGGCACGGGCAGGCAAAATCACGTACCTGGTACGTGATCTGCCTCCCGCGGGGGGGCGCATCGCGGTCCAAGGCGGTCGACTTCGTTAGGGGAGCAATCCAGGCTGAGGGGGAGACCACTCATTCGTGGCCACCCCCTCGCGATCACTCCCAATGAATGAGAATCTTCCTCTGCTGCTGTATAGTAAACAGCGGCAGAGGAAGTGATGTCATCGCTCCTCGGCTTGGTATTTTCTGTTCCGGCGCCAAGGATAGAAGACATCTGAGTAAGTGCACCAACACAACACACACAGTAAAACACACCAGGCATACTTTACACCCCTCATCACCCCCTGATCACCCCCCCCCCCGTCACAGTGACACCAAGCAGTTTTTTGTTTTTTTCTGATTACTGCATTGGTGTCAGTTTGTGACTGTTAGAAGTGGTAGGGCAGTTAGGGTTAGCCCCTTTTAGGTCTAGGGTACCCCCCTAACCCTCCCTAATAAAGTTTCAACCCCGTCGCCAGTGTCACTAAGTGATTGTTTTTCTGATCGCTGTATTAGTGTCACAAGTGATGCTAGTTAGGGAGGTAAATATATAGGTTCGCCGTCAGCTTTTTATAGCGTCAGGGACCCCCATATACTACCTAATAAAGGTTTTAACCCCTTGATTGCCCCCTATTTACCCCTTTCACCAGTGATCACCGTATAATTGCTACGTGTGATGCTGGTTAGTTAGTTTATTTTTTATAGTGTCAGGGCACCCGCCGTTTATTAACTAATAAAGGTTTAGCCCCCTGATCACCCGGTGGTGATATAACTTAGGTTTTAGGGTCAGATAGGGTCTGCATCGCCCCAGGCAGCGTCAGGTTAGCGCCAGTACCGCTAACACCCACGCACGCAGCATACACCTCCCTTAGTGGTATAGGATCTGAACGGATCAATATCTGATCCGATCAGATCTATACTAGCGTCCCCAGCAGTTTAGGGTTCCCAAAAAGGCAGTGTTAGCAGGATCAGCCCAGATACCTGCTAGCACCTGCATTTTGCCCCTCCGCCCGTCCCAACCCAGCCCACCCAAGCGCAGTATCAATCGATCACTGTCACTTACAAAACACTAAATGCATAACTGCAGCATTCGCAGAGTCAGGTCTGATCCCTGCGATCGCTAACAGTTTTTTTGGTAGCGTTTTGGTGAACTGGCAAGCACCAGCCCCAGGCAGCATCAGGTTAGTGCCAGTAGTGATAACAAACACGCACGCACTGTACACCTCCCTTAGTGGTATAGGATCTGAACGGATCAATATCTGATCCGATCAGATCTATACTAGCGTCCCCAGCAGTTTAGGGTTCCCAAAAATGCAGTGTTAGCGGGATCATCCCAGATACCTGCTAGCACCTGCGTTTTGCCCCTCCGCCCAGCCCACCCAAGTGCAGTATCAATCGATCACTGTCACTTACAAAACACTAAACGCATAACTGCAGCGTTTGCAGAGTCAGGCCTGATCCCTGCGATCGCTAACAGTTTTTTTGGTAGTGTTTTGGTGAACTGGCAAGTACCAGCGGCCTAGTACATCCTGGTCGTAGTCAAACCAGCACTGCAGTAACACTTGGTGATGTGGCAAGTCCCATAAGTGCACTTCAAGCTGGTGAGGTGGCAAGCACAAGTAGTGTCCCGCTGCCACCAAGAAGAAGACAAACACAGGCCCGTCGTGCCCATAATGCCCTTCCTGCTGCATTTGCCAATCCTAATTGGGAACCCACCACTTCTGCAGCACCCGTACTTCCCCCATTCACATCCCCAACCAAATGCAGTCGGCTGCATGAGAGGCATTTTCTTTATGTCCTCCCGAGTACCCCTACCCAACGAACCCCCCCAAAAAAGATGTCATGTCTGCAGAAAGCACGGATATAGGCGTGACACCCGCTATTATTGTCCCTCCTGTCCTGACAATCCTGGTCTTTGCATTGGTAAATGTTTTGAACGCTACCATACACTAGTTGAGTATTAGCGTAGGGTACAGCATTGCAAAGACTAGGCACACATTCACAGGGTCTCCCAAGATGCCATCGCATTTTGAGAGACCTGAACCTGGAACCGGTTACAGTTATAAAAGTTACAAAAAAAAGTGTAACAAAAAAAAAAAAACACAAAAAAATATATAAAATAAAAAAAACAAAAATAGTTGTCGTTTTATTGTTCTCTCTCTCTCTCTATTCTCTCTCTATTGTTCTGCTCTTTTTTACTGTATTCTATTCTGCAATGTTTTATTGTTATTATGTTTTATCATGTTTGCTTTTCAGATATGCAATTTTTTATACTTTACTGTTTACTGTGTTTTATTGTTAACCATTTTTTTGTTTTCAGGTACGCCATTCAGCTGCAGCACGGATTTATTTATCTTGACAGCAACAGCGTTTGCTCCCACGATATATAAAGCCGTGACTCCAGCAGAGGTGATATATGCCGAAGCATGGGGGCAGCAGGGGCGGAGGAGCGATTTGCTCCTAACTTTTGGGGCGGATGCCCCCATGCTTCGGCATATATAAATGGTGCATGTATGCCCATCATTAGAAGTGGGTGGTATTCTAATGGTGGGCATACCCATCAATCAATCTCTTTTTTTCGTTCAGCCCACAGGCTGCATGAAAAAAAAAAAGATCACAATATACTGTATGCCCAACAAGGACCAGCAACGTACTGGTATGTTGCTGGACTTTGAGTGGTTATACCAGAATGATGCCTGCAGGTTTAGGTATCATCTTGGTATCATTCTTTTCAGCATTTTATCACACTGATCTTGGTGTGGTCAGATGCTTTGAGGGCAGAGGAGAGATCTAGGGTCTAATAGACCCCATTTTTTTCAAAAAAGAGTACCTGTCACTACCTATTGCTATCATAGGGGATATTTACATTCCCTGACATAACAATAAAAATGATAAAAAAAATAATGCTTGGTTTTCGGGGCCCTGTATGCAGCTAGGCTCTCAAAAAGTCCCACACATGTGGTATCCCCATACGCAGGAGAAGCATCAGACTGTATTTTGGGGTGTAATTCCACATATGCCCATGGCATGTTTGAGCAATATCATTTAGTGACAACTTTGTGCAAAAAAAAAAAATGTCTGTCATTTTCCCGCAACTTGTGGCAAAATATAAAATATTCCATGGACTAAACATGCCTCTCAGCAAATAGCTTGGGGTGTCTACTTTCCAAAATGGGGTCATGGGGGGGGGGCTTGAACTGTCCTGGCATTTTATGGCCTTCAAAACTGTGATAGGTAGTGAGGAGTAAAATCAAAAATTTACGCCCTTAGAAATCCTGAAGGCGGTGCTTGGTTTTCGGGGCCCCGTAAGCGGCTAGGCTCCCAAAAAGTCCCACACATGTGGTAACCCCATACTCAGGAGAAGCAGCTAAATGTATTTTTTTTTTTGTCATTATTCAATCACTTGGGACAAAAAAAAATAATATTCAATGGGCTCAACATGCCTCTCAGCAATTTCCTTGGGGTGTCTACTTTCCAAAATGGGGTAATTTGGGGGGGTATTGTACTGCCCTGACATTTTAGCACCTCAAGAAATGAGATAGGGAGTCATAAACTAAAAGCTGTGTAAAGTCCAGAAAATGTACCCTAGTTTGTAGACGCTATAACGTTTGCGCAAACCAATAAATATACGCTTATTGACATTTTTTTTACCAAAGACATGTGGCTGAATACATATTGGACTAAATGTATGACTAAAATTGAGTTTATTGTATTTTTTTCATAACAAAAAGTAGAAAATATTGTTTTTTTTTTTCAAAATTCTCTGTCTTTTTCCGTTTATATCGCAAAAAATAAAAACTGCAGAGGTAATCAAATACCATCAAAAGAAAGCTCTATTTGTGGGAACAAAAGGACGCAAATTTCGTTTGGGTACAGCATTGAATGACCGCGCACTTAGCAGTTAAAGCGACGCAGTGCCAAACTGTAAAAAGTGCTCTGGTCAGGAAGAGGGTAAATCCTTCCGGGGCTGAAGTGATTAACAGCTGTCACCACCCTCCAGGGTAAAAAATATCCCAAAAAAGTCATTTTTGCGGCTTAAAGCATAATTGTACGTGTCTACAGAACTATAAAACTCACGGCCAAATATTAAAAGTTACATTTATAGACAAGGGTTACCCGGATCATATTGTAGAGGATGCCTTACAATATTATCTCCGTGAAAATGCGAGGGACACAAGATTAATCAATACTGATGATACCGCTCAACCCGTTAGATTCGTCACACAATTTCACAATAAATTTAAGAACATGGAAAAAATCTTTACCAGACACTGGTCCATTCTGTGCGAAGACCTGCATCTAAAGGACAACGTAAGCGAAAGACCACTAGTCACCTACAGACGGGCCAAGAACATTAAAGTCCAAATAGCACCTAGTAAAATTAACTCAAAATTAACTCAAAAATTAAATCAACTCGTCCTACAACTAGCGTTCCCTTAACCTTTTTTAACCTCAAAGGCATGTATCAGTGTAGGAAGCCCCTATGCCTTACATGTGCTCACGTCACCCATAGGCAAAAAGACTTCCACCACAAAGGAAGGCGTTTTATAATTCCTGATTTTTTTACTTGCAGTTCAGAATACGTAGTATATTGTCTCACATGCCCTTGTGGCCTACTTTATGTAGGCCGCACTGTACACTACGCAAACGGTTTGGAGAGCATCGCAACCTTGTAGAGAAGGACAGCAAAAAGCACAGTGTACCTAGACACTTTAAAGAATGTCATGAGCAAACATCTTCTGGATTACGTGTGTGGGTTATAGAATCTATCCCACATACCTTCCCAACCGCTGAACGATATAAGCAGCAATTCGAACGAGAGAATTTCTAGATCTACACACTAGATACTTTATCGCCAGGAGGCCTAAATGAGGGCATCAAAATTAACATCCTGTTATGACCTTAGATCCATGCCCATCCTGATTGTCTTTCCTACCATCTTTTATATATTGATGTGTCCCCTTATATTTATTCTATATACATTGTAGTAATTATATCTTAATCTGCACTGTTTGTTAGTCATACTGTTCCAGTTCCGTTGGTTCTGTATTATGCCTTTTTGGTTCTGTATTATGCATCTTATGCGTGTGTAACTTTGTACTATCTTTGCATATTTGGTATGTAGCGTTGATCATAGTATACTACTCAGTTAAAGCTTTATAACAGTCACTACCCCTCCCCCCGCCCCCCTTTCTCCCTCCCCTATCCAGTTCCCCACTATCCATTCCCTTCCAATACTATCATTTATTACATTATGGTCTATACATACCTTCACAAATTTCTTACACTAGTGGTGGCTATTAGTGCGTGTGTATATATGCACATATTTCACATGCATGTGCCTCATGCGTGTGTGTACGTGTATACATGGGTATGTACAGACATATGCGCATACAGGTATGTGGGTATGTGTTTGTATGTATATACACATGTGTATATACATATATTCCCACTTCTGTCTGGAGATGTACAACAATTTATTTTATCTCATAAACTGATCTATTTTATTCTTATAATTATAGTGGTTATTATATTTTTAATATTCTGTTTTAAATATATATTTTATATAGACTCCATATCTTGCTCCCATCAGTTGTTTTCATATAAACCTCAGTAAGTATGTAGTCATAAAACTAGTTAATAGCCAATAGCAATGCTAAAAGTATGTACATAAAGATTAAAAACAATAATAATATATTAGTAACTATTAAGTATAATGTCATGTTCACTTCTAGGTATATAAGTACATGTCTAAACTATAGCTGCTAAAATATACTCCTGTTCCAATATTACTCTCTAATATATAAATATATATATATATATATATATATATATATATATATATATATATATATATATATATATTTATCAGACACTTTTTAGTAGTACATCATATATCATATATTATACATTTAAACACCTAACTAGCGTATCTATCTCATATCCCCCGGTCCCCACCCCCTTCAATTTCCCTGTCCTGTCACGTCCCCTTACTTCCCCTTTACACAGACACTACTCCTGTATTATGTTTACACCGTTCCCATGTTTACAAATGCACCGCATCACTATACACAGTTCCACCCTCTCCCCTTTTACGATCCTACCCCTCCCCCCCGCTTATGGTATAAGTTCTAAGATGGCCACCAGCACAGCCCGATTAAGGAGCACGCATGCTCCAAACGCGAAGCCCGGAAGTGAGGACATCAGCACTACGTGGAGCATCACGGAGCGTTCACCATCTGCGTCCCAGCCAGCCGGAAGCGCTGAGCACCCAAAGCACCACCGGAAGCCACAGGACACAGAACCCAGGACAGAGGATACCCTCCACCGCACCGTGACATCTCTACTACCCAGGAAAATGCGGATAAACTGACACTGCTGTTTACAATGCTGGATTTTATCTGCTCAAATGTGAGTGTTTTTAATCCCTTATAATAAAATTGCTGTATGATACACGCTGCACTTAGTGGGCGTCATCCTCTTTCTTTTTTGTCTTGTTCCAGAGCTTCTTCTAGCTTTTTTTGGACTGGCAGCCTTCTATGTTTTCAGCACCTATTATCCTTACATGGATTAATGCTTGGCCTTGAACTGAAACACTTTACATTACCACCAGGCTTCCCCCTCCCCCCTGTATTGCCACACTCTGCCCCCCTTTTTTCTTTCTTATTTACTATATCGTATATATACAGCTATATACTGAGAACGCCATATTAACCCTTTGATTGTCTGTCATTTCAAAAAAACTTATATATTCACATGCTTAACATACACACACACATATATTATATATATATATATATATATATATATATATATATATATATATATATATATATATATATATATATATATATATATATATATATATATATATATATATATTTATATATATATTTATATATATTTAAAAAATATATATAAAAAACAAAACAAAACACACATAGAAACTATAATCGACATAGGCACATGGATCAGTCTCGTATTACTTTCCAAGAATGTTACAGGTATTCCAAGAATGTTACAGATATTCTCCATCTCCCCTCTCTCCCAAAAAAAAAAAACAAAAACCTTCCAAACTTTATAGTGTAGTGTGCCCCATTACCATTTTCTCTTTATTTTAGTGACGCCCTCTCTCTTATTTCTTATTCCTGGTTATAATTATCCTTAATCACATATCGTGTCCCAATTCTATATTTTATATATATATATATATATATATATATATATATATATATATATATATATATATATATACATACATATATAATAAAAACCCTGCTGTCTTTGTTATCTGTGCGGCGTGGTTTCCAGGAGGAGACCTGGGAAAATAAGCATGGATACAATGGGAGGACTATCCACATTGAATAAGGACTATCTACATTGAATAAGCCAGCACTTTTTTAGCAGTCCTTCTCACCATCTTTTACCTTAAAGACCACTCTCTAATAGACAGTGGCATAGAATTATCCTGTAGATTAAAACCTAGAGGGTCCCTGAAATAATACCCACCTGTGAATTGCTGTAAATCTCTACCACCATTGAGGATATTACATTCTGCCTTATCCCTTCTGTTTCTCTCTTTTTTACCTATGTCTCAATAATTTGCCATAGCTCCTGAAGAAGCATTTCCTTACACGTAACATGTAGAGCAGAGTTGAGCACCTTA